>NC_060088.1:8403200-8717463 GCF_922984935.1 Meles meles | reverse complement strand
TTTCATTCAATGCTCTTAATTCTTTATTGATTTTCTGTTTCGATGATCTATATATTACTGAGAGAGGCGTATTAAGATCTCCTACTATCAATGTATTCATATCAATGTGACTCTTTATCTTGATTAATAGTTTTCTTATGTAATTGGCTGCTCCCATATTGGGGGCATAGGTATTTACAATTGTTAGATCATCTTGGTGGGTAGTCCCTGTAAGAGTGATGTAGTGTCCTTCTGTATCTCTGACTACAGTCTTTAGTTTAAAATATAATTTATCTGATATGAGAATCAATACCCTGGCCTTCTTTTGAGGCCCATTGGTATGAAAGATGCTTCTCTATCCCTTCACTTTCAGTCTGTGTGTATCCTTAGGTTCAAATGGGTCTCTTGTAGACAACATATGGATGGGTCCTGTCGTTTTATCCAATCTGCAGCCCTGTGTTGTTTTATGGGTGTGTTTAGGCCATTCACATTGAGAGTGATTTTTGATAGATAGGTTGTGATTGACATCGTGTTACCTTTGAAGTCTTTCTGTCTGTAGATTGTCTCTATTTCTGTTCAATGATATTCTTAGGATTTTTTCACCTGTATATAACCTCCCTTAATATTTCCTGCAGTGTCAGCTTGGTGGTTGCCTAGTCTTTTAAGCCTTGCCAGTCTTGGAAACTCTTTATCTCTCCATCCATTTTGAATGTCAGTCTTGCTGGGTAGAGTATTGTTGGCTGCATGTTCTTCTCATTTAGTACTCGGAATATATTTTGCCAACTCTTCCTGGCTTGCCAGGTCTCTGTGGACAGGTCTAACGTTATTCTAATGGGCTTTCGACTGTATGTAAGGAGACTCTTTGTCCTAGCTGCTTTTAAGAGGGTCTGTCTAGAAGCATTAATTCCTCATTCTAACTATCAGGTGTCATGAGGACTTTTGAGAATCTAATATCTTGGGGCAAAACGACTCTGCCTCTAGTACATGAACATTGTTTCCATTCGTGAGATTGGGAAAATTTTCATAGACAACTTCTTCCACTCTATCTTCTAGACCTCTACTTTTTCCTCCCCTTCAGAGATTCCAATAATTCTGATGTTGGAATGTTTCATGGCATCATTTATTCCCCTGATTCTGTTTTCATGGCTTCTGAACTGTTTGTTCCAGGCCTCCTGCTGATCCTTTCTCTCTATCTGTTTGTCCTCCAGATCACTAATTCTATCTTCTGTCTCAGTTACCCTAGCTTTTAGAGAATTTAGATTAGATTGGAATTCATTGAGAGCTTTTTGAACATCATCCCTGGTGGCTTTCAGTTCTGCCCTAACTTTGTGAACATCATCCCTGGTGGCTTTCAGTCCTGCCCTAATCAATTCTGTTTGGTCATCCATGGCTTTCTCCAATGTAGCTATTGCTTGGATAATTGTTAGCCTGAATTCTTTTTCTGACATATTGTCTAAGTTGATAGCTATTAGCTCTGTTGCAGAAGGTCCATCCTCTGTATTTTTCTTTTGTTGGGCATTCCTCCTCCTAGTCATTTTGATAAGAAATGACTGAACAGATGCAGCTGGATGTATTGATTGTGGTGCAGTCAAGGTGCACCCTGGAATGCTTCTGTGCAATCAGGATTCCCCACCCAAATGAGAGAAAAAAGAAAAGAAAAAGAAATAGAGAAGAGAGAGACAGAAAAAAAAAAAAGAAAAGAAAGAAAAGTAAAAAGAAGAAGAAAGGGAGAGAGAGAGAGGAAAAAAAGGGAAGATAAAGGAGAAGGCTCAGCCCAAATGGGCCCAAGGTAAGATTTATGAATTATACAAATAAAAACAGGCAAACAAAAAGACTGTTAAAAGTATATGACAAGAAAAAATATATATATAAAAGCAGGAAAAAAAAAGGAAGAACCTCATCAGAAAGAACCCAAGTATAATATTTATATACTATCAGGACAAACACAAATACACAGAAACACTGGCAGAAGGAAAAGATGGAGAGTGGTTATAAATTCTCAGTGTGGGCGAGGAAGGTTATTTGATTCTTTCTGGAGGTATCTTGATGTTTTTGTTAAAGGACTCAACTTTCCTAAGATAAAGGGGGATTAAAAATTGGTTTACCTATAGGGGTAGCATTGATTGGGGAAAGGGGATTACCTTGAAGTTTCACTCTATATGTATATTAGAAAATAAAAATTAAAAAGAATAAACTAGACCAAACTAAATTGAAATTTAAAAAAAAATAAAATTAATAGAAAAGCAAAAGGAAAACACGGGTGTATGTAATAAAAAGTTCAGGTTAGAAGGTTATTAAGGAATTTGATGTACTGGACATCTCAATGTTATGGTAAATAGGTTAAAAATTATCTCTATGTATAAATAAAAAGAACCAGAATATTGGTAAAGAGTTAAAAATAAAAGTTGTTTTAATGAAGTAGTGGTGGTTTTTCTCTTGTCATCTTTTTTTTTTTCTTCCTTCCCAGTTGGTTTTCTGGGGGAGGGGCCTGCCACGTGCATTTTCAGACAATGATGTTCTCTGAATTAGGTCCTCCAGTCCCCCTCAAGGGGTTGGGCTATGAGGAAACCGTTTTTTTCAGGCTTTTGTTCTCTGGAGGTTTTTATGTTCGTTCATCTGTTTTCTCTCATCTTGACAGCTTTTGATGGTTTTTGGAGGTTTAGAGGAGAGCAAATGGCACCCAGACATCCATCTCACAGAGAAGCCTCAGAAAGCTCTGCAGAGCTTCTGGCATAGTAGGTTCTGAGTCACTGTCCCTGGGGATGCAGGATCTCCTCCTTGTACCCAAAACCATGGCAGTGGCGGCTGTCTGGGCAGCTCCAGACCTCCAGAGAGGTTCCAAGCAGTGATCACACCCTGAGATTTTCCTGCTGTCCCAGGAAGGTAATCCCTGTTTTTCAGAATGCCAGAGCTCCAGGCTAATACCTGTGTGCATATCTCCCAGGGGAGCGTGTGGGACGCACGGGTTCGGGAATGCCATCTGGCTGGGCTCCCCGCGTCTCTCGGGAACTGGACCCAACGCATTCTCAGGGGTGCTGCCGATTCAGGCATGCTGGAGGCTCAGGGACCAAGACCTGCTTTCTCCACGGCACTCTCTCTGGCTCAGCAGCAGGGGAGGCTGTCCTGGGTCTGGGGACTTAAGCCCCTGTCCCTAACTGCCCAGATTCCCACAATATCCCCCTGCAATCCTTTGCTCTTTTTTTTTTTTTTTTGAGTGCTTTCAACAAGACTCCAAGCTAATGCTGGTCCCCAGACACAGGGCACTCTCGTATTGGGGTATTACTTTCCAATCGGTGGCCTCTGGTGGCTCCCTCCCCCTTTTGTTTATCTTCTTATATCAGTCCAACATTCCTACTCTGCTTTACCTGCCACTGGTGTCTTCTGCTCCTGTAGAGATCCAGACGTGTATAATTCTGATCTCAGACTGATTTAATGGGTGATTGGAGTTCTTTGGTAGGTAATCAGCTCACTTTAGGGTACAGGTTGAAAAGGCGCCTCCACTTACTTCCCCACCATTTTGACCCTCTATTTATTAGATTTTTTCTGAATTGCCTACATTCATGGCAAGAACCAAATGGGTTTCAGAACAGAAATAAACAGGATTAAAGAAATGGACCACAAAATAATTTATGCATGACCCATGTATTTTAGATAATGATAGTTTCAAAACTGGGTCAGTATAACAGTGACATCATAATTTTCTTAAGTATACAAATGCTCCACATACAGTTCTCCCATTTAACATTTCAAATGAAATGTATAATTCAAAAAGAAAACGTATAGTCATTAACCAATAATTCTGCATTTTTCTGTGTGCCCTGGGTCCCTGTCAACTACCAATCACTTTATCTCTTTCAGATTTGACCATTTTGGGTTATTCATATGAAAGAAATTATATAATATTTAATCTTCTGTGTTCTACTTCTCTTAGCATGTTTTCAAGGTTTACTCCTATTCTAAATGGATAATTCTCATTTTTACAGCTAAATAACATTATTATACACATATGCAATATTTTTTCCATTCATCACTTGGTAAACAACTGAATTGTTATGTTACTTTTTAAAAAGTTAGTCTATGCGTACAACCTAGGTTATTCTCTATATTTGTTAATTTGACACTGTGACTCTATTAAGTACTCCCCATACTAAATACTGCACTATTGAAAAGGTCAGCAAGTAGAGTAATTAAGAAATGGATTATGGGTTCTACATATTTGAAAGAGAACCATTTTAAATGTTGAACAAATGCAGATTATGGAATCCAGAATAGAAGAGACTTTAATGATACTCAAGTCTTAATTCTGTTTAATGATTGAAAAAAATAACTAGGGCCAGAGAGATGTTGCATGGCATGTAATTAGAGCAAATGTGATTTGAAAGTTAAGCTGCTTTGAAAGAATAGAAATTATCTGATGCAAATTCTGGTATATTTTGAAGTCATTCTCTGTATTTGGTAGTCATAATTGATATGCAGTCAGCTTTGTTACTCCCACTTGAAAATAGTACCCACTGGAGTACATGTTCTAGAATAATCATCTGTTTTTAAATTTAATGTTTTCATTTTAGATATTGCCAGGCTTTGCATGTTTGGGAAGGGTTTTGGTCAGCTAAGTCAGCAGACTAGCACAATACTTGATATTTTGGAAAGTCTGATTCAATATTGACAAAATTTATAATGCCATGATTTAGGTGGTGTGGCTAGTACTGTGTTTCTCTTTTAGGGAGCATATCCAGTTTTTCCCAGGTTCCAACTTCGTAAGCATAGATATATCTGTGGTAGTGGAGACATTTGTCAAGTATCCTTTCTAGTGCGAAAAGTGTTTTAAAGTGTGTTACATAGATAAAACATTTAGCATATTTTATGTACAATAAGGTATTTTTAAAAATGATTACAAGGCAGAATTTGAATAAAGTGAGAAGTTTGGAAGACGTTAGTTTTACTGTTTAGAAATCCGTATGAATTTGTTTTCTCAGTCATTTGCCAAAAACAAAAATGTATGGTATTTAAGTATATACATCCATGGATCAGTGTGGATATTCCTCAAGAAATTAAAAATAGAGCTTTCCTATGACCCTGCAATTGCACTACTGGGTATTTACCCCAAAGATACAGATGTAGTGAAAAGAAGAGCCATCTGTACCCCAATGTTTATAGCAGAAATGGCCACGGTTGCCAAACTGTGGAAAGAACCATGGTGCCCTTCAACGGACGAGTGGATAAGGAAGATGTGGTCCATATAAACGAATGGAGTATTATGACTCCATCAGAAAGGATGATAACCAACTTTTGTAGCAACATGGGCGGGACTGGAAGAGAGTATGCTGAATGAAATAAGTCAAGCAGAGAGAGTCAAGTATCATATGGTTTCACTTATTTGTGGAGCATGACAAAGAACATGGAGGACATGGGGAGATGGAGAGGAGAAGGAGTTGTGGGAAATTGGAAGGGGCGATGAACCATGAGAGACTATGGACTCTGAAAAACAACCTGAGTGTTTTGAAGGGGCAGGGAGTGGGATGTTGGTGAACCAGGTGGTGGGTAATAGGGAGGGCACGTATTGAATGTAGCACTGGGTGTGGTGCAAAAACAATGAGTACTGTTATGCTGAAAAGAAATTTTAAAAAAGTGAAAATGGAATAAATAAATAAATAAATACATCCATGTATATGTATACAAAATTGAGTTATTCCACCAGTATCTACAGACTTGTCTCAGAGATTTTTATGTTATCATCTGACACATTATAGGAAAGCTGAGTGCCACTAAAGGGTCAATATCATGTTTCTTTATATAAGATAATAACGTGTAAAGATGAAAAAGTAATTTTCTCTCATTTCTTGTCCTTTCCACAATCATTTCCCGGGTATATCACTAAAATTTTTGATCAAGGGTCCAGAGACCTTTGTCTCTAAAAGGTCATATTGAAATTATCTGTTATCTTTTACAGGGCATATGAAGGCTCTCTGTCATATCTGCTCAACTCTGCCTTTGTTAATGTGAAAACAACCACCACCATACGTTGTAAAAATCAGCATGTCGTCATTGCTCTAAGATTATACTTAGAAAAATCAGGTGGTGGGTTGGGTGTGGCCATTTATGGTTGACCTCTGATTTATGTTCTTGGAAATCTATTAAGGATTAGCTTAGTAAGTATATGGCTGGCTCTCATTATAACCTCTTCAAGGAATTTGTGCTTAAATATTTTGTTCATATTCAGTCTCCAAAAAGGGAAAATTCTACTCACCACTTCATGCCAACACATAAAAAACTGGACAGACTGAAAAACCATCACCTCTTCATAGATCCCTCAGAGAAACAAGGTCACAGACCAGTCTACCACGGAAAACATTAGAAATAGGCACATGCAGAAAATGACAACTTATTGGGGTAAATCCCATAAAAACAAACTACTTTGGAAACCAGTGCTAAGGTAGGAAAAACTGTACTACAGTTAAAAAGTTCCTGGACAATCAGTGTGGATGACACAGGGTTAGAAAACCAATAAGTAAACAGGTGAACAGATAAGGTATAACTTAGGTATAAAGGGAATACCAGATAAAGGGTCAGGTTGGGGAAAAGGATCACAAGCAATATTTGAAATAATTACGATGTAACTTGTGCACCCCCCCCCCATTAATGCCAGACACAAGACCAAAAGTCCCAAAGTGCCCTGAGCCTAATTCTAGGCCCATTATATTTAACTGCAAAAATTTAAAGATAAAAATTATTGAAGAAGCCAGAGGGCAGAATTAACGATAGAGGAGTAATATAAGAATTACATTCATCTTCTCAGCAACCATGCAAGAATAAAGAAGTCCCACCAAACTAGAATTTTGTGCCATGTGAAATTCTTCAAAAGTAAAGGGGAAATATTTTCTTAAAAATTGAAAGTAGTTCTCAGTAGATCTACCTTGGATGATTTTTTAAAAAAGAAGTTTTTTTTTAATATGAAAAATGATATATGTCTGAAACAGTTACACACAAAGTAAGAGTATTAGAAGATAATATGAAGTGGATAAGTGAGGGTAAAATAACTCATTTTTCAAAACTGTATAACAGATAACAGTTTGGCCAAAATAATAATAGTGATAGTATATATGATTATGTAAGCTAGTGTATAAGTTAAATGAAGGAGAATACTGGTACTAGAGATGAGAGGGAGGAATTGGGAAATTTTTCATAAAGAATTTGTAAGACCTGTGAAGTGAATACATTATTTGAAAGTAGAGTCATATGAATTGTCAATGTATATTGCAGACTCTAATGCAAACCCCAAAAGAAAGTACAAAATAGAACAATATACAACATGTATGCAAATATACATAAAACCACTATTTTTATATCCCATATGTAATATATAGAGAAATACAGTATATGTTAAAATGCAATATACTAAGGAAGGGAAGAAATGAGTCATTTAAGAAACAAAATGGTGATTGCTTTGGCAGCACACACACTAAAATTAGAAAATACAGAGAAGATTAGCATACCCCTACACAAGGATGACACCAAAATTTATGAAGAGCTCCATAGTTTTAAATGACAACAATAAATACCTACCCATAGTTACTTTGAATGTGAATGGACAAACTGCTCCAATCAAAAGACATATGGTGACAGTGAGATACAAAAGTAAGACTCTAAAATATGCTGCCCAGAAGAGACTTATTTTAGACTTAAGGACGCCTGTCGCGGCCGGCGTGACAACACGAACAGGAACAAGAGGGTAAGAGGATGGTGAGAGAGAGACAAAGAAACAAAGAGATGGGGGCAGGAGGAGCACTGAGGAGGATGTCCAACAGTGCTGAGTTTATTAGAGGCATTATGGCCATATATATATAGTAGTTCTACAATAAGAGAAGCAATGCATCTGTGTCTAGCTAAACAACCACAGGTTCCCGTAATCAGTTCCCCTAATCAATCTCGTAAATGACTACACACAGACTTCATGACGCCAAAAGGCTGGAGCTAAAACATTGTTTCAATATTGATTCAAGAAGTAACAACAAACCCGAGAGTAATTTACAAGCTTGTACTGGGACGTCAAGGACCAGTTAAGGATTTATAACCCCGTCTGAATTGTGTTTAAAGCTAACTACATGTGGGAAGTCATGTAGGTGAGCGCACAACACATAGCACAGACCCTTTCTCAGTGCTACTCAGTTATTTCATCCTAAGCCTTTTGTTAGGCTATTTGGACTTTAAAGGAGATGCAAGTCAGGGCCTGGTGTGGTCCTCATCCCAAGCCTTATTGCGGCCTCCCACAGATGCCTGAAGATTGCAAGCGACAGGGTAGATAAACATTTGTGCAAAGAACATCAAAACATAGCTGGAGCAACAATACTTGCATTGGACAAAGCACACTTTAAAACAAAAACTCTAAACAGGGACAAAAAAGGACACTAAGTAATAATAAAGGAGAGAGTTCAACAAGAATTTATAGAACAATTGTAAATATTTATGCACTCAACATGGGAGCACCCCCAAGACAAAAGCAGTTAATAACAAACATAAAGGAACTAACCCTTTATAGTACAATAGTAGTAGGGGAATTCAACACCTGACTTATCTAGGTGGACACATTACCCAAACAGAAAATCAACAAGGGGACAATGACATTGAATGATACATTGGACCAAATGAACTTAAGAGGTATACTGTGAATATTCCATCCTGAAAAGGCATAATACACATTCTTTTCAGGTGGACATGGAGCATTCTCCAGAATAGATGACATACTGGGTCACAAGCCATCTTCAACAAATTCAGATATATAGAAATCATACCGTGTTGTTTTTTTTTTTTCCCCACCATAATGCAATGAAACCAGAAATCAAACACAAGAAGAAATCTGGAAGGACCACAAGTACATGGAGGTTAAATATCATGCTAATAAACAATAAATGAGTCAACAAATATATCAAAGAAGAAATTGAAAAGTATATGAAAACAAGCAAAAATTAAAATGCAAACAACCAAACCCTTTGAGATGCAACAAAAGTGGTCCTAGGGGTGAAGTATATAGTAATATAGACCTACCCTAAGAAGCAAAACAAATCTCATATAAACAACCTAACCTTCTACATTTCTCAGAAATGTATTCATTCATTTCTCAGAAAATGAACAACAAACAAAACCCAAACCAGCAGAAGGAAATAAATAATACAATTAGAGCAGAAATAAATGATAAAAATACTAAACAAAATAGAAAAGATCATTGAAATCAGGAACAGTTTCTTTGAAAAGATCAACAAAATTGATAAATCTCCAGCAAGACTCATAAAAGAAAGAGAAAGGAAAGAAAGGCCAAGGAGGGGGGGGGGGAAGAGAGTGAGGAAGGAAGGATAGAATGATAGAAGGAAAGAAGGGACTCAAAATCATAAAGTGGAGAAATAACCAATATCACAGAAATACAACTGTAAGAGAATATTATGAAAAAAATATGCCAACAAATTAACCTAAAAGAAATTGATGAATTCCTAGAAATATAGCCTGCCAAAACTGAATCAGGAAGAAAAAAAAAAATTTGACGAGATCAATATTCCACAAGGAGATTGAAATGACAATCTCCCAACAAACAAAAAGTCCAGGGTCAGATGGCTCCACAGGTGAATTCTTCCAAACATTCAGAGTTCATGTCTATTACCAACCAACCCCAGAGAAAGAAGAAGGACCTTTAAATTCATTTTCTGAGACCAGTATGACCTTGATACCTAAACAACATAAAGACACCATAAAACAAAACAAAAAATGGAGAACTAGAAGCTAATATGTATGATGATGTTTAATGCAAGAAACTTCAACAAAATATTCGTGAACTAAATCCAACAATACATAAAAAAAAATCATTCACCACAGTAAAGTGGGTCTTATTCCCAGGATGCAAGGGTAGTTCAATACTTGCAATTCAATCAGTATGATACACCACATCAATAAGAGAAAGATTAAAATATATATGGTTGTTTCAATAGACACAGAAAAAGCGTTTGACAAAGTACAATATCCACTCATGACAAAACCCCCCAGCAAAGTAGATTTAGAGGGAATATATGTCCACATAATAAGGGCCATATGTGACAAAATCACAGCTACCATACTTAATGATGAAAACTGAGAACACATATTTCCTCAGAGATCAAGAACAGGTCAGGGATATTCACTCTCATGTCTTAAAGTCAACTTAGTACTAGAAGTCCTACCTGTAGCAGTCAGACAAAAAAAAAAAAAAAGACATTTGAATTTGTAGGGAAGAAATAAAACTTTCAGTGTTTGCAGGTAGCATGATACACTGTATAGAAAACCTAGAAGATGCCACCACAAAACTCCTAGGACTGATAGATGAATTCAGTATCACAGGATATAATACCAATGTGCAGAAATCTGTTACATTTCTGTACACTAATAATGAAGTAGTAGAAAGAAAAGTAAAGGAAATAATTCCACTTGCAATTGCATCAAACACAGTAAGATACATAGAAATAAATCTAACCAAATTGGTGAAAGACGAGCACCCTGAAAACCAGAAAACAGGAATGAAAGAAATTGAAGACCATACAAAGGAATGGAAAGATATTCTATGTTCATGAACTGCAGGAACAAATATTGTTAAAGTGACCATACTACTGAATGCTATCTACATATTTAATACAATCCCTAACCAAATACCAACTGCATTTTTCACAGAACTGGAATGAAAAATCCTAAAATTTGTAGGGAACCACAACAGACCCCAAACAGCTAGAGTAACCTTGAAAAAGAAAATCAAATCTGGAGGCATCACAATTCTAGATTTCAAATTATATTACAAAGCTGTCGTTCAAAACAGTATGGTGCCAGCACAAAAAGGTATGTAGCTCAATAGAACAGAATAGAACACCCAGAAATGATCTCACAATTATTCGGTGCATTAATCTTTAATAAAGCAGGAAATAATGAATATGGTATTGGGAAAAATACAGTCTTTTCATTGAATGGTGTTGAGAAAACTGGACAACAACATGCAAAGGAATGAAGTTGGACCACTTTCTTACAGCATACACAAAAGTAAACTCCAAATGGGCTGAAGACCTAAATGTGAGACAGGAAACCTTCAAAATCTGAGAAGAAACACAGGCAGAAATGTCTGTGACATTGACTGTAGCAACATTTTTCTAGATCTGTATCCTGAGGCTAGGGAATAAGCAAAAATAAACTATTGGGACTATATCAAATAAGAAAAAAAGAACAACTTTTGCACAGCTAAGGAAACAATACAACAAAAAGGGAACCTACTGAATGTGAGAAGATATCTGAAGATGACATATCTGAACATGGTTAGTAGCAAAAATATATGAAGAGCTGATGTAACTCAACACCATCTGCAAATAATCCAATTAAAAAATGGGCAGAAGGCATGAACTGACATTTTCCCAAAGAAGACATACTTGGCCACAGATACATGAAAAGATGGTCACCATCATTAATCATCAGGGAAAAGCAAATCAAGACTACAATGAGATATCATCTCACACTTCAGAAGAGCAAAATCAACAAGACAAGGAAAAAGTGTTGGTGAGGATGTAGAGAAAAAGGAAACTTTTGTTGGTGGGACTGCAAACTTATGCAGCTATTGTGGTAACAGTATGGAGGTTCCTCAAAGATGTTAAAAGTAGAACTGTCCTAAGGTCCAATAATTGTGCTACACAGTATTTACTCCAATAAAACAGAAATTCTTTTTTTTTTTAATTTTTTTTTCCATTTTATTTATTTTTTCAGCGTAACAGTATTCATTCTTTTTGCACAACACCCAGTGCTCCATGCAAAACGTGCCCTCCCCATTACCCACCACCTGTTCCCCCAACCTCCCACCCTTGACCCTTCAAAACCCTCAGGTTGCCCCAACCTCCCACCCCTGACCCTTCAAAACCCTCAGGTTGTTTTTCAGAGTCCATAGTCTCTTATGGTTCGCCTCCCCTCCCCAATGTCCATAGCCCGCTCCCCCTCTCCCAATCCCACCTCCAGTTTGTTTTGTGAGATTAAGAGTCATTTATGGTTTGTCTCCCTCCCAATCCCATCTTGTTTCATTTATTCTTCTCCTATCCCCCTACCCCCCCATGTGGCATCACAATTCCGGACTTCAAGCTCTATTACAAAGCTGTCATCATCAAGACAGCATGGTACTGGCACAAAAACAGACACATAGATCAGTGGAACAGAATAGAGAGCCCAGAAATCGACCCTCAACTCTATGGTCAACTAATCTTCGACAAAGCAGGAAAGAATGTCCAATGGAAAAAAGACAGCCTCTTCAATAAATGGTGCTGGGAAAATTGGACAGCCACATGCAGAAAAATGAAATTGGACCACTTCCTTACACCACACACGAAAATAGATTCCAAATGGATGAAGGACCTCAATGTGAGAAAGGAATCCATCAAAATCCTTGAGGAGAATGCAGGCAGCAACCTCTTCGACCTCAGCCATAGCAACATCTTCCTAGGAACAACGGCAAAGGCAAGGGAAGCAAGGGCAAAAATGAACTATTGGGATTTCATCAAGATCAAAAGCTTTTGCACAGCAAAGGAAACAGCTAACAACCAAAAGACAACTGACAGAATGGGAGAAGATATTTGCAAACGACATATCAGATAAAGGGCTAGTATCCAAAATCTATAAGGAACTTAGCAAACTCAACACCCAAAGAATAAAACAGAAATTCTAATGTAAAGGGATACATGCACCCCTTTGCTAATGGCAGCATTACTTACAGTATTCAAACTATGGAAGCAGCCCAAAAGTCCATGGGTTGATGAATGGATCAACATCTTTATGTGATATATATACATATACATGTATATGTATGTGTGTGTGTATATATATATGTGTATATACATGTATATGTATATATATATCACATAAAGATGTTCATTCAATCCATCTAATCAGTACATATATATATGTGTAAATACACACACAGACACACACACATATATATATATATATGATATATGGGATATATACACAATATATATATACACCATACACACACACACACATACACACACACACACACACACACACACACGCACACACAATGGGATAATGTATGTGCTTCTAACAAGACTTGAAAATACAAAGGATAAGACTGGTAGAAGTGGTAGACTTCTGAAGCCACTATCATAATCGGTGATTCCATCATCCCTCTGTCAAAGATGGATGGATGGATCCAACAGACATGAAATCACTAAAGCCACAGTTGAACCCAGCAGCACCATTAATGAAATAGGTATACTTGACATCTATAGGCAACTTCAAATTCTGTCCATAAGACAAAAAAGGGACCCAAAAGGAATAGAAATAATGTCATACCTACTCCCAATCCAAAGGAATTAATCTGGATATCCATAACAGAGAGGAAACTTGAAAAAACCCCAAAACATAAAGGTTAAACCAAACACAAAATTACATTTCTGTCAAGGAGAAAATGTCATGAGAAATGGATACTTTGAGAGTAATGCAACATGTGTGGAATGCAGCAAAAGGAATGCCTAAAGGGATATTTTCAATGTGTATATTAGAAAAGAAAAGAAAAAAAAACAATCAATAATCTTACTTCCACCTTCGGAAATTAAAAGGGGAGCAATCTGAAATAAAATAAATAAAAATAAAAAATAAAATAAAGTGATGATGAAAATAATAATTAATAACTAGATTCTCTTAAACACAGTCACATAACTTGCTACAAAATAGTTGAATTGGGGCACCTGGGTGGCTCAGTCAGTGAAGCGTTTGCCTTCAGCTTAGGTCATGATCCCAGGGGCCTGGGATTGAGCCCCACATTGGGCTTCCTGCTCAGGGAGAGTCTGCTTCTCCATTCTACTCTCTCACCATAGCTTCCTCTGCTGTGCTCATGCTCTATCTCTCAAATAAATAAATACAATATTAAAAAAATAGTTGAATCATGTTTTAAACCAAGCTGTTGTGCTTTTGAGTCTAACTTATTTGATTTAAAAGTATCTGCTCATTGATTTTGTGAAAATAAAGACCATCCAAAGGAAAACAATCAGAAGCCACTTACTGAGAACTTGCAAAAAAAAAAAAAAAAAAAAGTCATCCATCACTTGTATTTGACAGAGGATTAAGGCAGGTAGAAGAGTGAGACAACTTTATAGTTAAAGAGGGAAGGTTTTAGCTGTGTTTTGATTACAGGTTCTTGGCATGGAGAAGGCTGGAAGTGGGGGTCAGGACATTCAGGTGCTTGGTTTAGGAAACATATTTGAGTTTCTCTGATTATTAGTGCTGTCCTGAAAATCAGGGCAGAGTTTAGGGACATGACAGGCAATGACCACTCTAGCTGTTTCTAGGCTGATCGCTGTGGTTGTAGTTTGTATTCCTTGACTGGTTGCTGCAGAAGTTCTGGGTCAGAATTTTACGGTCATGAATAATTTGGCCATTGTCCACTGGTATATCGACTATCTAACTTCCAACCCCTCCCATGAATGCTAAGTACTCGGACTCATCAAAACCTTTAACACCAGGAATTAAAATGCTTCATTTATAGTAAAACTGTATTTTATACAGTGATGTTGAAATTGACAAATTTTGATTAAACAATTTGAAAAAATGCTATTGAATTCTCAAATTTGGGGCACTTCTCCATGTATATAAAATTATGTGTGTTATCATATTTATTTATCATTGTATGGCTTAATAACACAAAAACTTGTTTTTGCCCAACAGTAGTTTCCTTTATCAATCAACGTTAGACTCTCTAAATCAATCTAAAAATAATAAAATAATAATAATAATTATCACTTTTATTATAAAATTAGAGTAAAGAATGAGTACAGAGTATCAACAATACTAAAAGCTGATTCTTTGAAAAGGTCAACAGACGGTTATAAGCCTGAGCTTACTAAGGTAAATAAAAAGACATCAATTACTAAAATCAGAAATGAAATAGAGGTTATCACTAAAAATCCCACAGGAAAGTAAAGGATAATAAACTATCCTATATCCACAACTGATAAAGTAGTTGAATGGACTGATTCCTTGAAAGTCACCATCTGCCTAAAACACGTAAGAATAGATATTTTGAATCTTTTTAAAGTATCTTATTAATCTTATTGAATCTTATTGAATTAATCTTAATGAATATTATTAAAGTAATTGAATCAATATATAATAACTTTCTAAAACAGATAACACCAAGCTTATAATGAGCTCAAAAATGAATGCTTCCAACCTTTAAATGAAGAAATTATACAAATTATCTACAATCTTATTTACAATATGGAATCAGAGGATATACTTTTCAACCCATGCTGCATGGACAGCACTATGTTAATACTACAGCCAAGTACTTACAAGAAAATTTTGGACCAAATATCACATAATTGTTAGTGCAATATCTTCAATAAAATTTTGGTAATGATGTATTCAAAGAATTATACACCACAACGAAGTCAGATATGCAGCAGGTATGTCAGGATTGAATAGTCAATTAGTATAATCCATCAAATCAAATAGCTGAAACAGAAACAAAATACATGATCATAATAAAAAATTAAAAAGTCTGTTTTAGGCATGATTATCTGTTTTGATTGTGTTGAGTTTGAGAAGTTCTTTTTAGATCCTGGATATCAACCTTTTGTCTGTACTGTCATTTGCAAATATCTTCTCCCAGTCCATGGGTTACCTCTTTATTTTGTGGACTGTTTCCTTTGCTGTGCAGAAGCTTTTGATCTTGATGAAGTCCCAAAAGTTCATTATCACTTACGTTTCCTTTGCCTTTGGAGTCGTATTTTGAAAGAAACTGCTGTGGCTGATATCGAAGAGGTTACTGCCTATGTTCTCCTCTAGCATTCTGATGGATTCCTGCCTCACGTTGAGGTCTTTTATCCATTTCGAGTTTATCTTTGTGCACGGTGTAAAAGAATGGTCGAGTTTCATTCTGCTACATATCGCTGTCCAATTTCCCCAGCACCATTTATTGAAGAAACTCTCTTTTTTTTCACTGCATATTTTTTTTCCCTGCTTTGTCAAAGATAAGCTGACTATAGAGTTGAGGGTCCATATTTGGGCTCTCTACTCTGTTCCACTGGTCTATGTGTCTGTTTTTATGCCAGTACATGCTGTCTTGATGATCACAGCTCGGTAGTAAAGCTTGAAGTCAGGTAACCTGATGTCCCCAGATGTGGTTTTTCTTATTCAACATTTCCTTAGCAATTTGGGGTCTCTTCTGATTCCATACAAATTTTAGGATTATTTTCTACAGCTCTGAAAAATACCGGTGGAATTTTGATTGGAATGGCATCAAAAACAGATTGCTCTATGGATTGCTTTCTCACATTGAGGTCCTTCATCCATTTTGAGTCTATTTTCGTGTGTGGTGTAAGGAAGTGGTCCAATTTCATTTTTCTGCATGTGGCTGTCCAATTTTCTCAGCACCATTTATTGAAGAGACTGTCTTTTTTCCATTGGACATTCTTTACTGCTTTGTTGAAGATTAGATGACCATAGAGTTGAGGGTCTATTTTTGGGCTCTCGATTCTGTGCCACTGATCTATGTGTTTGTGGAGAATGCAGGCAGCAACCTCTTCGACCTCAGCCGCAGCAACATCTTCCTAGGAACATCAGCAAAGGCAAGGGAAACAAGGGCAAAAATGAACTATTGGGATTTCATCAAAATCAAAATCTTTTGCACAGCAAAGGAAACAGTTCACAAAACCAAAAGACAACTGACAGAATGGGAGAAGATATTTGCAAACGACATATCAGATAAAGGGCTAGTGTCCAAAATCTATAAGGAACTTAGCAAACTCAACACCCAAAGAACAAACAATCCAATCAAAAAATGGGCAGAGGACAGGAACAGACATTTCTGCAAAGAAGACATCCAGATGGCCAACAGACACATGAAAAGTGTGCTCCACATCACTCGGCATCAGGGAAATACAAATCAAAACCACAATGAGAGGGGAGGAGTCAAGATGGCAGGGAAGTAGGAGGAGGCACCATTTCAACCTGTACCCTAAAGTGAGCTGATTACCTACCAAAGAACTCCGACCACCCATGAAATCAGCCCGAGATCAGAATTATACACGTCTGGATCTCTACAGGAGCAGAAGACACCAGTGGCAGGTAAAGCAGACTGGGAACATCCGACTGATATCGGAAGATAAACAAAAGGGGGAGAGAGACACCAGAGGAGACCGATCGGAAAGTAACACCCCAGCACAAGAGTGCTCTGCGTCTGGGGACCAGCATTAACTTGGAGTCTGGTTGAAAGCACTCAAAAAACAAACAGCAAAGGATCACTGGGGGTAATAGTGGGAACCTGGGCAGTTAGGGTCAGGGACCTAAGTCCCCGGACCCAGGACAGCCTCCCCTGGCGCGGAGCCAGAGAGAGTGCGGCGGAGAAATCAGGTCTCCGTCCCTGAGCGGCCAGTGCACCTGAACGCCAGCGCGCCCGAGAACAAGTGGGGTCTGGCTCCCATGAGGGGCTGGGAGCCTGGCCAGACGGCAATCCTGAAATGCGCGCGTACCACACCCTCCCTTGGGATAGGTGCTCATAGGCGCTAGCCTGGAGCTCTGGCAGCCGGAAAAACCACACATTCCCAGCCCGGGACAGCGGGAAAATCTCAGTGTGCAATCTCTGCTCCGAACCTCTCTGGCAGTCTGGAGCTGCCTAGACAGACACCGCTGCCCTGGTTTTGGGTACAACGAGGAGCTCCTGCATCCCCAGGGACAGTGACTCAGAACCGACTCTGCCAGCAGCTTTTCCAAAACAGTCTGAGGCTTCTCTCTGAGAGGGAGGTCGGGGTGCAGTTTGCTCTCCTCTAAATCTCCAAAAACCATCAAAAGGTGTCAAGGCGAGAGAAAGCAGATGAAAGAACATAAAAACCCCCAGAGAACAAAAGGCTGAAAAAAAACAGTTTCCTGAAAAAAAAAAGAGCTCACCCCCTTGAGGGGAGCGGGAGGACCTAACTCAGGGAACATCACTGTCTGAAAACCCACGTGGCAGGCCCCTCCCCCAGAAAACCAACCAGGAAGGAAGAAAAAAAAAAAAAGACTACAAGAGAACAATCACCACTACTTCATAAATACAACTTTTATTTTTAACTCTTTACCAATATTCTGGTTCTTTTTTTTTTTTATACATACAGATAATTTTTTAACCTATTTACCATAACACCGAGATGTCCAGTACATCAAATTCTTTAATAACCTTCTAACCTGAACTTTTTGATACATACACCCGTGTTTTTCTTTTTTCTATTTTTTAAATTCTTTTTTAATTTTAACTTAGTTTAGTCTAGTTTATTCTTTTTTAATTTTTATTTTCTACTATACATATACAGTTAAACTTCAAGGTAATCCCCTTTCCCCAATCAATGCTACCCCTATAGGCAAACCAGTTTCTAATCCCACTGTAACTTAGGAAAGTTGAGTCCCTTAACAAAAACATCAAGATACCTTCAGGAAGAATCAAAATAACCTTCCTCACCCACACTGAGAATCTATAACCATTCTCCCAATTTTTCCTTCTGTCAGTGTTTCTGTGAATTTGTGTCTGTCCTGATAATATATAAACCTTATACTTGGGGTTCTTTCTGATGAGGTTCTTCCCTTTTTTTTTTTTTTTTCGCTTATATATACAAATTTTTTTCTCTTGTCATATACTTTTATCACTCTTTTTGTCTGTCTGTTTTTGTTTGTATACTCCACAAATCTTACCTTGTGGCCCATTTGGGCTGAGCCTTCTCTTTTATCTTCCCTTTTTTCCCTATCTCTCTCTCTCTTTTTTTTTCCTTTTATCTTTCCCCTTTTTTTTTCTTTCTTTTTCTCTATTTCTTTTTCTTCTCGTTTTTCTCTCATTTGGGTGGGGAATCCTGATTGCACAGAAGCATTCCAGGGTGCACCTTGACTGCACCACAATCGATAAGTCCAGCTGCATCTGTTTAGTCATCTCTTACCAAAATGACTAGGAGGAGGAATACCCAACAGAAGAAAAATACAGAGGATGGACCTTCTGCAACAGAGCGAATGACTATCGATATAGACAATATGTCAGAAAAGGAATTCAGACTAACAATTATCCAGGCAATAGCTAGGTTGGAGAAAGCCATGGATGACCAAACAGAATTGATTAGGGCAGAACTGAAAGCCACCAGGGATGATGTTCACAATGTTAGGGCAGAACGGAAAGCCACCAGGGATGATGTTCAAAATGCTCTCAATGAGTTCCAATCCAATCTAAATTCTCTAAAAGCTAGGGTAACTGAGACAGAAGATAGAATTAGTGATCTGGAGGACAAACAGATAGAGAGAAAGGATCAGGAGGAAGCCTGGAACAAACAGCTCAGAAGCCACGAAAACAGATTCAGGGAAATAAACGATGCCATGAAACGTTCCAACGTCAGAATTGTTGGAATCCCTGAAGGGGAAGAAAAAGAAAGAAGTCTAGAAGATATAGTGGAAGAAGTTGTCTATGAAAATTTTCCCAATCTCACGAATGGAAACAACATTCATATACTAGAGGCAGAAAGATTTCCTCCAAAGATTTTAGATTCTCGAAAGTCCTCACGGCACCTTATCGTTAGAATGGGGAATTTTGTTTCAAGAGAGACCCTCTTAAAAGCAGCTAGGACAAAGAAGCTTCTTACATACAGAGGAAAGCCCATTAGAATAACGTCAGACCTTTCCACAGAGACCTGGAAAGCCAGGAAGGGCTGGCAAAATATATTCAGAGTACTAAATGAGAAGAACATGCAACCAAGAATACTCTATCCAGCAAGACTGACATTTAAAATGGATGGAGAGATAAAGAGTTTCCAAGACCTGCAAGGCGTAAAAGAGTATGCAAACACCAAGCTGACACTGCAGGAAATATTAAGGGGGGTCCTATAAGAGAGGAAAAATCCTAAGAATATCATTGAACAGAAATACAGAAACAATCTATAGACAGAAAGACTTCAAAGGCAACACGATGTCAATAAAAACCTATCTCTATATAATCACTCTCAATGTGAATGGCCTAAATGCGCCCATAAAACGACACAGGGTTGCAGATTGGATAAAACGACAGGACCCATCCATATGTTGTCTACAAGAAACCCATTTTGAACCTAAGGATACAACTAGACTGAAAGTGAAGGGATGGAGAAGCATCTTTCATGCCAATGGGCCTCAAAAGAAGGCCGGAGTAGCGATTCTCATATCAGATAAATTAGATTTTAAACTAAAGTCTGTAGTCAGAGATACAGAAGGACACTACATAATTCTTAAAGGGACTATCCGCCAAGACGATCTAACAATTGTGAATATCTATGCCCCCAATATGGGAGCACCCAATTACATAAGAAAACTATTAATCAAGATAAAGAGTCATATTGATACGAATACAATAATAGTAGGAGATCTTAATACGCCTCTCTCAGAAATAGACAGATCATCGAAGCAGAAAATTAATAAAGAAATAAGAGCATTGAATGAAACATTGGACCAGATGGACCTCATCGACGTATACAGAACATTCCACCCGAAAACAACAGAATACTCATTCTTCTCAAGTGCAAATGGAACCTTCTCCAGAATAGACCACATACTGGGTCACAAAGCAGGACTCAACCGATACCAAAAGACGGACATTATTCCCTGCATATTCTCCGATCACAGTGCTTTGAAACTGGAGCTCAATCACAAGGAAAAGTTCAGAAGGAACTCAAACACCTGGAAGCTAAAGACCACCTTGCTTAAGAATGCTTGGATCAACCAGGAGATCAAAGATGAACTTAAACAATTCATGGAAACCAATGAGAATGAAGACACCTCGTTCCAAACCTATGGGATACAGCAAAGGCGGTTCTAAGGGGGAAATACATAGCCATCCAAGCCTCCCTCAAAAACATTGAAAAATCCAGAATACACCAGCTGTCTCTACACCTTAAAGAACTGGAGAATCAACAACAAATCAAACCAACTCCACATGCAAGAAGGGAAATAATCAAGATTAGAGCAGAGATCAATGAGGTAGAAACGAGAGATACAGTAGAACGTATCAATGAAACTAGAAGCTGGTTTTTTGAAAGAATCAATAAGATCGATAAACCATTGGCCACACTAATCCAAAAGAAAAGGGAGAAAGCCCAAATTAATAAAATTATGAATGAAAAGGGAGAGATCACAACTAACACCAAGGAAATAGAGACAATCATCAGAAATTATTACCAACAGTTATATGCCAATAAGCTAAGCAACCTAGATGAAATGGATGCATTCCTGGAAAGCTACAAACACCCAAAATTGAACCAGGAAGAAATTGACAACCTGAATAGACCGATATCTAGTAACGAGATTGAAGCAGTGATCAAAAACCTCCCAAAAAACAAGAGCCCAGGACCTGACGGATTCCCTGGGGAATTCTACCAAACTTTCAAAGAAGAAATAACACCAATTCTCCTGAAGCTGTTCCAAAAAATTGAAGCAGAAGGAAAACTTCCCGACTCTTTTTATGAAGCCAGCATTACCCTGATCCCCAAACCAGGCAAAGACCGTACCAAAAAGGAGAATTTCTGACCAATATCACTGATGAATATGGATGCAAAGATTCTCAACAAGATCCTAGCAAACAGGATCCAGCAGCACATTAAAAGTTTATCCACCATGACCAGGTGGGATTCATCCCTGGGTTGCAAGGTTGGTTCAACATTCGCAAATAAATCAGTGAGATAGAACACATCAATAAGAGAAGAGAGAAGAACCACATGGTCCTCTCCATTGATGCAGAAAAAGCATTCGACAAAATCCAGCATCCGTTCCTGATGAAAACGCTTCAGAGTATAGGGATAGAGGGAACATTCCTGAACTTCCTAAAATCTATCTATGAAAGACCCACAGCAAATATCATCCTCAATGGGAAAAAGCTTGCAGCCTTCCCGTTGAGATCAGGAACACGACAATGATGCCCACTCTCACCACTCTTGTTCAACATAGTATTAGAAGTTCTAGCAACAGCAATCAGACAACAAAGAGAAATAAAAGGTATCCAAATTGGCAAGGAAGAAGTCAAACTCTCTCTCTTCGCAGATGACATGATTCTTTATATGGAAAACCCCAAAGACTCCACCCCCAAACTACTAGAACTCATACAGCAATTCAGTAACGTGGCAGGATACAAAGTCAATGTACAGAAATCAGTGGCTTTCTTATACACCAACAATGAAAATACAGAAAGGGAAATTAGAGAATCGATTCCATTTACTATAGCACCAAGAACCATAAGATACCTGGGAATAAACCTAACCAAAGAAGTAAAGGACCTGTACTCGAGGAACTACAGAACACTCATGAAAGAAATTGAAGAAGACACAAAAAGATGGAAGACTGTTCCATGCTCTTGGATTGGAAGAATAAACATTGTTAAAATGTCTATACTGCCTAGAGCAATCTATACTTTTAATGCCATTCCGATCAAAATTCCACCGATATTTTTCAAAGAGCTGGAGCAAATAATCCTAAAATTTGTATGGAGCCAGAAGAGACCCCGAAAAGCTAAGGAAATGTTGAAAAACAAAAACAAAACTGGCGGCATCACGTTACCCGATTTCAAGCTTTACTACAAAGCTGTGATCACCAAGACAGCGTGGTACTGGCATAAAAACAGACACATAGACCAGTGGAACAGAGTGGAGAGCCCAGATATGGACCCGCAACTCTATGGTCAAATAATCTTCGAAAAAACAGGAAAAAATATTCAATGGAAAAAAGACAGTCTCTTCAATCAATGGTGCTGGGAAAACTGGACAACGATATGTAGAAGAATGAAACTCGACCATTCTCTTACACCGTACACAAAGATAAACTCAAAATGGATAAAAGACCTCAACGTGAGACAGGAATCTCTCAGAATCCTAGAGGAGAACATAGGCAGTAACCTCTTCGATATCAGCCACAACAACTTCTTTCAAGATATGTCTCCAAAGGCCAAGGAAACAAAAGCAAAAATGAACTTTTGGGACTTCATCAAGATCAAAAGCTTCTGCACAGCAAAGGGAACAGTCAGCAAAACAAAAAGGCAACCCACGGAATGGGAGAAGATATTTGCCAATGACAGTACAGACAAAAGGTTGATATCCAGGATCTATCAAGAACTTCTCAAACTCAACACACACAAAACAGATAATCATATCAAAAAATGGGCAGAAGATATGAACAGACACTTCTCCAATGAAGACATACAAATGGCTATCAGGCACATGAAAAAATGTTCATCATCACTAGCCATCAGGGAGATTCAAATTAAAGCAACATTGAGATACCACCTAACACCAGTTAGAATGGCCAAAATTAGCAAGACAGGAAACAACGTGTGTTGGAGAGGATGTGGAGAAAGGGGAACCCTCTTACACTGTTGGTGCGAATGCAAGTTAGTGCAGCCACTTTGGAGAACAGTGTGGAGATTCCTGAAGAAACTAAAAATAGAGCTTCCCTATGACCCTGCAATTGCACTGCTGGGTATTTACCCCAAAGATATAGATGTAGTGAAAAGAAGGGCCATTTGTACCCCAATGTTTATTGCAGCAATTGGTATGGTCGCCAAACTGTGGAAAGAACCAAGATGCCCTTCAACGGATGAATGGATAAGGAAGATGTGGTCCATATACACAATGGAGTATTATGCCTCCATCAGAAAAGATGAATACCCAACTTTTGTAGCAACATGGACGGGACTGGAAGAAATTATGCTGAGCGAAATAAGTCAAGCAGAGAGAGTCAAGTATCATATGGTCTCACTTATTTGTGGAGCATAACAAAGAACATGGAGGACATGGAGAGATGGAGAGGAGAGGGAGTTGAGGGAAAGTGGAAGGGGAGATGAACCATGAGAGACTATGGACTCTGAAAAACAACTAGAGGTTTATGAAGGGGCGGCAGGGGGGTGGGGGTGGGGTGGGAGGTTGAGGAACCAGGTGGTGGGTAATAGGGAGCGCATGTACTGCATGGAGCACTGGGTGTGATGCCAAAACAATGAACACTGTTATGCTGTAAATAAACAAATAAAAATAAATATATATATAAAAAAAAACCACAATGAGATATCACCTCACACCAGTCAGAATGGCTAAAATTAACAAGTCAGGAAATGACAGATGCTGGCGAGGATGTGGAGAAAGGGGAACCCTCCTCCACTGTTGGTGAGAATGCAAGCTGGTGGAACCACTCTGGAAAACAGCATGGAGGTTCCTCAAAATGTTGAAAATAGAAGTACCCTATGACCCAGCAATTGCAGTACTGGGTATTTACCCTAAAGATACAAATGTGGTGTTCCGAAGGGGGACGTGTACCCGAAAGTTTATAGCAGCAATGTCTACAATAGCCAAACTATGGAAAGAACCTAGATGTCCATCAACAGATGAATGGGTAAAGAAGAGGTGGTATATATATACACAATGGAATATTATGCAGCCATCAAAAGAAATGAAATCTTGCCATTTGCGATGACGTGGATGGAACTAGAGGGTATGATGCTTAGTGAAATAAGTCAATCAGAGAAAGACAACTATCATATGATCTCCCTGATATGAGGACGTGGAGATGCAACATGGGGGGTTGGGTGTTAGGAGAAGAATAAATGAAACAAGATGATATTGGGAGGGAGACAAACCATAAATGACTCTTAATCTCACAAAACAAAATGGGGGTTGCTGAGGGGCGGTAGGGTTGGGAGAGGGCGATGGGGTTATGGACATTGGGGAGGGTATGTGCTATGCTGAGTGCTGTGAAGTGTGTAAACCTGGCGATTCACAGACCTGTACCCCTGGGGATAAAAATACATTATATGTTTATTAAAAGAAAAGAAAAAGGAAGGATGAATACCCAACTTTTGTAGCAACGTGGACGGGACTGGAAGTGATTATGTTGAATGAAGTAATTCAAGCAGAGAGAGTCAAGTATCATTTGGTTTCACTTATATTTGGAGCATAACAAATGACATGAAGGACATTGGGAGATGGAGAGGAGAAGGAAGTTGAGGGAAATTGGAAGGGGGGGCGAACCACGGGAGACTATGGACACTGAAAAACAACCTGAGGGTTTTAAAGAGGCGGGGGTGGGAGGTTTGGGGAACCAGGTGGTGGGTAATAGGGAGGGCATGTATTTCATGGAGCACTGGGTGTTGTGCAAAAGCAATGAATAGTGTTACACTGAAAAAATAAATAAATAAATAAATAAATAAATCAGATTGCTCTAGGCAGTATAGATATTTTAACAGAAGACATGATCAGACACTTCTCTAATGAAGACATACAAATGGCTATCAGACACATGAAAAAATCTTCATCATCACTAGCCATCAAGGAGATTCAAATTACAACCACATTGAGATACCACCTTACTGAAGTTAGAATGGCCAAAATTAGCAAGACAGGAAACAATGTGTGTTGGAGAGGATGTGGAGAAAGGGGAACCCTCTTACACTGGGAATGCAAGTTGGTGCAGCCACTCTGGAGAACAGTGTGGAGATTCCTTTCTAAATTAAAAAAAAATAGAGCTTCCCTCTGACCTTGCAATTGCAGTACTGGGTATTTACTGAAAAAATACAGATGTAGTGAAAAGAAGAGCATCTGAACCCCAAAGTTTATAACAGCAATGGCCACGGTCGCCAAACTGTGGAAAGAACCAAGATGCCCTTCAACGGACGAATGGATAAGGAAGATGTGGTCCATATACACGATGGAGTATTATGCCTCCATCAGAAAGGATGAATACACAACGTCTGTATCAACATGGATGGGACTGGAAGAGATTATTCTGAGTGAAAGAAGTCAAGCAGAGAGCAATTCTCATATGGTTTCACTTATTTGTGGAGCATAACAAATAATACGGAGAACATAGGGAGTTGGAGAGGAGAAGGGAGTTGAGGCAAATTGGAAGGGGAGATGAACCATGGAGCCGAGGGACTCTGAAAAATAATCTGAGGGTTTTGAAGGGGCAAGGGTTTGGAATTTGGGGGAGCCAGGTGGTAGGTATTATGGAGGGCCTGTATTGCATGGAGTACTGGCTGTGGTGCATAAACAAGGAATTATCTTATGCTGAAAATAAATAAATAAATAAATAAATAAATAAATAAATAAATAAATGAAATCATAAGAAAATTAAAAGCTTTTGATAAAATACAATGCCTGTTCATGATGAAACTCTGTAAACTAAGAATAGAAAGTAACTTTTTAAAAAAATTTATTTATTTAATTTCAGCACAATAGTACTCATTGTTTTTGCACCACACCCAGTACTCCATGCAATACGTGCCCTCTCTATTATCCACCACCTGGTTCCCTAACCTCCCACCCTCGCCCCTTCAAACCCTCAGGTTGTTTTTCAGAGTCCATAGTCTCTCATGGTTCATCTCCCCTTCCAATTTCCCACAACTCCTTTCTCCTCTCCATCTCCCCATGTCCTCCATGTTCTTTGTTATGCTCCAGAAGTAAGTGAAACAATATGATAATTGACTCTCTCTGCTTGACTTATTTCCCTCAGCATGATCTCTTCCAGTCCTGTCCATGTTGCTACAAAAGTTGGGTATTCATCCTTTCTGACGAGGCATCATACTCCATCGTGTATATCGACCACATCCTCCTTATCCATTCATCCGTTGAAGGGCATCTTGGTTCTTTCCACAGTTTGGCGACCGTGGCCATTGCTGCAATAAACATTGGGGTACAGATGGCTCTTCCTTTCACTACATCTGTATTTTGGGGGTAAATACACAGTAGAGCAGTTGCAGGGTCATAGGGAAGATCTATTTTTAATTTCTGAGGAAACTCCACACTTTTTTTCCAGAGTGGCTGCACCAACTTGCATTCCCACCAACAGTGTAAGAGGGTTCCCCTTTCTCCACAACTTCTCCAACACACATTGTTTCCTGTCTTGCTAATTTTGGCCATTTTAACTGGTGTCAGGTGGTATCTGTGGGTCTCTCATAGATTGATTTTATGAAGTTCAGAAATGTTCCCTCTATCCCTATATTTTGAAGCGTTTTCATCAGGAACGGATGCTGGATTTTGTCAAATGCTTTTTCTGCATCAATTGAGAGGACCATGTGGCTCTTCTCTCTTCTCTTATTGATTTGTTCTATCACACTGATTGATTTGCGAATGTTGAACCAACCTTGCAACCCAGGGATGAATCCCACCTGGTCATGGTGGATAATCTTTTGAATGTGCTACTGGATCCTGTTTGCTAGGATCTGGTTGAGAATCTTAGCATCCATATTCATCAGTGATATTGGTCTGAAATTCTCCTTTTTGGTAGGTTCTTTGCCTGGTTTGGGCATCAGGATAATGCTGGCTTCATACAAAGAGCCTGGATGTTTTCCTTCTGCTTCAATTTTTTTGGAACAGCTTCAGGAGAATTGGTGTTATTTCTTCTTTGCAAGTTTGGTAGAATTCCCCAGGGAATCTGTCAAGTCCTGGGCCCTTGTTTTTTGGGAGGTTTTTGATCACTGCTTCAATCTCGTTACTAATATTGGTCTATTCAGGTTGTCAATTTCTTCCTGGTTCAATTTGGGGAGTGTTTAGTTTTCCAGGAATGCATCCATTTCATCTAGGTTGCTTAACTTATTGGTGTATAACTGTTGGTAATAATTTCTGATGATTTTTTCTATTTCCTTGGTGTTAGTTGTGATCTCTCCCTTTTCATTCATAATTTTATTAATTTAGGCTTTCTCTGTTTTCTTTTGGATTAGTGTGGCCAATGGTTTATCGATCTTATTTATTCTTTCAAAAAACCAGCTTCTAGTTTCATTGATACGTTCTCCTGTATCTCTGTTGTCTACCTCATTGATCTCTGCTCTAATCTTGATTATTTCCCATCTTGCATGTGGAATTGTTTTGATTTGTTGTTGATTCTCCAGTTCCTTAAGGTGTAGAGACAGCTGGAGTATTCTGGATTTTTCAATGTTTTTGAGGGAGGCTTGGATGGCTATGTATTTCCCCCTTAGAACCACCTTTGCTGTATCTCATAGGTTTTGGACCGAAGTGTCTTCATTCTCATTGGTTTCCATGAATTGTTTAAGTTCATCTTTGATCTCCTGGTTGATCTAAGCATTCTTAAGCAAGGTGGTCTTTAGCTTCCAGGTGTTTGAGTTCCTTCTGAACTTTTCCTTGTGATTAAACTCCAGTTTCAAAGCATTGTGTTCTGAGAATATTCAGGGAATAATGTCAGTCTTTTGGTATTGGTTGAGTCCTGCTTTGTGACCGAGTATTTGGTCTATTCTGGAGAATGTTCCATGTGCACTTGAGAAGAATGAGTATTCTTTAGTTTTAGGGTGGAATGTTCTGTATATGTCTATGACGTCCATCTGGTCCAATGTTTCATTCAATGCTCTTATTTCTTTATTGATATTCTGCTTCGATGATCTGTGTATTACTGAGAGAGGCATATTAAGGTTTCTTACTATCAATGTATTCATATCAATGTGACTCTTTATCTTGATTAATAGTTTTCTTATGTAATTGGCTGCTCCCATATTGGCGGCATAGGTATTTAAAGTTGTTAGATCATCTTGGTGGATAGTCCCTTTAAGAACAATGTAGAGTCCTTCTGTATCTCTGACTACAGCATAACAAATGACATGGAGGATATTGTGAGATGGAGAGGAGAAGGAAGTTGGGAGAAATTGGAAGTGGAGTCGAACCATGAGAGACTATGGACTCTGAGAACAACCTGGGGGTTTTGAAGGGGTGGGGGTGTGAGGTTGGGGGAACCAGGTGGTGGGTAATAGGGAGGGCACCTTTTGCATACAGCACTGGGTGTTGTGCAAAAACAATGAATACTGTTATTCTGAAAAAATAAATTAATTAATTAAAAAAATTAAAAAAATCTAATTTATCTGATATGAGAATCACTACCCTGGCCTTCTTCTGAGGCCCATTGGCATGAAAGATGCTTCCCCAGCCCTTCACTTTCTATCTGGGTGTATCCTTTGGTTCAAAATGGGTCTCTTGTAAACAACATATGGATGGGTCCTGTCTTTTTATCCAATCTGCAACCCTGTGTTTTATGGGCGTGTTTAGGCTGTTCACATTGAGAGTGATTATTGATAGATAGGTTGTGATTGACATCATATTACCTTTGAAGTCTTTCTCTCTGTAGATTGTCTCTATATTTCTGTTCAATGATATTGTTAGGATTTTTTCTCATTTATACAACCCCCTTAATATTTCCTGCAATGTTGGCTTGGTGGTTGCATAGTCTTTTAAGCCATGCCAGTCTTGGAAACTCTTTATCTCTCCATCTATTTTGAATGTCAGCCTTGCAGGATAAAGTATTCTTGGCTGCATGTTCTTCTCATTTAGTACTCTGAATATATTTTGCCAGCCCTTCCTGCTTGGCATGTCTCTGTGGACAGCTCTGATATTATTATAATTGGCTTTCCTCTGTATGTAAGGAGCTTCTTTGTCCTAGCTGCTTTTATGAGGGTCTGTCTAGAAGCATAATTCTTCATTTGAACTATTAGGTGTCGTGAGGACTCTTGAGAATCTAAGATCTTGGGGGGAAACCGCTCTGTCTCTAATACATGAACCTTGTTTCCATTCATGAGAGTGGGAAATTTTCATAGACAAGTTGTACCATTACATCTTCTAGACTTCTTTCTTTTTTCTCCCCTTCAGGGATTCCAATAATTCTGATGTTGGAATGTTTCATGGCATCATTTATTCCCCTGATTCTGTTTTCATGGCTTCTGAGCTGTTTGTTCCAGGTCTCCTCCTCATCCTTTCTCTCTATCTGTTTGTCCTCCAGACCACTAGCTCTATCTTCTGCCTCAGGTTCCCTAAATTTTAGATAATTTAGATTAGATTGGAACTCATTGAGAGCATTTTGAACATCATCCCTGGTGGCTTTCAGTTCTGCCCTAACATTGTGAACATCATCCCTGGTGGCTTTCAGTCCTGCCCTAATCAATTCTGTTTGGTCATCCATGGCTTTCTCCAACCTAGCTATTGCCTTATAATTGTTAGCCTGAACTGCTTTTCTGACATATTGACTATGTTGATAGCCATTGGCTCTGTTGCAGAAGGTCCATCCTCTGGATTTTTCTCCTGTTGGGAATTCCTCCTCCTAGCCATTTCGGTAAGAAATGACTGAACAGATGCAGCTGGATGTATCAATTGTGGTGCAGTCAAGGTGCACCCTGGAACACTCCTGTGCAATCAGGATTCCCCAACCAAATGGGAGAAAAAAGAAAAGAAAAAGAAATAGAGAAGAAAGAGAAAAAAAAAAAAGAAAGAAAAGATAAGATAAAAACAAAAAGAGAGAAAGAGAGAGAGAGACAGGAAAAAAAGGAAGATAAAAGAGAAGGCTCAGCCCAAATGGGCCCCAATGTAAGATTTATGAAGTATAGAAACAAAAATAGACAAACAAAAAGACTGATAAATGTATATGACGAAGGAAAAAAAATTTATATGTATAAAAGCAAAAAAAAAAAAAAGAACCCACGTATAATATTTATATACTATCAGGATAAACACAAATACACAGAAACACTGGCAGAAGGGAAAGATGGGAGAGTGTTTATAAATTCTCAGTGTGGGCGAGGAAGTTTATTTTGATTCTTCCTGAAGGTATCTTGATGTTTTTGTTAAGGGACTCAACTTTCCTAAGTTACAGGGGGATTAGAAACTGGTTTGCCTATAGGGGTAGCATTGATTGGGGGAAGGGGATTAGCTTGAAGTTTAACTCTATATGTATAGTAGAAAATAAAAATTAAAAAAGAATAACTAGTCTAAACTAAATTAAAATTAAAAAAATTAAAAAAATAGAAAAGCAAAAGGTAAACACGGGTGTATGTATCAAAAAGTTCAGGTTAGAAGGTTATTAAGGAATTTGATGTACTGGACATCTCAGTGTGATGGTAAATAGGTTAAAAAATTATCTCTATGTATAAAAAAAAAACCAGAATATTGATAAAGACTTAACAATAAAAGTTTTATTTATGAAGTAGTGGTGGTTGTTCTCTTGTCATCTTCTTTTTTTTTTTCTTCATTCCTGGTTGGTTTTCTGGGTGAGGGGCCTGCCACGTGGGTTTTCAGACAATGATGTTCCCTGAGTTAGGTCCTCCCGCCCCCCTCAAGGGGGTGGGCTCTGAGGAAACCGTATTTTTTTTTTCAGGGTTTTGTTCCCTGGAGGTTTTTATGTTCTTTCATCTGTTTTCTCTCATCTTGACAGCTTTTGATGGTTTTGGAGGTTTAGAGGAGAGCAAAGTGCACCCAGTCCTCCCTCTCAGAGAGAAGCCTAAAAACTAAAAACTAAAAAATTCTGATGACCAAAAACAAAGGAGGAATAAATGAATATTCCTTGTTCATGAATAGGGAGATTTAATATTGTCATAATGTCTGTTCTTTGCAAATGGAAACATAGATTTAATGGAATCCAAATCAAAGCCCACCAAGTTATTTTGTGCAGGTTAATAAATTCATTCCAAACTTAATATGAAAGATATATGACACCAAGTAGCTAGAACCAATATTGAAGAAGAGCAAAGTTGGAGAGCTGACATATCCAAGTTTAAGACATATATTATAAAATTTCAGTACTTCGGATGGCTTGATATTGATGAAAGAATAGATGGGTTAATGGAACAGAACAGAAAGTCCAAAATAGACCCAACTAAATATATCCAACTTGTCTTTGATAGAAGAGCAAAGGCAATACAAGAGACCATAAACCATCTTTTCAACAAATGTCACAGGAGACACAGCGACATCCACATTTGAAAAGAAAAGGGAAGGGAAGGGAGGAATGGAAGGGAAAAAGGAAGGAAGGTAGGAAGGAAGGAAGGAATGATGAAGGAAGAGAAGGAGGGAGGAAGGAATGAAGGAAAGAAGGATGGAGATAAGGAAAGAAGGAGGGAGGGAAAGAATGAAGGGAGGAAGAAAGTGTGGAATGAAATAGAGATCAACACAAAAATAAACTCTGAATGTATCATATAGGTGATATAAAATGTGAAGCTATAAAATCCCTATAAGACAACATATGGAATCATATTAATAATCTTAGGTATAGGGATAGATTAGAAACTCCAACAAAGACATAATCCACAAAAGAAGTAATCAATAACTAAAATTCAATATAGGAAAACTTCTGCTGTTTGAGAGAAAATATTAAAAAACAATGAGAAGACATGAGTTGGAAAAAAATTGTAAAAGATATATTTAAAAAAGGAGTAGTACCCAATATTCAAAGAAACCATAAAAAGGGAACAACTCAATTTAAAAATGTCCACAGATCTATAGAGATGCCTATCCTAAAAAGATATAAAGATGGTAAATTTGTCTATGAAAAGATGCTGCAGATTATAGGTCATCAGGAACATGCATATTAAAACAACAAAGTACTAGTACTACAGTGTTATTAGAATGGCTTTATTTTTTTAAAGAGTTTTATTTATTTATTTATTTGTCAGAGAGAGATCACAAGTAGACAGAGAGGCAGGCAGAGAGAGAGAGAGAGAGGGAAGCAGGCTCCCTGCTGAGCAGAGAACCCGATGCGGGACTCGATCCCAGGACCCTGAGATCATGACTTGAGCCGAAGGCAGCGGCTTAACCCACTGAGCCACCCAGGTGCCCCTAGAATGGCTTTAAAAGCACAACACTGACAACACCAAAACTGACAAAGAGGTGCTATACAAATTCCATTCATTGCATGTGAAATATAAAATGGTCCAGCCACTTTTCAAGTAGTTTAGGAGTTTCCTTTTTTTTTTTTTTAAACTAAACATACACTTATAATATGACCTGGCAGCAGTCCTCCTTTGTTTATATGCAAATACGTTGAAAATTTATGTCTAAATCGTATTGCTTATAATTGCCAAAGTTACAGGATTCAACTAAGGTATCCTTTCATAGTTGAATAAATACATAAACTTAGGTACATTTGGACAATGGAATATAATTCAGTGTTAAGAAGAAATAAGCTGTGAAGGTATGACAAGACATGAAAGAATTTAAAATGTATGCTCCCCAATGAAAAAAACGTCATTCTAAAAAGTTCTAGAAAAAGCAAAACTATGGAGACCAAAAAGAGCAGTAACTTCTAGAGAGTAAGTATGTAATACAAAGAAGGGAAAAATAGCAGAGCCCGGAGGATTTGGGATGCAGTGAAACTATTCTGTATGATACTAAAATGGTGGGTGCATGATGTACATTTGTCAAGACTTACAGAATGCATACCACTAAAAAATGAACTGTAATTAAAATTATGGCCTGGGAATGATAATGATGTGTCAGTATCTCTATTGTACCTCTATTGTAGCAAATGTACTACAGTGGTACAGGATGAAAACAGTGGGGAGGTTATATGTGTGTGTTAATAGGTAGTGTGTGGGAATTCTGTTCTTGGTATTCAATTTGGTCATAAACCTAAAACTGCTCTATAGATAAAATCTATTTATTTTAAAAATATGAATATGGGGGCACCTGGGTGGCTCAGTGGGTTAAGCCGCTGCCTTTGGCTCGGGTCATGATCTCAGGGTCCTGGGATCGAGTCCCGCATCGGGCTCTCTGCTCAGCGGGGAGTCTGCTTCCCTCTCTCTCTCTCTGCCTGCCTCTCCATCTACTTGTGATCTCTCTCTGTCAAATAAATAAATAAAATCTTAAAAAAAAATATATGAATATGACCTGTGGCTCATGCAAAGATTAAAAAAAAAATACCTGTAATTCTAAAATATCTTACTTGACTCACTTACATATTCTCCTTATCTTACTTTAATCAGGTACCTGATTTCTCTTTCAGTAGCTCTGACTATTGTTGATACAATGCCCTGCTTTGCTTTGGATGGTCAGTGGATTTTAAACTCTTTCCTAGATGCTACCCTTTGCTCAGTGATTAGATTATGATAATGAAAGGTCTGATAGGATTTTGCATCTTACTTGGTGGTAGTGTGCTTTTGGCTGCCCACATAACCCTGGGACTTTGACTGGTTAAAGGGTTTGCATTCATCTGGGAGGATTTATGAATTTCAATATATTGCTATGTTGCAATATTTATAGCCATCAATGCCTTACTAGCATGAAATGTAATGCATCTCCTTAAAATGACATCTTAACCTATAACTCTGAGATTTGGGCCAACTGGGAGAATGACGATTTTCTTGGCCAGTGTTTCTTCTCTTTTAACTTTTTTGCAAAGTATTTAAAAAGTTACTGGTGTATTGTTTTCTACCCTGAAAACTTAAGTCTGCTAACAATTAAATTAAAAATTAAGTAAAACAATGTGCCGACATGAAGGGGGGATATCTTGGAAAAAATGCCTATGGTTTAAGGAGAAACGCTTTGCCCCAAAGAGTTTCATTTTGATAATGTGCCTTTATTCCCTCACAAAACAGAATTAGTTTTCACATTCAGGATAATTTTCCCAGTGTTCACACGCTGCAGATATGAGACATTGTGAAAATTATCCTATGTGAAACAAAGGACTTAAGAGTTGAACATTCTGAAGTAAACCAGGTCTTCTCAAAAGCACAAAAGCAACTCTTCAGCAATCCTTGTAACCATTCTCTATGGGGCCCAGAACCCCTTTGGCTTGGACATTTTATGTTGTGGTATTACGGCCCCATGAGGCCTAAAAAGCCAGGTTCCAGATTCAAGAAAGTCCAGAGCAGTGCTCTGTTCTCATTCCCTGCTCCCATGTTTTGCTGTGCAAATTGATTTAATGCTGAGTTCTCACCTTCCATCTTTTCCTCCACATGTAAGTGAAATCTATGGTATTTGTCAACTATATTTCCAGTGAGTTCACGCGAGACTTTGTAGTACAATAAGTATGGTTACACATAAGTGCACACATGAATTTGCCAGAAAACCATAGGGAGTTCCTGTCGCCCCTCAAAAAAACACGGCCTGTTTTTTTTTCAGATCTTTCAGATCTGACATGCGTTATGTTCCTGGGTGGCATAGTCAGTTAAGCTTCCAGCTGCTGATGTCAGCTCAGGTCATGATCTCAGGGTCCTGAGATTGAGCCCTGCATCTGGCCCTGCCTTGAGCATGCAGTCTGCTTGAGATTCTCTCTCTCTCTCTTCCCCTGTTCCTCTGTCCCTCCCCCCACCCCTGCCCCTTTATTTCCCTGTCCAAAATCAAAACAAACAAATAAATAGATATGACATGCAACCATTTGAAATTTAGGAAGTCAACAGGCCTGCATGAAGATTACTTCTAGAAGTGTATGAGCATGATTTTTTTTGGTTTTGTTTTTGTTTTTGTTTTTGTTTTTTTTTAACCAAAGAAATAGTTCTTTCATACATGCAAAGCAGTAACTTCTCTAATTGAGGTATCCTTTTTTAGATCACTTAGTTGCTTTTTCACACTAAGGGGACATCTTTTAGATAATCCTTTTAGAGTTTACTCCAGATTTTTGTTCTTAGCAAATTACAATTGACCCCTGCACAACATCGATTTGAATTGCACAGGCTCAATTATATGCAGGCTTTTCCACAATCCAGTACTGTAAACTGTATTTTCTCTTCCTTTTGATTTTCTTAATAACACTTCCCTCCAGCCTATTCTATTAACAAATTTGTATCAGACACATACATACTAACTATGTGTTAATTGGCTATGTTCTTGGTAAGTCTTTCAATCATCAGCAGGTTATTGGCAGTTACATTTTGGGGAAGTCAAAAGTTATATGTGGACTTTGAAATGTGAGGCAGTTCAGCCTCCTTAGACATCACATTTTAAAGGGTCAATTATATATATCACATATATAATATATATATTGTAATTTAACATTTTAGTAAAGCAGTTAATACTAGCCCTGAAACCAGAAAAATCATTAATTTGTCCCAGGAAAACATGTTCTATTCTTAGATAGTTATTTTTCACTGATTTTCAAATCACATATTACTATGCAGTAATTATCAAGATTCATTGTATGATCATATTATATTAGAAAGGCCACATTACATCAGAAAGGAAGTAAGTGCTTGTCTCTAGCAGGAATGTATGTGAAGAACCATCTTTGCCATCTTCTGTAGTTCATGGCTTATAAATGCTTAATAAGTGAGGCTTATTAATTATTAAATTAATTATTAAATTTATTTTTAAATAAATTGTTAAATGTATTTAAATTATTAATAAGATCAGTGTTGTTTATTGAATCCAAAAGAATGTTTCTATTTAATTAAACTAAAAATTATTGTCATTATAATTGTATCAATATGCATATAATGTCCATATAATTCTGACATTAAAAAACTTGAAATGGGGTGCCTGGGTGGCTCAGTGGGTTAAAGCCTCTGCCTTTGTCTCAGGTCATGATCTCACAAGTCCCGCATTGGGCTCTCTGCTCAGTGGGGAGCCTGCTTCCCTACCAATCTCTCTGCTTGCCTCTCTGCCTGCTTGTGATCTCTGTCTGTCAAATAAATAAAACTTGAAAGGCCTTTGTATTCCTGGCATATTATTTTCTTTATGGAAATGACCCATTTTGGTTCTGTACGTTAATTCAAAAAATGAAATTATTTTGCATATTTAAAAAAAAGTATTACTAACAGTTAAGATTTATTTTCAATGTTTCTACTCGGTTATTTTTACATTTCACCCACAATCTACAAAAAATGTTTACATTCTTTTCAGCATTTCAGTTTGAAAAACAGTGCAATTCAATTTGACCCTTGATAATTGTTCTTATAGTACTTTGTTCTAATAATAAATTGTAAATGTGTGGTTTGTGAGTATGTGGTGTTTAGTCATCATTTCATCCTAAGGTATTTATTTGCATAGACACATACTAATGGTACATGAGTATTTTTTTTCAATTATTTGACTTAAGCTTTAACTTGAAGGTATCTTAGAGATGCTTCATGCTGACCAATAAGGGAATACATGTGTTCCAACATCTTAGACTTTAGAATTTTCTATATCTTTCTCTGCTTTTTATTTACTTTTTGTATTGAAGTACATGCCAAGTTATCTTAATTTTGGGTGTACGACATTGTGATTCAACATTTCTATACATTACAAACCAATCACCATTGGAGTAGTTACTATCAATCACCATATAATAATAGTCATTGCAATATCACTGTCCATATTTCCTGCATTATGCTTAACACCCCTGTGGTTTATTTTATAACCAGAAGTTTGTAACTCTTAGTCTCTTTCACCTAAGCCTTTCATCTTTCACCTTTGCCCATTCATTCACCTGCCTCCCTTCTCAGAAACAAGTTTATTCCCTGTGTTTATGAGTCTGTTTTATGTTGTTTGATTATGTCTTTTGTTTTTTTAGGTTCCACGTGTAAGTGAAATCCATGGTATTTGTCTATCTCTCACTTATTTCACTTAGCATAATATCCTCTTGGTCAGTCTCCATCAAAAATGACAAGATGGGGGGGAGCAAGATGGCGGGGAAGTAGGAGGAGGCACCATTTCAACCTGTACCCTAAAGTGAGCTGATTACCTACCAAAGAACTCCGACCACCCATGAAATCAGCCTGAGATCAGAATTATACACGTCTGGATCTCTACTGGAGCAGAAGACGCCAGTGGCAGGTAAAGCAGACTGGGAACATCCGACTGATATCGGAAGATAAACAAAAGGGGGAGGGAGCCACCAGAGGTGACCGATTGGAAAGTAACACCCCAACACGAGAGTACTCTGCATCTGGGGACCAGCATTAACTTGGAGTCTGGTTGAAAGCACTCAAAAAACAAACAGCAAAGGATTGCGGTGGGGGGGGGTAATAGTGGGAACCTGGGCAGTTAGGGTCAGGGACCTAAGTCCCCGGACCCAGGACAGCCTCCCCTGGCGCGGAGCCAGAGAGAGTGCGGCGGAGAAATCAGGTCTCGGTACCTGAGCCGCGAGTGCACCTGAATGCCAGCGCGCCTGAGAACGAGTGGGGTCTGGCTTCCATGAGGGGCTGGGAGCCTGGCCTGACGGCAATCCTGAAATGCGCGCGTCCCACACCCTCCCTTGGGATAGGTGCTCATAGGCGCTAGCCTGGAGCTCTGGCAGCAGGAAAAACCAGACATTCCCAGCCCGGGACAGCGGGAAAATCTCAGTGCACGATCTCTGCTCCGAACCTCTCTGGCGGTCTGGAGCTGCCTAGACAGCCACAGCTGCCCTGGTTTTGGGCACAACGAGGAGCTCCTGCATCCCCAGGGACAGTGACCCAGAACCAACTCTGCCAGCAGCTTTTGCAAAAACAGTCTGAGGCTTCTCTCTGAGAGGGAGGTTGGGGTGCTGTTTGCTCTCCTCTAAACCTCCAAAAACCATCAAAAGCTGTCAAGGCGAGAGAAAGCAGATGAAAGAACATAAAAACCCCCAGAGAACAAAAGACTGAAAAAAAAAAAAAAAAAAACAGTTTCCTGAAAAAAAAAGAGCTCACCCCCTTGAGGGGAGTGGGAGGACCTAACTCAGGGAACATCATTGTCTGAAAACCCACGTGGCAGGCCCCTCCCCCAGAAAACCAACCAGGAAGGAAGGAAAAAAAAAAAAAAGACTACAAGAGAACAACCACCACTACTTCATAAATACAACTTTTATTTTTAACCCTTTACCAATATTCTGGTTCTTTTTTTTTATACATACAGATAATTTTTTAACCTATTTACCATCACACTGAGATGTCCAGTACATCAAATTCTTTAATAACCTTCTAACCTGAACTTTTTGATACATACACCCGTGTTTTTCTTTTGTTTTTCTATTTTTTTAATTTTAACTTAGTTTAGTCTAGTTTATTCTTTTTTTAATTTTTATTTTCTACTATACATATAGAGTTAAACTTCAAGGTAACCCCCTTTCCCCAATCAATGCTACCCCTATAGGCAAACCAGTTTCTAATCCCCCTGTAACTTAGGAAAGTTGAGTCCCTTAACAAAAACATCAAGATACCTTCAGGAAGAATCAAAATAACCTTCCTCACCCACACTGAGAATCTATAACCATTCTCCCAATTTTTCCTTCTGTCAGTGTTTCTGTGAATTTGTGTCTGTCCTGACAATATATAAATCTTATACTTGGGGTTCTTTCTGAGGAGGTTTTTCCCTTTTTTTGGCTTATATATACATATTTTTTTCTCTTGTCATATACTTTTATCACTCTTTTTGTCTGTCTGTTTTTGTTTGTATACTCCACAAATCTTACCTTGTGGCCCATTTGGGCTGAGCCTTCTCTTGTATCTTCCCTTTTTTTCCTATCTCTCTCTCTCTCTTTTTTTTTTCTTCCTTTTTTCTTTCCCCTCTTTTTTTCTTTCTTCTTCTCTATTTCTTTTTCTTTTCTTTATTCTCTCATTTGGGTGGGGAATCCTGATTGCACAGAAGCGTTCCAGGGTGCACATTGACTGCACCACAATCGATAAGTCCAGCTGCATCTGATTAGTCATCTCTTACCAAAATGACTAGGAGGAGGAATACCCAACAGAAGAAAAATACAGAGGATGGGCCTTCTGCAACAGAACTAATGGCTATCGACATAGACAATATGTCAGAAAAGGAATTCAGACTAACAATTATCCAGGCAATAGCTAGGTTGGAGAAAGCCATGGATGACCAAACAGAATTGATTAGGGCAGAACTGAAAGCCACCAGGGATGATGTTCACAATGTTAGGGCAGAACTGAAAGCCACCAGGGATGATGTTCAAAATGCTCTCAATGAGTTCCAATCCAATCTAAATTCTCTAAAAGCTAGGGTAACTGAGACAGAAGATAGAATTAGTGATCTGGAGGACAAACAGATAGAGAGAAAGGATCAGGAGGAAGCCTGGAACAAACAGCTCAGAAGCCACGAAAACAGATTCAGGGAAATAAACGATGCCATGAAACGTTCCAACGTCAGAATTGTTGGAATCCCTGAAGGGGAAGAAAAAGAAAGAAGTCTAGAAGATATAGTGGAAGAAGTTGTCTATGAAAATTTTCCCAATCTCACGAATGGAAACAACGTTCATGTACTAGAGGCAGAAAGATCTCCTCCCAAGATTTTAGATTCTCGAAAGTCCTCACGGCACCTTATAGTTAAAATGGGGAATTATGTTTCAAGAGAGACCCTCTTAAAAGCAGCTAGGACAAAGAAGCTTCTTACATACAGAGGAAAGCCCATTAGAATAACGTCAGACCTTTCCACAGAGACCTGGAAAGCCAGGAAGGGCTGGCAAAATATATTCAGAGTACTAAATGAGAAGAACATGCAACCAAGAATACTCTATCCAGCAAGACTGACATTTAAAATGGATGGAGAGATAAAGAGTTTCCAAGACCAGCAAGGCTTAAAAGACTATGCAACCACCAAGCCGACACTGCAGGAAATATTAAGGGGGGTCCTATAAAAGAGAAAAAATCCTAAGAATATCATTGAACAGAAATATAGAAACAATCTATAGAGAGAAAGACTTCAAAGGCAACACGATGTCAATAAAAACCTATCTCTCAATAATCACTCTCAATGTGAATGGCCTAAATGCGCCCATAAAATGACACAGGGTTGCAGATTGGATAAAACGACAGGACCCATCCATATGTTGTCTACAAGAGACCCATTTTGAACCTAAGGATACACCCAGACTGAAAGTGAAGGGATGGAGAAGCATCTTCCATGCCAATGGGCCTCAAAAGAAGGCCGGAGTAGCAATTCTCATATCAGATAAATTAGATTTTAAACTAAGGACTGTAGTCAGAGATACAGAAGGACACTACATAATTCTTAAAGGGACTATCCGCCAAGACGATCTAACAATTGTGAATATCTATGCCCCCAATATGGGAGCACCCAATTACGTAAGAAAACTATTAATCAAGATAAAGAGCCATATTGATACGAATACAATAATAGTAGGAGATCTTAATACGCCTCTCTCAGAAATAGACAGATCATCGAAGCAGAAAATTAATAAAGAAATAAGAGCATTGAATGAAACATTGGACCAGATGGACCTCATAGACATATACAGAACATTCCACCCTAAAACAACAGAATACTCATTCTTCTCAAGTGCACATGGAACCTTCTCCAGAATAGACCACATACTGGGTCACAAAGCAGGACTCAACCGATACCAAAAGACTGACATTATTCCCTGCATATTCTCAGATCACAATGCTTTGAAACTGGAGCTCAATCACAAGGAAAAGTTCAGAAGGAACTCAAACACCTGGAAGCTAAAGACCACCTTGCTTAAGAATGCTTGGATCAACCAGGAGATCAAAGATGAACTTAAACAATTCATGGAAACCAATGAGAATGAAGACACCTCGGTCCAAAACCTATGGGATACAGCAAAGGCGGTTCTAAGGGGGAAATACATAGCCATCCAAGCCTCCCTCAAAAACATTGAAAAATCCAGAATACACCAGCTGTCTCTACACCTTAAAGAACTGGAGAATCAACAACAAATCAAACCAACTCCACATGCAAGAAGGGAAATAATCAAGATTAGAGCAGAGATCAATGAGGTAGAAACGAGAGATACAGTAGAACGTATCAATGAAACTAGAAGCTGGTTTTTTGAAAGAATCAATAAGATCGATAAACCATTGGCCACACTAATCCAAAAGAAAACAGAGAAAGCCCAAATTAATAAAATTATGAATGAAAAGGGAGAGATCACAACTAACACCAAGGAAATAGAAACAATCATCAGAAATTATTACCAAGAGTTATATGCCAATAAACTAAGCAACCTAGATGAAATGGATGCATTCCTGGAAAGCTACAAACTCCCAAAATTGAACCAGGAAGAAATTGACAACCTGAATAGACCGATATCTAGTAATGAGTTGAAGCAGTGATCAAAAACCTCCCAAAAAACAAGAGCCCAGGACCTGACGGATTCCCTGGGGAATTCTACCAAACTTTCAAAGAAGAAATAACACCAATTCTCCTGAAGCTGTTCCAAAAAATTGAAGCAGAACGACAACTTCCAGACTCTTTTTATGAAGCCAGCATTACCCTGATCCCCAAACCAGGCAAAGACCCTACCAAAAAGGAGAATTTCAGACCAATATCACTGATGAATATGGATGCAAAGATTCTCAACAAGATCCTAGCAAACAGGATCCAGCAGCACATTCAAAAGATTATCCACCATGACCAGGTGGGATTCATCCCTGGGTTGCAAGGTTGGTTCAACATTCGCAAATCAATCAGTGTGATAGAACAAATCAATAAGAGACGAGAGAAGAACCACATGGTCCTCTCAATTGATGCAGAAAAAGCATTTGACAAAATCCAGCATCCGTTCCTGATGAAAACGCTTCAAAGTATAGGGATAGAGGGAACATTCCTGAACTTCATAAAATCTATCTATGAAAGACCCACAGCAAATATCATCCTCAATGGGAAAAAGCTTGCAGCCTTCCCGTTGAGATCAGGAACACGACAAGGATGCCCACTCTCACCACTCTTGTTCAACATAGTATTAGAAGTTCTAGCAACGGCAATCAGACAACAAAGAGAAATCAAAGGTATCCAAATTGGCAAGGAAGAAGTCAAACTCTCTCTCTTCGCAGATGACATGATTCTTTATATGGAAAACCCCAAAGACTCCACCCCCAAACTACTAGAACTCATACAGCAATTCAGTAACGTGGCAGGAGACAAAGTCAATGTACAGAAATCAGTGGCTTTCTTATACACCAACAATGAAAATACAGAAAGGGAAATTAGAGAATCGATTCCATTTACTATAGCACCAAGAACCATAAGATACCTGGGCATAAACCTAACCAAAGAAGTAAAGGACCTGTGCTCGAGGAACTACAGAACACTCATGAAAGAAATTGAAGAAGACACAAAAAGATGGAAGACTGTTCCATGCTCTTGGATTGGAAGAATAAACACTGTTAAAATGTCTATACTGCCTAGAGCAATCTATACTTTTAATGCCATTCCGATCAAAATTCCACCGATATTTTTCAAAGAGCTGGAGCAAATAATCCTAAAATTTGAATGGAGCCAGAAGAGACCCCGAATTGCCAAGGAAATGTTGAAAAACAAAAACAAAACTGGCAGCATCACGTTACCCGATTTCAAGCTTTACTACAAAGCTGTGATCACCAAGACAGCGTGGTACTGGCATAAAAACAGACACATAGACCAGTGGAACAGAGTGGAGAGCCCAGATATGGACCCTCAACTCTATGGTCAAATAATCTTCGACAAAACAGGAAAAAATATACAGTGGAAAAAAGACAGTCTCTTCAATAAATGGTGCTGGGAAAACTGGACAGCGATATGTAGAAGAATGAAACTCGACCATTCTCTTACACCGTTCACAAAGATAAACTCGAAATGGATAAAAGACCTCAACGTGAGACAGGAATCTCTCAGAATCCTAGAGGAGATCATAGGCAGTAACCTCTTCGATATCAGCCACAGCAACTTCTTTCAAGATAAGTCTCCAAAGGCCAAGGAAACAAAAGCAAAAATGAACTTTTGGGACTTCATCAAGATCAAAAGCTTCTGCACAGCAAAGGAAACAGTCAACAAAACAAAGAGGCAACCCACGGAATGGGAGAAGATATTTGCAAATGACAGTACAGACAAAAGGTTGATATCCAGGATCTACAAAGAACTTCTCAAACTCAACACACACAAAACAGATAATCATATCAAAAAATGGGCAGAAGATATGAATAGACACTTCTCCAACGAAGACATACAAATGGCTATCAGACACATGAAAAAATGTTCATCATCACTAGCCATCAGGGAGATTCAAATTAAAACAACATTGAGATACCACCTGACACCAGTTAGAATGGCCAAAATTAGCAAGACAGGAAACAACGTGTGCTGGAGAGGATGTGGAGAAAGGGGAACCCTCTTACACTGTTGGTGGGAATGCAAGTTAGTGCAGCCACTTTGGAGAACAGTGTGGAGATTCCTGAAGAAATTAAAAATAGAGCTTCCCTATGACCCTGCAATTGCACTGCTGGGTATTTACCCCAAAGATACAGATGTAGTGAAAAGAAGGGCCATTTGTACCCCAATGTTTATTGCAGCAATGGCTACGGTCGCCAAACTGTGGAAAGAACCAAGATGCCCTTCAACGGATGAATGGATAAGGAAGATGTGGTCCATATACACAATGGAGTATTATGCCTCCATCAGAAAGGACGAATACCCAACTTTTGTAGCAACATGGACAGGACTGGAAGAAATTATGCTGAGCGAAATAAGTCAAGCAGAGAGAGTCAAGTATCATATGGTCTCACTTATTTGTGGAGCATAACAAATAACATGGAGGACATGGGGAGATGGAGAGGAGAGGGAGTTGAGGGAAACTGGAAGGGGAGATGAACCATGAGAGACTATGGACTCTGAAAAACAACCAGAGGGTTATGAAGGGGCGGCGGGAGGGGGTGGGGTGGGGTGGGAGGTTGAGGAACCAGGTGGTGGGTAATAGGGAGGGCACGTACTGCATGGAGCACTGGGTGTGATGCCAAAACAATGAACACTGTTATGCTGTAAATAAGCAAATAAAAATAAATAAATTAATTAAAAAAAAAGAAATTAAAAAAAAATGACAAGATGTAGGTTTTTTTTTTAATTGCTTAGGATTATTTCATTGAGTATTATTTCATATATATAATATATAATATATATAATTAATGGAATATGTATATATTCCATTAATTTAGCAGGGGATATAGACATATATTGGCTATTGTAAATAATGCTGCAATCAGCACGCAGGTGCATATGCATGTATCTTTTCATATTGGTGGTTTTGTTTTCTTAGAATATACACCCAAAAGTGGAATACTAGATTATATTGTAATTCTGTTTCTATTTTCAATTTTCCAAGGACACTACACAGTGTTTTCCACAGTGGATGCATGAATTCTTGTTCTCAAAACCAGTGTACAAATTCTCACTTTCCTCACATCTTTGACAGCATCCACAACTTCGTGGTGGTTTGATTTTTTTAATACTAGCATTCTGACTGAGGTAAAGTGATATTTCACTTTATTTTGCTGTTATTTACCCAAGTGTAACTTAGATTCAGTGTTGTGGTAGTTTTAGGTGTACAATAAAATTGTTCAACAATTCTATACACTAGACAATGGTCATCATAATAAGTGTTCTCTTTTCTAAAGATTTATTTATTTGTTTGCTTGCTTGTTTGTTTATTTGAGAGAGAGAGAGAGAGAGAGAGAGAGAGAGAATCTCAAGCAGGCTCCCTGATGGGCCTGGACCCTGACATGGTGCAACCCTGAGATCATGACCTGAGCTGAAATCAAGAGTTGGCAACCTACCTGACTGAGCCCCTCAGGCACTCACACCTTTCCATTTTTAAACATAACATGTTTGACTTCATCTGTACAGTCAGTTATAGAATAATCATCCTTGTATTTCAATAAAGCTTTATCCAACAGATATAATAGTCCATGCCTTGTCTCCTACGAAGGTTAACTTTTGCATGTGAAGCATAATTTCAAAATGCTATTTCAAAAATATCACTAACTTATTTCTGACTTTTAAGGCTATTTTGTCTCAAGATGCATGGGTGGCTCAGTGGGTTAAGCATCACGCTCTTGATTTCAGCTTAGAACTTGATCTCAGGGTCATGAATTCAAGCCCTGCTTAGGACTCCTCAAGGGACCTAATTTTAAATAAACAAATAAATAGTCCATTTTGTCTCATAGCAGATATTGCTACCCCAATTTCCTTTTTGTCTCTATTTGCATGAAATGCTTTTTTCAATCCTTTCATTTTCAGACTATATGTGTCTTAGGTCTGAAGTCAGTCTGTTGTAGATAGCATATAGATGGCCTTATTTTCTTTGAATCCATTCAGTCACCTTATATATTTTTACTAAAAAACTCACATTTAAAATAGTTGATATTATATATATTTATTGCCATATTGCTTATTGTATTCTGCCTTTTTAAAAAAAATTCTGCTGAATCTTTACTTTTTCTTGCTCTCTTCCGTCATGATTTGATGACTTTTTAAAATTATGTTTGGAGTCATTTTTCCTTTATTTATTTTGTGTGTGTGTGTGTGTGTGTGTGTGTGTGTGTGTGTGTGTGTGTGTGATTAGCAAAGGGAACATGTAGTGTACCTGTATGTATAGAAACCTACTTGAGGTTGATGGTCACCTAAGTTAAAATACATCTTAAAAGCATTATAATCTTACTCCCTCTTCCACATTTTATTTTTTTTATATTCAATGTTATATTTTTCTTTTATTTTGTTTAACGACCCCTTAAAAAAGATTTTATTTATTTCATTTTTATTAATTTGTGTGTGTGAGAGAGAGAGCACATAAGCTGGCAGAGGGAGAAGCAGGCTCTCAGCTGAGCAAGGATTCTGATGCAGTACTTGATCCCAGAACCTTGGGATCATGACTTGGGCCAATGGCAGTACTTAACTACTGGGCCACCCAGGTGTTCCTACTCTGAGTAACACTTCATTAATATTTGTAGACTATAATTTACAATATCAATGCTTTAACCTTTATACCACAGTTCAAAGTAGCTGATACAGTACCTTTACTATGTATTTGTTTTTAGTGTGATATTTTTTTCTTTCAATGTTTTCTTATTTATGTGATCTTCTTGTTCCATGTAAAGAAGTCCTTTCAACTTTTCTTTTAATATCAGCATATTGATGATGAATTCTTAATTTTTATTCATCTGCCGAACATATCTCTTTCTTTGTCAATTCTGATCACCTTTGTGGGTAGAGTGGTTGTAGGCTTTATGTGTTAACACTTTGAATGTATCATGATGCCCTTTTCTGTGCTGGAAAATCAGCTGATAGCCTTAATCAATTTCCCTTGTATATAAGTAGTCATTTTTTTCTTTTGATTTTTTAAATTTATATTTAATCTTTACCTCCTTAATTATTATGTGTCCTCATGTGGACTCTTTCAGATCATCTTGTTGAGGGTTTGCTGTGTTTCCTCAGCCTGGTTATCTCTTTCATTCCCCACATTGTGGAAATTTTCAGCACTTATTTCTTCATTTTCAGCACTTCATTTCACTCATTAAACGTTCTTGTCCTCTCTTCCTCTTCTCCTTCTGGACTCCTTGTAACATGAATGTTATTATGCTTGATGCTGTCCCAAATGTCCTCATTCTAAAATTTGTTCTTCTTCCTGCTCCTCAACTGGAATGTTTTCCACTCCATTCCCTGTCTCCCAGATCACTAACCCATTCTAATGTACTCTTTATTTATTCCTTCTAGCATATTGCTTATTTCAGCTATTGAATTCTTCAGTTCTGTTTGCTATTTTTTCTTTCTTTTTTTAAAGAGATTTTATTTATTTGAGACATAGAGTGAGCAAGCAAGAGAGAACACAAGTTTAGAAAGGGACAGAAGTAGAGGTAGAAGCAGACTCCCTATTGATCAGGGATCCCAAAGGCAGGGCTCAATCCCAGGCCCCTGGAATCACGACCTGAGCCAAAGGCAGATGATTAACTGACTGAGCAACCCAGGTGCGCTAGTATGTTTTTATTTCTAGGCACATTTAATTTAATATCAAGAATGCAATGGAAAAAAGGACCAAATACAATGAAGGAAACACATCAACACCAATGACAATGCTTTTTCAGCATATGCCTGTAACAAAATGTGGATTCAATTTCACTACTGAAAAAAAAAATGAAAAAAACAGTGAGTCTCATCACAGCCAATATCTTTATACAATCTATACTGACATGAATGTTTATAGTGTTTCCAAAAGTTTCAACCTGAGGTTTGATACCACACCTTTATGTCTGTACAGTCCTCTGTACGATTACCCATAGCATTAGCAATCATTCAAAGATAAAACCATTGATTGAAACTATATTGATTTAAGGCTCGATCTAGTATCGAGTATTGGCTAAGTATGAGTATTGGCTAAATATATGAACTATTTGTGCTGATATCTATCATTTGATTCTCTCATGACTACTAAATTGTTCTCAGCAAATAAACTCTTAAACGACAAAATTTTTGTTGTTTGAGCTTTGACCCAGAAGTTCAACAAGAATCATGAAGCCCATAGTCTTGATATAGCAAAACTGATATACAATGTCCTTACGTCACTATAGGCAAGGTTAGGAGTGATGCATATTCCAAGTTTCCATTTTAAAGGAATTTTACATATTCAATTCAGGAGTTCAAATCTCTAGGTTTTTGTTACTCCAAAAAGAGTGTGCCTCAGACTTAAGACTTCTGTTTCTCTATTTTTTTTTTTTTTTCAAACAGAAACATTTCTTAAGTGTCTACTTGTTCTAGAAGGGGAATTATTCAGAGGTGGCCACTTTGGAATAGTCCCACACAATCAAGCCTCTATCAGGTATAAACTCCCAGGCACTCAGTTCATTTGGGGCTTTTTCCCATTTGTCTTTAGCCTGATTCAGGTCACCTTTCATTTTTAGGAAAAATAAGTTGATAGCTGGGCCTACCATTGTTGATCTCATTTGGGCAATGCTGGGCTATTGGACTCGCTTGAGGTACTGGATTTGAGTAGGACACACTTACATCTCTTGCTCCTTTGTTGCTGCCTAGTATTGTTGATGCTTTAGTTTTTCTTCAGACTCCCTTAACCTTGTTATATCATAAGCAATCATATCTGCATCCTTGCTATCTGAAGCTTGGACATATGATTCATCTCATTTCCATCTTAGAATTAACTCATCTCAGAGTCAAGATGGGGGGAAGTAGGAGGAGGCACCATTTCAACCTGTAACCTAAAGTGAGCTGATTACCTACCAAAGAACTCCAACCACCCATGAAATCAGCCTGAGATCAGAATTATACACGTCTGGATCTCTACAGGAGCAGAAGACGCCAGTGGCAGGTAAAGCAGACTGGGAGCATCGGACTGATATCGGAAGATAAACAAAAGGGGAGCCACCAGAGCTGACCGATTGGAAAGTAATACCCCAATATGAGAGTGCCCTGCATCTGGGGACCAGCATTAACTTGGAGTCTGTTTGAAAGTGCTCAAAAAACAAAGAGCAAATGATTTTGGGGGTGGGGGTGGGAAAGTAGTGGGAATCTGGGCGGTTAGGGACACGGACCTAAGCCCCTGGACCCAGGAGAGCCTCCCCTGGCACTGAGCCAGAGAGAATGAGGTGGAGAAATCAGGTCTCCGTCCCTGAGCCGCCAGTGCACCTGACCCACAAGTGTGCCCGAGAACGAGTGGGGTCTGGCTCCCATGAGGGGCAGGGAGCCTGGCCAGACGGCAATCCTGAAATGCATGCATCCCACAACCTCCCTTGGGAGAGGTGCTCATAGGTTCTAGCCTGGAGCTCTGGCATCCGGAAAAAACAGACATTCCCACCCCGGGACAGTGGGAAAATCTCAGTGTGCGATCACAGCTTGGAACCTCTCTGGCGGTCTGGTGCTGCCTAGACAGTCGCCACTGCCCTGGTATTGGGTACAATGAGGAGCTCCTGCATCCCCAGAGACCGTGACTCAGAATCGGCTCTGGCAGCAGCTCTGCAGAGCATTCTGAGGCTTCTCTCTGAGGTGCAGTTTGCTCTCCTCTAAAACTCCAAAAACCCTCAAAAGCTGTCAAGGCGAGAGAAAACAGATGAAAGAACATAAAAAACCCCAGAGAACAAAAGCCTGAAAAAAAAAAAAACAGTTTCCTCAGAGCCCACCCCCTTGAGGGTAGTGGGAGGACCTAACTCAAGGAACATCATTGTCTGAAAACCCACATGGCAGGCCCCTCCCCCAGAAAACCAACCAGGAAGGAAGAAAAAAAAAGAAGACTACAACAGAACAACCACCATAGGGATGCCTGGGTGGCTCAGCTGTTAAAGCAGCTGCCTTCGGCTTAGGTCATGATCCCAGTGTCCTGGGATCGAGTCCACAACCAGCTCCTTGCTCAGCAGGGAGCATGCTTCTCCCTCTGCCTCTGCCTGCCACTCTGTCTGCCTGTGCTCACTCTCTTGCTCTCCTCTCTGACAAATAAATAAATAAAATCTAAAAAAAAAAGAAGAAAAAAAGAGAACAACCACCACTACTTCATAAATACAACTTTTATTTTTAACTCTTTATCAATATTCTGGTTCTTTTTTTTATACATACAGATAATTTTTAACCTATTTACCATCACACTGAGATGTCCAGTACATCAAATTCTTTAATAACTTTCTAACCTGAACTTTTTGATACATACACCCATGTATTTCTTTTGCTTTTCTATTTTTTTTAATTCTTTTTTAAATTTTAACTTAGTTTAGTCTAGTTTATTCTTTTTTAATTTTTATTTTCTACTATACATATAGAGTTAAACTTCAAGGTAATCCCCTTTCCCCAATCAATGCTACCCCTATAGGCAAACCAGTTTCTAATGCCCCTGTAACTTAGGAAAGTTGAGTCCCTTAACAAAAACATCAAGATATATTCAGGAAGAATCAAAATAACCTTCCTCAGCCACACTGAGAATTTATAAGCACTCTCCAAATTTTTCCTTCTGTCAGTGTTTCTGTGAATTTGTGTTTGTCCTGATAATATATAAATCTTACACTTGGGGTTCATTCTGATGAGGTTCTTCCCTTTTTTGCTTATGTATATATATATATATATATATATTTTTTTTTCCTCTTGTCATATATTTTATCAGTCTTTTTCTTTGTCTGTTTTTGTTTGTATACTTCATAAATCTTACATTTGGGCCCATTTGGGCAGAGCCTTCTCTTTTATCTTCCCTTTCTTTTCCTGTTTCTCTATCTCTCGCTCCTTTTTCCTTTTTTTCTTTTCCTTTTTTTTTCTTTCTTCTTCTCTATTTCTTATTCTTTTCTTTTTTCTCTCATTTGGGTGGAGATCCCTGATTGCACAGAAGCGTTCCAGGGTGCACCTTGACTGCACCACAATCAATACGTCCAGCTGCATCTGTTCAGTCATCTCTTAACAAAATGATTAGGAGGAGGAATACCCAACAGAAGAAAAATACAGAGGATGGATCTTCTGCAACAGAGCTAATGGCTATCAACATAGACAATATGTCGGAAAAGGAATTCAGAATAACAATTATCCAGGCAATAACTAGGTTGGAGAAAGCCATGGATGACCAAACAGAATTGATTAGGGCAGAACTGAAAGCCACCAGGGTTGATGTTCAAAATGCTCTCAATGAATTCCAATCTAATCTAAATTCTCTAAAAGCTAGTGTAACTGAGACAGAAGATAGAATTAGTGATCTGGAGGACAAACAGATAGAGAGAAAGGATCAGCAGGAGGCCTGGAACAAACAGTTCAGAAGCCAAGAAAACAGAATCAGGGGAATAAATGATGCCATGAAACGTTCCAACGTCAGAATTATTGGAATCCCTGAAGGGGAGGAAAAAGAAAGAATTCTAGAAGATATAGTGGAACAAGTTGTCTATGGAAATTTTCCCAATCTCACGAATGGAAACAACGTTCATGTACTAGAGGCAGAGAGATTTCCTCCCAAGATTTTAGATTCTCGAATGTCCTCACGACACCTTATAGTTAAAATGAGGAATTATGTTTCACGACAGACCCTCTTAAAAGCAGCTAGGACAAAAAAGCTCCTTACATACAGAGGAAAGCCCATTAGAATAACATCAGACCTTTCCACAGAGACTTGGCAAGCCAGGAAGGGCTGGCAAAATATATTCAGAGTACTAAATGAGAAGAACATGCAACCAAGAATACTCTATCCAGCAAGACTGACATTCAAAATGAATGGAGAGATAAAGTTTCTAAGACCTGCAAGGCGTAAAAGACTATGCAAACACCAAGCCGACACTGCAGGAAATATTAAGGGGGGTTCTAAATAGAGAAAAAAAATCCTAAGAATATCATTGAACAGAAATATAGAAGCAATCTACAAACAGAAAGACTTCAAAGGAAACACGATGTCAATAAAAAACCTATCTCTCAATAATCACTCTCAATGTGAATGGCCTAAATGCACTCATAAAATGACACAGGGTTGCAGATTGGATAAAACGACAGGACCCATCCATATGTTGTCTACAAGAGACCCATTTTGAACCTAAGGATACCCCGACTGAAAGTGAAGGGATGGAGAAGCATCTTTCATGCCAATGGGCCTCAAAAGAAGGCTGGAGTAGCAATTCTCATATCATATATATTAGATTTTAAACTAAGGACTGTAGTCAGAGATACAGAAGGACACTAAATCATTCTGAAAGGGACTATGCACCAAGATGATCTAACAATTGCAAATATCTATGCCTCCAATACGGGAGCACCCAATTACATAAGAAAACTATTAATCAAGATGAAGAGTCATATTGATATGAATACACTAATAGTAGGAGATCTTAATATGCCTCTCTCAGAAATAGACTGATCATCGAAGCAGAAAGCTAATAAAGAAATAAGAGCATTGAATGAAACATTGGACCAGATGGATCTCATAGACACATACAGAACATTCCACCCTAAAACTACAGAATACACATTCTTCTCAAGAGCACATGGAACCTTCTCCACAATAGACCACATACTCGGTCACAAAGCAGGACTCAACCGATACCAAAAGACTGACATTATTCCCTGCATATTCTCAGATCACAATGCTTTGAAACTGGAACTCAATCACAAGGAAAAGTTCAGAAGGAACTCTTAACACCTGGAAGCTAAAGACTACTTTGCTTAAGAATGCTTGGATCAAGCAGGAGATCAAAGATGAACTTAAACAATTCATGGAAACCAATGAGAATGAAGACACTTCGGTCCAAAACCTATGGGATACAGCAAAGGCGGTTCTAAGGGGGAAATACATAGCCATCCAAGCCTCCCTCAAAAAAATTGAAAAATCCAGAATACACCAGCTCTCTCTACACCTTAAAGAACTGGATTATCAACAACAAGTCTAACCAACTCCACATGCAAGAAGGGAAATAATCAAGATTAGAGCATAGATCAATGAGGTAGGCACCAGAGATACAGGAGAACGTATCAATGAAACTAGAAGCTGGTTTTTTGAAAGAATCAATAAGATCGATAAACCATTGGCCACACTAATCCAAAAAAAATGAGAGAAAGCCCAAATTAATAAAATTATTAATGAAAAGGGAGAGATCCCAAGTAACACCAAGGAATAGAAACACTTCTCAGAAATCATTACCAACAGTTATACGCCAATAAACTAAGCAACCTAGATGAAATGGATGCATTCCTCCTGGAAAACTAAAAACTCCCAAAATTGAACCAGGAAGAAATTGAAAACCTGAATAGATTGATATCTAGTAACGAGATTGAAGCAGTGACCAAAAACCTCGCAAAAAACAAGAGCCCAGGACCTGACGGATTCCCTGGGGAATTCTACTAAACTTTCAAAGAAGAAAAACACCAATTCTCCTGAAGCTTTTCCAAAAAAATTGAAGCAGAAGGAAAACTTCCAGACTCTTTTTCTGAAGCCAGCATTACCCTGATTCCGAAACCAGGCAAAGAACAGGAGAATTTCAGACCAATATCACTGATGAATATGGATGCAAAGATTCTCAACAAGATCTTAGCAAACAGGATCCAGCAGCACATGAAAAAGATTATCCACCATGACCAGGTGGGATTCATCCCTGGGTTGCAAGGTTGGTTCAACATTCGCAAATGAATCAATGTGATAGAACAAATCAATAAGAGAAGAGAGAAGAACCACATGGCCCTCTCAATTGATGCAGGAAAAGCATTTGAGAAAAATCCAGCATCCGTTCCTGATTAAATCGCTTCCAAGTATAGGGATAGAGGGAACATTCTTGAACATATCAAATCTTTCTATGAAAGACCCACAGCAAATATCATCCTCAATGGGAAAAAGCTTGCAGCCTTCCTATTGAGATCAGGAACACGACAAGGATGCCCACTCTCACCACTCTTGTTCAAAATAGTACTAAAAGTCCTAGCAACGGCAATCAGAAAAAAAGAGAAATAAAATTATCTAAATTTGCCAGGAAGAAGTCAAACTCTCTTCGCAGATGACATGATTCTTTCTATGGAAAACCCCAAAGACTCCACCCCCAAACTACTAGAACTCATACAGCAATTCAGTAACGTGGCAGGAGACAAAGTCAATGTACAGAAATCAGTAGCTTTCTTATACACTAACAATGAAAATACAGAAAGGGAAATTAGAGAATTGATTCCATTTACCATAGCACTAAGAACCATAAGATACATGGGAATAAGCCTAACCAAAGTGCTAAAGGTCCTGTACTCGAGGAACAAGAGAACACTCATGAAAGAAATGGAAGAAGACACAAAACGATGGAAGATTGTTCCATGCTCTTGGATTGGAAGAATAAACATTGTTAAAATGTCTATACTGCCTAGAGCAATCTACACTTTTAATGCCATTCCGATCAAAATTCCACTGGTATTTTTCAAAGAGCTAGAGCAAATAATCCTAAAATTTGTATGGAATCAGAAGAGACCCCGAATTGCTAAAGAAATGTGGAAAAACAAAAACAAAACTGGCGGCATCACATTAGCCGAGTTCAAGCTTTACTACAAAGCTGTGATCACCAAGACAGCATGGTACTGGCATAAAAAGAGACACATAGACCAGTGGAACAGAGTGAAGATCTCAGATATGGACCCTCAACTCTATAGTCAAATAATTCGACAAAACAGGAAAAAATATACAATGGAAAAAAGACAGTCTCTTCAATAAATCGTGCAGGGAAAACTGGACAGTGATATGTAGAAGAATGAAACTCCACCATTCTCTTACACCATAAACAAAGATAAACTGTAAATGGATAAAAGACTTGTAACAAACTTGTTATAAAAACTTGTAATAAAAAACATGAGACAGGAATCCATCACAATGCTAGAGGAGAACATAGGCAGTAACCTCTTCGATATCAGCCACAGCAACTTCTTTCAAGATATGTCATCAAAGGCAAAGGAAACAAAAGGGAAAATGAACTCTTGGGACATCAGCAAGATCAAAAGCTTCTGCACAGCAAAGGAAACAGTCAACAAAACATAAAGGCAACCCACAGAATGGGAGAAGATATTTGCAATTGACAGTACAGACAAAAGTTTGATATCCAGGATCTATAAAGAACTTCTCAACCTCAACACACACAAAACAGATAATCGTATCAAAAAATGGGCCAAAGATATGAACAGACACTTCTCCAACGAAGACATACAAATGGCTATCAGACACATGAAAAAATGTTCATCATCACTAGCCATCAGGGAGATTCAAATTAAAACCTCATTGAGATATCACCTGACACCAGTTAGAATGGCCAAAATTAGCAAGCCAGGAAACAACGTGTGTTGGAGAGGATGTGGAGTAAGGGGAACCCTCTAACACTGTTGGTGGGAATGCAAGTTAGTGCAGGCAATTTGGAGAACAGTGTGGAGATTCCTGAAGAAATTAAGAATAGAGCTTCCCTATGACCCTGCAATTGCACTGTTAGGTATTTACCCCAAAGATCCAGATGTAGTGAAGAGAAAGGCCATCTGTACCCCAATGTTTATTGCAGCAATGGCCACGGTTGCCAAATTGTGGAAAGAACCAAGATGCCCTTCAACGGATGAATGGATAAGGAAGATGTGGTCGATATACACGATGGAGTATTATGCCTCCATCAGAAAGGATGAATACCCAACTTTTGTAGCAACATGGACGGGACTGGAAGAGATTATGCTGAGCGAAATAAGTCAAGCAGAGAGAGTCAAGTATCATATGGTCTCACTTATTTGTGGAGCATAACAAAGAACACGGAGGACATGGGGAGATGAAGAGGAGAGGGAGTTGAGGGAAACTGGAAGGGCAGATGAACCATGAGAGTCTATGGACTCTGAAAAAGAACCAGAGGGTTTTGAAGGGGCTGGGGGGTGGGAGGTTGAGGAACCAGGTGGTGGGTAATTGGGAGGGCAGGTACTGCATGGAGCACTGGGTGTGATGCCAAAACAATGAACACTGTTATGCTGAAAATAAACAAATAAAAATAAAAAATATAAAAATTAAAAAAAAAAGAATTAACTCATCTCGTGCCATAATTTCAAAGTCTGCTTTACTCAGTTGAACCTATTTGGGAAGCTGTTCCTCATTGGTCATCTTGAATCATCTCCATATGGAGGCTGACTAGTATTACCTAGTTACATAGGCCAAAACTGTGCTGCCTGCTGGCGACCCAGGCTGCCAGACAAGGCGACTACTGTCCCTGTGCTCTTCCCTGATTGGTTCTTTATATTTTATGTCTCTTTATGCTCTTTCCCGTCCTTTCCGTTGAGGTCCGTGAGCATCTTTATGATCACATTACTTTGAATTCTTATCAGACATATTGCTGATCTCAGTCCTGTGTAGTTCTTTTTCTGACATTTAGTTTTGTTTTTTTTTGTTTTTGTTTTTGTTTTTGTTTTTGTTTTTGCTTGGTTATTTGGAAAATATGGATCCACTTCCTCATTTTGCCTGGGTTTCTGTGATCACCTCTCAGTGATGTCCAGCACATCCATTCAGGAGATTTTCAAAATGCTTCTTCCATGCTGGGTCTCATGTTGAGTGATAGAGTGCTCTGACCCTTTAAGATTGGAGTCTTCATTTCCTACAACCCTCCATCTCTCCTGGACTTAAGCAGGACTGAGTTTGTAAATCCCAGAGTTAAGTATTGTTGATTTCCAAATTCAGACAGTGTGGAGTCTTTCTTACTTTCTCATGTCCCCAGGGAAAAGGGTGCCTCATGTGGGGCTTGGATTCCTCAAATATTCGAGAAGTGCCTCTATGTGTGTGTGTGAGATCACTCTTGCTTGTAGATCTGTTTCAGATGACATCTCTGCCCCTCATATCCATTTTGATGTGACTTTCTCTTCATAGCCATATCTATGGGAAAGCTTATGTGCTAGTCTTCTAGTCATTTTCAGAGGGAATTTCCCTAAATGTAGTTTCACCGTTGGTGTATCTGGGAAGAGATAACTTCAGTTTCTTCCTCTCTGCGATATTGATTCATTTCCTACATTTTTTTTTTAAATTCACATCTTAAATATATTTTTTTCAGTGTTCCAAGATTGGTTGTGTATGCACCACACCTATGCTCCATGCAATACATGTCCTCCTTAAGACCCACCACCAGGCTCACCCAACCCCACACACCTTCCCTTCCAAAACCCTCACTTTTCTTCACACAGTTTCAAAATTTTGTACTCTGTTGAATTTTTCTCCATTTAGTTACATTAAGATATTATTTGCATCTGCTTTATTAATTCTAAAAGCAGCATTTTATTTCAAGTAATGTGTAAAGGGAAATGTGTGGCAATTCAATGAAACAATTTTTTTCAAATGATGTTGGTGTCTACTCACCACAGTTTTGTAACTGCCCTACTTATGAAAAAGATGTCATGTTTGCTTTTATTCATGCCTTAAAAATGTCTTTTGTCAGTTGGTTTGAGTATTCTTCAAAGAAAGCATTTACCTATAATGTTTTTGAAGTACTACTCTAGAACTTTCTACTCTCCCCCATTCCCACCATCTGTATACACTATACCATGTTCTTAAGGGTCAATATATCAATTAAATAGACTGAGAATTAAGCACATTTCCAAGAGATCAACGTGTTATCCCACTTCTTTTCTCTGATCAAAATACTGCAGAGTGAGGAACCTCTATACTAGGTGACAGATAATATAAACATTTAAAACTTTTTCTTTTAATTTTGTATCAAACATCAGGATGTATATGCTGTTGCAACATTCAGTTCTTTGACCGAATGAACATGTGAATCAAAAATGAGAAAAAGGTTTCCTAACAAGTTCCCATTTGACTTCATGATTATCTTAATTATGGAGTAACTGTGAGCATTGAAATAGATGTATTGCTTTTTAACAATTAACATATAATATATTATTTGTTTCTGGGGTACAGTTCTGTGAACACATTCCCAATAGCACAGACCCTCCCCAATGTCCATAACCCAGCCACCCCATGCCTCCCACCCTTCTCTATTCCAGCAATCCTCAGTTGTTTCCTGAGATTAAGATCTCTTATGGTTTGTCTCCCTCTCTGGTCCCATCGTGTTTCATTTTTTCTTCCCTTCCCCTACAATCCTCTGTCTTGTTTCCAAATTCTTCATATCAGTGAGATCACAAGATAATTGTCTTTCTCTGATTGACTTATTTCGCTTAGGATAATACCCTTTAGTTCCAGCCAAATCATTTCAAATGGCAAGATTTCATTTTTTGATGGCTGCGTAATATTTCCTCACACACACACACACACACACACACACACACACACGCACACACACACACACCACATCTTTTTTAACCATTCCTCTGTCCTTGGACATCTAGGCTCTTTCCATAGTTTGGCTATTGTTTACATTTCTGCTATAAACATTTGGGTGAACGTGCCCCTTCATATCACTACATTCGTATCTTTAGGGTAAACACCCAGTAGTGTGATTGCTGGGTCATATGGTAGCTCCATTTTCAACTTTTGGAGGAACCTCCACACTGTTTCCAGGGTGGCTGCACTAGCTTGCACTCCCACCAACAGTGTAGGAGGCTTACCCTTCTTCTGCAATCTCACCAATGTCTGTCATTTCCAGACTTGTTAATTTTAGCCATTCTGACTGGTGTGAGGTGATATCACAGTGTGGTTTTGATTTGTATTTCCATGATGTGGAGCACTTTTTCATGTGTCTGTTGGCCATCTGGATGTCTTCTTTGCATAAATTTCTGTTCATGTTTTCTGCCCATTTCTTGATTGGATTCTTTGTTTTTTGGGTATTGAGTTTGGTAAGTTCATTATAGATTTTGGATAAAAGCCCTTTATCTGATACAGCAATTGCAAATATTTTCTTCCATTCAGTTGCCCTTTGGTTTTGTGGACTGCTTCCTTTCCTGTGCAAAAGCTTTTGATCTTGATGAAGATCAAGCGTTCATCTTTGCCCTTGCTTCCCTTGCCTTTGGTGATGTTTCTAGGAAGAAGTTGCTGTGGCTGGGGTTGAAGAGGTTGCTGCCTGTGCTCTCCTCGGGGATTTTGATGAATTTCTCTCTCTCATTGAGGTCTTTCATCCATTTGAGTCTATTTTTGTGCATGGTGTAAAGAAATGGTCAAGTTTCATTTTTCTGCATGTAGCTGTCCAATTTTCCCAATGCCACTTGTTGAAGAGACTGTCTTTTTCCATTGAACATTCATTCATGCTTTGTCAAAGATTAGTTGACCATAGAGTTAAGGGTCAGTTTCTGGGCTCTCTACTCTGTTCCATTGATCTATGTGTCTGTTTTTGTGCCAGTATACCATACTGTCTTGATAATTACAGCTTTGTAATAAGAGTTTGAAGTCTGAAATTGTGGTGCTGCCAGCTTTTCAGCATTGCTCTCAAACTCAAAACAATGTTTTCAACATCCCTCTGGCTATTCTGGGTCTCTTCTGGTAACATAAATTTTAGGATTGCTTGTTCCATTTTTTGAAAAAAAGTTGACGGTATTTTGATATGGGTTACATTCAATGTGTAGATTGTTTTAGGTAGCATAGACATTTTTCCCAACCTTTGTTCTCCCAATCCATAAGAATGGGATATTTTTCCATTTCATTGTGTCTTCCTCAATTTCTTTCATGAGTGCTTCATAGTTTCCTGAGTACAGATTCTTTGCCTCTTTCATTAGATTTATTCCTCAATATCTAATGGCTTTGGGTGCAATTGTAAATAGAATCAACTCTTTAATTTCTCCTTCATCTGCCTTGCTGGTGTACAGAAGGGCAACTGCTTTCTGTGCATTGATTTTCTATACTGACACACTACTGAATTCCTGCATGAGTTCTAGCAGTTTTGGAGTTTTCCACAGAAAGTATAATATCGTCTGCAAAGAATGAGAGTTCTCATTCTCCAGTTCAGATGCCTTTTATTCCTTTGGGTCATCTTATTGCCAAGGCTAGGACTTCTAGTACTATGTTGAATAGCAGTGGTGATAAGTTTCCAAAGGAATTGTTCCTGAACATAGAGGAAAAGCTCTTAATCTTTCCCCATTGAGAATATTTGCTGTGTGTTTTTCATACATGGCTTTGATGATACTGAAGTATATGCCCTCTATCCCTACACAGTGAAGAGTTTTGATCAAGAAAGGATGCTGTACTCTGTCAAATGCTTTTCAAACCACTATTGAGAGTAGCACATGGTTCTTGTTCTTTCTTTTGTTAATGTATTGTTTGACACTGATTGATTTGCAGATGTTGGACCATCCTTGAAGTTCGGGAATAGATCTCCCTTGGTCATATTGAATTATACTTTTTATGTATTGTTGGATCCGATTGGTTTTTATTTTGGTGATAAGTTTTGCAGCCATGTTCATCAGGGATTTGGGTCTATAATTCTCCTTTTTGATGGGCTCTTTGATGGTTTGAGATCAAAACAATGCTGGCTTCATAATATGGGCTTGGAAGTTCTCCTTCCATTTCTATTGTTTGGAATGGTGTCAGGAGAACAAGTATTAGTTTTTCTTTAAATGTGGGGTAAAATTCAATTGGGAAGCTGTCCGGCCCTGGGCTCTTGTTTTTTTTTTTTTTTTTTTTTTTTTGGGGGGGGGGGATTTTGATAATGGCTTCAATCTCCTTATTGGTCATGGGTCTGTTCAGGTTTTCTAATTCTTCCTGGTTCAGTTTTGGTAGTTTATATGTGTCTAGGAATGCATCCATTCTTCCAGATTGTGAGTTTTGCTGGCATATAGTTGCTCATAATATGTTCTTATAACGGTTTGTATTTCTTTGGTGTTGGTTGCGATCTCTTTTCTTTCGTTCATGATTTTATTAATTTGGGTTCTTTCTTTTTGTTTTTGATAAGTCTTGCTAGGGGCTTATCTGTTAATTGGTCAGGTATTTATCTTATTAACTCTTTCAAAGAACCAGCTCCTAGTCTTACCGATCTGCTCCACTGTACTTTTGCTTTCCATTTCACAGATTTCTGCTCTGATCTTTATTATTTATCTTCTCCTGATGGGTTTAGGCTCTCATTGATGTTCTTTCTCCAGCTCTTTATAGGTGTACAATGAGGTTGTGTACTTAAGACCGTTCTTATTTCTTGAGGAAGTCTTGTGTTGCTCTGTACTTTCCTCCCAGGACTGAATTGGGGCATCCCAATTATTTTGAACAGTTGTGCTGTCACTTTCACTTGTTTCCATGATTTTTAAAAATTTTTGTTTATTTATTTTTTACATTTCTTTTAAATGTTCCAGAATTTATTGTTTTGCACTACATAAAGTGTTCCATGCAATACATGCCCTCCATAATATACACCACCAGGCTCACCCAACTTCCTACACCCTTCCCTCCAAACCCTCAGATTGGTTTTCAGAGTCCACAGTCTCTTACGGTTCATCTCCCCCTCCAATTTCCCTCAACTCCCTTCTCCTCTCCATTTCCCCCTGTCCTCCGTGTTATTCCTTATGCTCCACAGATAAGCAAATCCATATGATAATTGACTCTCTCTGCTTGACTTATTTTAATCAGCATAATCTCTTTCAGTCCTATCCATGTTTATGCAAAAGTTGGATATTCATCCTTTCTGTGGGGGGCATAATACTCCATACTGCATATGGACCACATCTTCCTTATCCATGCCCATTGAAGGGCATCTTTGTTCTTTCCACAGCTCAGCGATCGTGGGCATTCGTGATATAAACATTGGGGGTACAAGTGCCCTTCTTTTCAGTACATCTGTATCTTTGGGGTAAATACCCAGCAGTGCAATTGCAGGGTCATAGGGAAGCTCTATTTCTAATTTCTTCAGGAATCTCTACACTGTTTTCCACAGTGACTGCCCCAAGTTTCATTCCCTGAATAGATTAATATCTAGTAGCAAGATTGAAGCAGTGATAAAAAACTTCCCAAACAAGACAAAACAAAACAACAAAAAAGGAAAAACAAAACAAAGCAATACAAAAATGAAACAAAACAAACAAACAAAAAAACAAAACAAAAGCAAAAACAAAAACAAGAGCCCAGGACCTGACAGCTTCTCTGGGGAAGTCTACCAAACTTTCAAAGAAAAAATAATATCTATTATCCTGAAGCTGTTTCAGAAAATTGAAGCAGAAGGAAAACATCCAGACTCTTTTTATAAACCTAGAATTACCCTAATCACCCAAACAAGAAAAGACCCCATCCAAAAGGAGAATTTCACACCAATATCCCCGACAAATATTGGTGGTAAGATTCTCTAGCAACTAGAATACAACAGTACATTAAAATGATTATCCACCATGACCAGGTGGGATTCATCCCTGGGTTGCAAGAGTGATTCAAATATCCACTCAAGGTGATAGAAGAAATCAATAAGGGAAGAGAGAAGAACCACATGGTCCTGTCAATTGATGCAGAAAAAGCATTTGAGAAGATACAGCATCCGCTTCTGATTAAAATGTTTGAAAATATAGGGATAGAGAGAACATTCCTCAACTCTATAAAATCTAACTATGAAAAACCCACAGCAAATATCATCCTCAGTCGGAAAAAGCTGAAAACCTTCCCTTTGAGATCAAGAACACGACAAGGATGCCCACTCTCACCATTGTTGTTCACCATAGTATTAGAAATCCTAGCAACAGCAATCAGACAACAAAGAGAAATAAAATGTATTCAAATTGGCAATGAATAAGTCAAACTCTCTCTCTTCACAGATGACATGATATTTTATATGGAAAACCCAAAAGATTCCACCCCCCAGATACTAGAATGTCTACAACAATTCATTAACGTGGCAGGATTCAATGTCAATGTACAGAAATCAGTGGCTTTGTTATACACTGACAATGAAAATACAGAAAAGGAAATTAGAGAATCAATTCCATTTACTATAGCAGTAGGAACCATAAGATACCGGGGAATAAACCTAACCAAAAAGGTAAAGGATATGTACTCGAGGAACTACAGAACACTCATGAGAGAAATTGAAGACACAAGAAGATGGAAGACCATTTCATGCTCATGGATTGGAAGATTAAACATTTTAAAAATTTCTATACTGCCTAGAGCAATCTTTATTTTTTCAATGTCCTTCTGATCAAAATTCCCCCAGCATTTTTCAAAGAACTGGAACAAACAATCCTAAAATTTGTATGGAATCAGAGGAGACCCCGAATTGCTAAGGAAATGTTGAAAAAGAAAAACAAAACTGGGGCATTACATTGCCCGATTTCAAGCTTTACTACAAAGCTGTGATTACCAAGATATCATGGTATTGGCATAAAAACAGACACATAGACCAGTGGAACAGAGTAGAGAGTCCAGATATGGACCCTCAACTCTATGGTCAAATAATCTTTGACAAAGCAGGAAAAAATATACTGTGGAAAAAAGTCTCTTCAATAAATGCTGTAACTGTGCCTCAGAACAATGTATTACTTAAAACATAACCCGTGGGAAATTTTGCTAATTACCAAGAATCTTTAGGTATAGCCTCAAGAAAAACACATAGTGGCAACAGGCCTCTCGGAGAGAGGAGGATATAGGGCTTCAAGCTCAACAGCTGCGTATGCCCAGCTAGCTCAGGGCAGAATGCTACCTGCTTCGTGGAAGCTGTACAGCTGGGAACAGCTGACCAGTTCAGGGTGGATGCCGCCTGCTTCATTTTTTCCATTATCTCCCCTTCTCCCCCACCCCTGAGAGCACCTGTGGTTAATTAGATAGTCGTTTGAATGTGCTTCCTCAACTATAAACTTCATACTGCTTGACCAGACATATTTTTTGCTCCTTCTTATTTATCTACAAGGCCTATGATTAATGCTTAGCCTTCTTCATCTCCTCTGTTGATTACTGCCTATACATAATAACAACAGGACTGAGGAGTTGCTCGGGGAAACAGTCTTTTATCCTGTTGCCCCCTGCTCCCTTTCTCTTGCAGCTGACTTGTTTGTGCCTCATTCTTCTCCTGTGTGCTGTCACGAAGGGGCAAATGGTGCTCGAAAAATTAGACAGCTATGTGTAGAAGAATGAAACTTGATCATTCACTTACACCATACACAAAGATTAACTTGAAATGGATGAAAGACCTCAGCGTGAGGCAGGAACCCATCAGAAATCTGGAAGGGAACATAGGCAGTAACATTTCCAACTTAGGGCACAGCAATTTCTTTCAAGATATGCCTCCAAGGACCAAGGAAACAAAAGCAAAAATGAATTTTCGGGACTTCATGAAGATCAAAAGCTTCTGCACAGCAAAGGAAACAATCAACAAAACAAAGAGGCAACCAAAGGAATAGGTGAAGATATTTGCAAATGACAATACATACAAAAGACCGATATCCACGATCTATAAAGAACTCCTCAAACTCAACACACACAAAACAGACAATCATGTCAAAAATGGGCAGAAGACATGAACAGACACTTCTCCAATGAAGACATACAAATGGCTAACAGACACATGAAACAATGTTCATCATCACTAGCCATCAAGGAGATTCAAATCAAAACCACATTGAGATACCACCTCACACCAGTTAGAATGGCCAAAATGAACAAGACAGTGAACAACATGTGTTGGAGAGGATGTAGAGAAAGGGGAACCCTCTTACACTGTTCCTGGGAATCCAAGTAGGTTTCCATGAATTTTTAAAAATTCTTTAATTTCCTGGGTGACCCATTAATTCTTTGGTTGGATGCTCCTTAGCCTTTATGTATTTGAGCTCTTTCCAACTTTCCTCTCCTGACTGAGTTTAGTTTCAGGGCATTATGGTCTGAAAATAGGCAGGGAATCATCCCAATCTTTTGGTACACTTTGAAACCTGATTTTTGATCCAGGATGTGATCTATTCTGGAGAATGTTCCATGTGCACTAGAGACGAATGTGTATCCTGTTGCTTTGGGATGGAATATCTGAATATATCTGTGATGTCCGTCTGATCCAGTGTGCCATTTAAAGACTTTATTTCCTGTTGATCATTTGCTTTGATGATCTGTCCATTTCAGTGCTGGGGGTGGGGATCAAAATCCCCTACTATTATTGTATTATTTTTGAATGTTTCTTTGATTTTGTTATTATTTGGTTCAATAGTGGATGCTCCTATGTTAGGGGCATAGGTATTTAAAATTGTTAGATGTTCTTGTTGTACAGACGCTTTCAATATGATCCAGTGTCCTTCCTCATCTCTTATTATGTAGTCTTTGGATTAAAATTCAATTTGCCTGATACAAGTTTTGGCATCTGAGCTTTCTTTTGATATCCACTGGCCTGGTAAATATTTTTCCACCCCCTCTCTTTAAATCTAGAGGTGCCTTTGGCTCCAAAATGAGTTTCTTGCAGACTGCATATGGATGGATCTTTTTCTTTTAAATCCATTCTTATACCCTATGTCTTTTGATTGGGGCATTTAGTGTATTTGCCTTCAGGGTAACAGTTGAAATATATGAATTTATTGCTATTATATTGCCCGTAAAGTGATCGTTACTGTATATTATCTCTTTTACTTTTTGGTCTGTGTTACTTTGGGGCTCTTTCTTTGGTTAGAGGACTCCTTTCAACATTTCCTGTGGGACTAGTGGTGTTTGCAAATTCTTTTGGTTTTTGTTTGTCCTGGAAGCTCTTTATTTCCCTTATGTTTTCAGTGACAGTGGACCTGGCTATAGTATTCTTGGCTGCATACTTTTCCAAATTAGTGCTCTGAATCTATCATCCCAGTCCTTTCTGGTCTACTGGGTCTCTGTGCCTAGGTCTTCTGCCAATCAAATATTTCTACTGTTGTAGGTTACAGACCTCTTGTCCTGAGCTGCTTTCAGGATTTTCTTCTTGTCACTAAGACTTGTAGGTTTTACTATTAGATGATGGGGTGTTGACCTATTTTTATTGATTTTGAGGAGGATCCCTGTGCCTCCTGGATTTTGATACCTGTTTCCTTCCCCAAATTAGGGAAGTTTTCTGCTATAACTTGCTCCTATATACCTTTGCTCCTCTATCTCTTTCTTCTTCTTCTTGGATTTGTGTTACTCTAATCTTTCATCTTATGGTATCACTTACCTCTCAAATACCCCCTTGTGATCCAGTATTTATTTTTCTCCTCTTCATTTTTCTCCATCATTTGATCGTCTATGTCACTAATTCTCTTGTCTGCCTAATTTATCCTAGCAGTAAGAGCCTCCATTTTTAAATTTCACCTCATTAATATTTTAATTAATTAATTTAATATAAATCAATTAATTAAATACATAAATTAAATTAAATTAATATTAATATTCTTAATTTCAATTTCATTAGATTTTATATCCTTTATTTCTACAGAATGGAATTTTCTAGTATCTTCTATGTTTTTTTCAAGCCAAGCTAGTATCTTTATAATTGCCATTCTGAACTATATTTCTGACATCTTACTAATGTCTGAATTGATTAGGTCTCTAGCAGTCAATTCTGCCTTTTTTTTTTTTGAGGTTTTTCTGCCTTGTTATTTTACCAATATAGGGATAGGTGAATGAGAGAACAAAATGGTGAAAGTGTAGTAAAAATCCCAGAAAAATATACATTAAACAACTCAGAAGAGATCAGAAATTTGGGGAAAAGAGACGGTGAAAAATATGATCAGTCTGGTGAACAGAAAAGAGCCACATACTTGAATCTGGGTGTATTTTTGTCTATTAGAAGAAACTGCCTCCCAACATCTTAAATAAAGAAAAACATTGCATATATACACATGCATGTATGTGTGCATATATATATATACATATATATATGTATAAATATATATATGCATACACATATATTTATTTTTATTATTATCCTTATTTTGTATATATGTATATATATTTTTGATGTACATATAGCAAAATCTATAATATATCCTTATATACATTTAATATATAATATAAATATGTATTTATATATGTATATATAAATATATATGCATATAAATATTTATATAAATGTATATGAATATAAATATATAATTATATACATACAAAATATATACTTATATATGTATACATACACAAAATAAGGATAATATAATTATATATATATTTTATATTTATATGGTATACATTTTGTATATATCTGTATATATATATAAAAATAAGGATAAATATGAAGAAAGGATGGAATATGAGTATAAAAATGGAAACTAAAAAATGATTTCACAAAACAAATTACTAAGTTTGTTGACAAAAGCAAGAAAAAAATTAAAAGGGAGAAAATATAATCAGGTTGGAGACTAGAACAAAGGCATCCTCTGTATTTAGAGTATATTTTGGACTGTTAGAATAAACTATATCCCAAAATTTAAAGAAAGAAAAACTTATATCCATGCTACACATAAGGTTAAATAAATGAAGGGAAAGGACATGAGTATAGAAATGAAAATTTAAAGAGTGTAAAAAAGATATTGATAAGGATACGTTGTTTAAAATAGGAAAGAGGGAAAGTTTTTTAAAAAATAGGAAAAGAAAAAAATAAGAAAATTTTAAAAATTTAACTTTGAAAGACTTAGAAATCATGGAAAAAATAAATTCTATGTGCTTTATTCTACTAGCACTGTAGTTTTACAGTTCTTATTGATTATAAACTTAGTCTTTGCTGGATGTTCTTGCTGATTTTCTTGGGGAGGGGCTTCTTGCTGTGATTCTCAAATGTCATTGTCCAAATGTCATTTGATTCTCAAATTGTCATTGTCATTCGCAAATGTCTCAAATTGCACCACTCTTGCCAGGAGCCAGGCTATATCATCTGCTCAGGTTTGCTCCTGGTATTTTTTGCTCCCTGACAGCTTCCCATATAACTTTGGTGGATGAGTCCGAAATATGTGACTTCCCAAGCAACAGTCTGGAGGAACTAAGAGCTTGGCTCCCCAGCCTTCAGTTAGCTCTCAGAGAAAAGCAGTCAACACACCTGTCTCTGGTCTTTGGCTGTATTCTGAACTCACCCAGCCTGCGATCAACCTTCTCTATTTCTGAAACATGGTCCCATTTGGAGTCTCCAAACCTAGCAGATTCCTGCAGCATACTCAAATACTGCTCCTCCTGGTGAAGGGAGGTTTCTTCCTTGATCTGTCACTTGTGGTATTTCTGCTGGAAGAGTATTGACCCAACTGTGCCTCATGGTTTATGGCAGCCCTGAGCAGAGTGCCCACTCCTTGGCCTGTGTTTGAAGCCAGCTTCTCTGTTCTGATACCTGGGAGCTCTGCCACACTTAGGCACTCCGGGTCTTTCTGTGACCCTGAAGGTCCTGAGGCCACACTGTCCCATCAAGGGTACCACCTTTCACTTAATCACTTGAGTGATGTCCCTTGGTGGAGTACAGTTCCAAAAGTTCTGATTTTGTGCTCTGCTGCTTTCTTACTTGCCAGGAGCTGGCAGATGGAGCCCACCCCCACTTGCATAGTTCATCTTCCAAATACCACCTCAGATTCACTTCTCAAAAGGTCCTGCCTTTCAGAAAGTTGTCAAATTTCTGTTCATAGAATTACTGCTATTCTACGATCTCTTGTTGAGTTTTTTCAGAAACTGTTCAGAATGGTTTGATAACTATCTAGCTGAATTCCTAGGTCCAGAGGAAATACAATTCTTTTGTGTGTGAAAGTTACCTTATAAAAATTATCTAAATTCAATTTTATTCACATAGGCTATATTATTAGTTTCAGAGGTAGAATTTGGTGATTCATTAGTTGCATACAACACCCAGTGCTCATTCCCTCAGGTGCCTTTCTTTTTTGTTTCTCTTCCTTCCTTCCTTCCTTCCTTTCTTTCTTCCTTCCTTTCTCTTTTTTAATTTTTTTTTAGATTTATTTATTTGCCAGAGAGGGAGAAAGCAGAAGCAGAGGGAACAGCAAGCAGACTTCCTTGAGCAGGGAGCTAATGTGGGACTCGATCCCAGGACCCTGGGATCATGACCTGAGCTGAAGGCAGACACTTAACCAATTGAGCCACCCAGGTGTCCCTCATGTGTCTTTCTTAATGCTCATCATCTAGTTACACCATTCCGCACCCATCACCCCTCCAGGAATTCTCTCTTTGGCTCCTATACTTGAGTCTCTTGTGAATTGCCTCCCTCTCTGTGTTTTCATCTTATTTTAGTCTTCCTTCCTTTTTCCTATGTTCATTTGTTTTCTTTCCTAAATCCCCCATAAGCGTGGAATCATAAGATATTTGTCTTTCTCTAAGTGATTTATTTTGCTTAGCATAAAACCCTCTAGCATAATATCATCCACATCTTTGCAAATGGCAAGATTTCATTCTTTTTGATGTCTGAGTAACATTCCTTTGTATACACAGGCCACACCTTCTTCATCCACTCATCTATTCGTGGTCATCCAGGCTCTCCCCATAGTTTTGCTTATTGTGGGCATGGCTGGTATAAACACCGGAGTTCATGTGCCCCTTCAAATCATGATGTTTCTGTCCTTTGGATAAATCCCTAGTAGCGTAATTTTGGGTCATAGGGTAACTCTATTTTTCAATCTTTGAGGAATCTTCATATTGTTTTCCAGAGTGGCTACACACTTGCATTCCCATTAGCAGTGTAAAAGGATTTCTCTTTCTCTACATCCTCACCAAAACTGGTTGTTCACTGAGCTGTTGATTTCAGCTATTCTGACTGGTGTGAGGTAGTATTTCATTGTGACTTTGATTTGTATTTCCCTGACGATGAGTGATGAGTAATGTTTCATGCGTTTTTTAGCCATTGTATGTCCTTGTAGAAATTTATTTTCATGTCTTCCACCCATTCCTTGGGCGGTTGTCTTTTTAAAATCAGCACATCTACTATTTTAAAGCTATTCTAACACAATGCTGAATCCTGAGCTTCTACCAACCAAAATGTGAATTAAAGTCTTAAATATTTATGTATGAATTTAAATAACTGTAAAGGGTTGCAATTATACAATGGAGAGGAAGTATTTTAAAATCATATCCACAAATGGCAAACATTCTGTTGATGCTCTCTAGCCTAGATGGCTAGACATGAATGATTGTTTCCTCCCCCAGATTATGGAATCTCTTGATTATGATTTGTTCAACTAAACCTTCTCCCCTCTTTCCCTCTTCTCATCTTCAGGGACCACTATGATCTGGATTTTATTTCTCTTACGGAATTTCTGAGTATTCTAAATCTCTCTTGTGATCTAATAGTTCAGTTATTCTGTTCCTTTCAGCTTCCTTATGTTCCATCATTAATCTCCATCATTGACTGGCTCTTCTGCTTCATTTACCCTCAATTGTATAAACACCATTTAGGAATGCATCTCACTAAATGACATTTTTAATTTTGATATAAGCAGATTTTAGTTCCTTTATTTCTCCCGTCAGGGATCACCTATTTTCTTCTAATATTTTTTTTTTCAAACCCAGCTAGTATCTTTATAATCAATGTTTTAAATTCTAGTTCAGAAATATAACTTATATCGATACTGATTAAATCCCTTCCAGTGAGTTTATCACCATTTTTTTTCTTTTGGGTTGAATTTTTCCATCTCATCATTTGTGCAGGAAAAAAAGAACAAAGAAAAAATAAAGAAAAAAGTCAAGAAAATAACCAAAGAACAACAGGGATTGTTCACTTTTCTAAGAGGGCTCCTGAAGAGTGGCCAGCAGTTCTCCTTCCCGGGAAGGAGAGGGCGAGTGATGCCATATTCTATCTCCTCCACCACCCATCGACCCCTATTTACCACTGCAGATGGACTCCAGAGAGAAACATCGTTTGGGGTGTAGTTTTGTTCAACAAAATCTTCTCACCCTTCCTAACAACAACAACAACAGCTTCAAGAAGTGTTTCTGGGGTATGTTGCTCTGCTGTTGTATTTTGGGCTCTTTCCCACTGATTCTTCCTCCTTGTCTGTAGCGGGGAATGTTTCAGTCTTCACCTAGGCGTGTTTTGGTTACTTTGGCTAGTTACACAATTACAACATCGAAAGAAAGGAAGAAAAGTGAAAAGAAAAAAGGCTGACTCAAGACAAGGGAAAAGGAAAAGGAATAAAAATGCAAAGAGACAACAGAGCAGTGTAAGCCTAATTCTTAAGAATAAGAAAGAATGAGAAAAAAGTGGGGACAGAAAAAAAAGAGGAAAAAAAGCTGAAAAATAAGAGAAGGAAAGAAAACAAATTAAAAAAATAAACAAAAAAATTTAAGTGTCATAAAAAAAGATGAAGGTAAGAGAAGATAAAAAGAATACATGATAAAAGATAACAAAAAAGATATAAAATTTAAATATTTTTTAAAAAGAAAAGAGAAAAGAGGAGGGAAAATAAAAATTAAAAAAAGCAAAACTGGCCCTGTTTCCAGCAGAAGCTGATTTTCAATCAGTAAACTTGGCAGATGTGGAGGCCTGTGTTGATCTTCTGAAGGAGAGGCTTGCTGTTCTGGTCTAGAAGCTGACTTGCCCTTGTAAGGATGTCCCTGTCAGGACAGGAGTTGGGGGTTTTAGCAATGGGGACTCCAGTGGAGTCCAGTGGAGATGGAAGCACAGTGTTTCTTTCTGGAGTAGGTCTCAAGGGGTAGGTAGGTAGGTCTCAAGGGGTATGGAGGAGACAGAATATGGCATCACACCTCCGCTCCTTCCTGGGGAGGAGAACTGCTGGCCACCATTCAAGGGCCCTCTTAGAAAAGCAAACAATCCCTGTGGCAGGGGCTTTTGTCTGTTCACTGCCTTTAACCTGCCTGTGCCTGGGCCTGGTGTGTTGGTACATCCAGAAAAACAGATCTCCTTTATTTCCTTTCTGGCAGGTGGCTGCGATTCAAACTCCAAGTTTTAAAGGGCCAGGTTATGTGCTGACCCACTCCTATCCCCTGGAGGAGAGACAATGCATGTGCCCATCCTCGCAGCCCCTGAAAGAGTTGAACAGTGTAGGCAACTGGAGTTGCTAGAGTTTATTGTAGTGCTTAGCAAAAAGCTGAAAACAGGTTATTAGTACTCTGCACATGACTCAGCCCCTACTCTTTCCTCTTCCAGAAAAGCCCAGGCAGGGGCTTGACTGTATTGTGGCAGACAGCAAAAACCAGCATCAGATCATCTCCAATCTCCTCCTTCTGCTATCTTCTCACTTCTGCTGCAGAAATGCAGCTGTTTGGTGCCAAACAGAGATATACGGCTATTGTGGCTCACAGCTGAACTTGTTCAGAGGTCTTCTGCCCTCTGGACACACCTCTGATCTTGCTTTCGAGCACCACTCAATGGCTCCTAGCTGTTTCAGTCTTAGCAGTTTATACGTTTCCAGGAATACATCCGTTTCCACCAGGTTGCTCAATTTGTTGGCATATAGCTTTTGATAATAATTTCTGATAATTGTTTCTATTTCCTTGGTGTAAGTCATGATCTCTCCCCTTTCATTCATACTTTTATTAATTTGGTCCTTTCTCTTTTCTTCTGGATGACTCTGCCCAGAGGTTTATCGATCTTTCAAGATGTAATTCTTTCAGTTTAATTGATCTGCTCTACTGTTTTTCTGGTTTCTATTTCATTGATCTCTAATCTAATCATGATTATTTTTCTTCTCCTGCTTGGTTAAGGTGTTATTTTCTGTTTGTCCTGCAATCCAATCCACTTAGATGTAAGGTTAACTTGTGCATTCAGGATTTTTCCACTTTTTTCAGTGAGACGTGGATGGCTGTGTATTTATACCTTAGGACTGCTGTTGCAGAATCCCATAGGTTTTGGTCATCCCAAGGTGTTTTCATTCTCACTGGTTTACGTGAATTGTTTTAGTTTTCTTTGATGTCCTGGTTGACCCAAACATACTTAAACAGAGTGGTCTTTAGCTTCCAAGTGTTGGAATTCCTTCCAGACTAATTTCTGTTTGAGTTCCAGTTTCAAAGCACTGTGGCCTAAAAAATATGCAGGGAATAATCTCAATCTTTTGGTATTGATGGATACCTGAAATGTACTCTATTCTGAAGAAAATTCCATGTGCATATGAGAAAACTGAGTATTCTTTGATTTTAGGGTCAATGTTCTGTATATTTCTATGAAGTCCATCTGGTCTACTGTGTCATTCAAAGCTCAGGTTTCATTGCTGAATTTCTGCTCAGATGATTGGTCTATTGCTGAGAATAGAGTGTTGAGGTCTCCTACTATTAAAATACTATTATCAATATGATTCCTTATTTTGGCTAGCAGTTGGCATATGTAGTTGTTGCTCCCCATCTTGGAGCAAGATTAACAACTGTTATATCTTCTTATCGTTACACCCTTTAAGAATGATATCATGGCACTCTCTATCTCTGAATACAGTCTTTAGCTTAAAACTTATTTGTCTGATATGAGAATTGCTACCACAGCTGTCTTTTGAGGGCTGTTGGCATGAAAAATAGTTCTCCATTCTCTCATGTTCAGTCTGATTGTCTCTTTAGTTTCAAAATGAGTCTCTTGTAGACAGCATATGGATGGATCCTGTTTGTTTGTTTGTTTGTTTTTATCTAAAATGCAACCCTGTGCCATTTCATGGGAGCATTTGGGCTCTTCACATTGATAGTGACAATTGAAAGATTTGATTTTAGCGCCATCATGTTGCCTGTGAAGTCCCTGTTTTAATACATGGTCTCTGTAAATTTCTGGCCTATGTTACTCTTGGGATTTTCTTCTTTTAGAGAACCCTGTTAATATTTCTTGCAGGGCTGGCTTGGTGGTCACATATTCTTTTAGTTTTTGCTGATCTTGGAAGCTCTTTATCTCTCCATCCATTCTGAATGAGAGCCTTGTTGGATAAAGTATCCTTGGCTGTATATTCTTCTACAGGTTAGTACCCTAAATATGTCTTGTCACCCCTTGCTGGCTAGCCAGGCCTCTCTGGATGGGTCAGATATTAGCCTGGTGTTCTTCCCTCTGTACATAAGAAATATCTTTCCCCTATCTGCTTCCAGGATTGTTTCTTTGGGTCTACGATTTGCAGGTTGTATTATTATATGTCAGGGGAGGAGTGTTCTGTTGCCATTGATCTTGGGAGGGGTCCTCCCTGCCTCTTGGTCAGGAATGCTTGTTTCCGTCCCCAGATTAGAGATGTTCTTGGCTAGGAGTTGCTAAAAAATATATTTAAGACCCCCCCCCCCTCCACTCCCTCTGGGGACCAAATAATTCTGACATGGGAACATTTCATGCCAACCTTAAACTCTCTCAGTCTGACCTCTTGGACTTTACGTTGTTTTTCCCAGGGTGCCTTGATTTCCATCCTCTCTACCATCTTATCTTCTGGATCACTAATTTGTTTTTCTGCCCCATTTACCCTGGCAGTCAGAGTATCCAGTTTAGACTGCATTTCATTCATAGCATTTATAAGTCCCGGCTGATTTGATCTCATTTGTGTCCTTACAATTCTATAATGTTGCTAATATTTTTTCTCAAGCCTAGGTATTGACTTTATAATTGTTACCCTGAAGTCTTCCTCTGTTTTCTTGCTTATATCCATATCCATTTGCTCTAAGGCAGACACCACATTGTCTGGTTCTTTCCTTCGCTGGGGTTTCCTCGTCTTTGTCATTCTCTTCTGGGGTGGTTAAGGGAATCTAGATTCCACAATATTAACCATGACCCAAGCAAGATGCACCTGTTTTAGAGAGACTGTTGGGTTGTCATCCTCTTGTTCTTCCAGGCTGCCTTCAGGGGGAGAGTTCTGTTGTGCTGTTACTCAGTCAGTCCTGCTTGGAAGAATTGCCTTGTCCGCTGTCATGGGTGATAGGCTCAGTAAAATTGTTTTACTTGAGCTTTTTTTTCTCTGGTGGCCTTCCACATCTCTTTTGAGAGACAGAGCATATGCGGATACCCCCAAACCTTTGCCCCAGAGCAGAGAAATTGCAGTTTGTTCTTCAATGAGTCCTCTAAGGCACAGAGTCTCCATTTCTGTCTGTACTGCTGAAAGCCACCATCTCCCTGGCTGTGCATCTCACAACACTCCCAAACGTGGAACCAAGGAATGGACCCATCTCTACCTATTGTGCTTGTAAAACTGCGAGCAGCCCCTATTCCATGTACATGCACCTGCAGCTCCTGGATCCTGTCTGGGGATTCGACAAAAGTACTTTCAACACTACACCAATATGGGAGTCTTTGCCCGGCCCAGCACAGGAGGCTTTTGTGCTCCTCTGTTATATCACCTTACCATCACCAGCATATGTAGAGAACCTCCCACTTATGTTTATCTTCTAATATCTGTCTGCAGAAACAAGCCTCTACCCTTCATACCTCAAGACTAACTATGATTTTCTGCTTGCAGAGATCCAGATATATATTCTTACTTCTTAGGCTGGTTTCATGGGATTTCAGAATGGTTTGGTAGATATCCGACTAAATTCAGAAGACTGGTTGAAATAATTTACCCTAGTCCTCCACCAAATTCCCTCCTTCCATCACCCTCCCCCCCCCCCCCCCAAAAAAAAAAATCCTGGGCATATTTGAAAGACTCCTAACCCTCAGTTCCACAGTTAGCTTCCTGTGTAACATTTCTGATAATTTATTCATGGGTGAACATACATATTACCTTAAATTTAAATTTGCAATCTTGTTTTCTCCATCAATGATATGTTAGAGATGTCTTTCCACATCAATTACATATAGGTTTTCTTACACTTCTTAATGGCTGCATGGCATCAAATGTTCCCTCTTGGGAGGGAACAGAGTGAAAATATGGCAGGAATTACACAAGAATTTACCTACCTGAATGTATGAATATGTACCAAATGAAATAATGTTAAGAGTAACTGTTTTTAATCCATGTAGACTTTAGTTTCTCATCTACAAAATGGAGAAAACAACGTTAAAAATAAAAAAGCCAGTTATTTTACCAGCACAATGAGTTTATTTAGGAATACCTGAGGAACTTCAGTTCAGGAGAAGCAACTATGGTGAACAATAGGCTGTCAGAACAGGCAAAAGTTCAGCTTTAATTAAGGCTTAGGAAGAAATTTAGGAGAATTGTTTAGAAAAAGTTTCTTGGAGAAGAACAAGATTCTGTGAAAGATGAGTTAAGGTGTTGGAATAGTAGGGGAAGCTGGGCTTATCTCATTCCTTGATCACAGCTAGGTAATGATCAGATCATTTTGAACAACCAGGAATACGACCTGAGAACTAAGAATGCAATCTACACAGTTGGAGGGAGAGAACATGACAGATGCAAGATTCAGAGACATAAACTGAGGGAGATAAAAGTACTGTGGACCCAAATGGGGACTAATCCCTTTACACTAAGAGAAGTTAGGGAGAGAGGGGGACAGAGGGAAAGGGAGTTGTGTGTCAAGTTTGCACAACATACCCTGGTATACAGATTCAAGAGGTTGCACTGGGAGAGAATGTTTCCCTTCCCGGAGTACATTTGGAAAGAGGATATATTGCCTCTTCAAGGACAAAAGTCCCAATGGGAATTGTTGACCAGTCATTCAAAAGCAGGGTACAGAGGCACACACAAAGGACAGATGATCTGCTCACTACTCACTGCTCACTACTGTGCTTCACCACTCACTCCAGATGCCTGCCTGACTATGTGACTTCTCCTTTGGGACAGAATCATGCTGAGCAAAGTTCTTCAGGGCTCCCTTCCTCCAGGGAGGGAAGCAGATGATTTAAGATAGGGAGCTTTGAATGCCAGCCTGTGGCCGGAGATAAAACACATGAGAATTGTGGTGCTGGGTGAGCCAATGCCTGAGAAAAGACATTTGAGAGCAGGGATCTAGCCTGGGATACAGGGAGGGGGGCTGTTCACTGTTCACTGTTACTTTGAAGGCCTCCAGTACATCAGTGGGCATGAGTTCCTCTCCCCAGGATGAGAGGCCTGGGCAATGCCATCCTTCACTCCACCACCCACACCCACACCCAGCATGGTGGGACTTTAGAGAGAAATAAAAAATTCTCTAGTGGAGACTGCAGTAACTTACACCAACTCTGCCTGCCCTGGGTAGGTCTCCCTGGGAGCCAGTGCAGGGGTTCTCTCCCCAAGTTGACCAATACAGGACCATGGCATGTGCAATATGCACTGACCACAGATTGCTCCAAAATGTAAACTTCACTTCTGCTGGAAATAGGAACAGGCTTCCCCCCCCCCCCCACCTTTGGAATCAGGATTATATGTTTCTGTTTGTTTGTTTGTTTCCTTTCTCATTTTTTGGTTCTGGCTTCTTTTTGTTTTTCTGTACTTTTCTTTTTTCCTTCTTTCTCTTTGAAATCACTTTTTGTTTGTCCCTTTGCTTTTTTGTTTTCCTTTTCTCTTTTCTTGGATCAGCTGCCCCTCATTACCAGGCTTACTTAATAAGCAAATTACCTAGATAAAGTTCCAAACACTTCTCATGGCAAGCAAGGATGAATTCTTCAGAGGCCTGACTGGGGAAAAAGCACAATATCAGAGTGCATACAGCATCCACCAACAGAATAGAAGAATGCATACGGCATACACCAAAAACACTTCTGGAAGGGACAGACTGATTCTTAATATACCCTTACTCTTAGGTTTAGGAAAGAGAACAAGTTTCCATAACCCACAAATGACAGATTTAGTCAAAATGACTGGATGGAGGGATTCTCCTAAAAAGAAAGGCGAGAGGAATTCACAGCGAGGGACTTGCTGAGAACAGATATAGGGAATTTATCAGAACAAGAATTAGATCAACAGTCAAAAGACTGCTAGCTGGATTTGAAAGAAACAGAGAAGACACCAGAGAAATCCTGGCAGCTAGGATAAATGGCCTATCAACCAGTCAGGCTGAAATGAAAAGTGCTATAACTGTGAGGCAACACAGATTTGGATTTCATCACAATGAGGGCTGAAGACATTGAAGAAAAAATAGTTGAATTATAATATAATGAAGTTGCAAAGAAGAGGGCAAGAACACTATCAGATCACAAAGGCACCAATCCGCTATGGAAGAAAGCAAACTAATATCCATATAGTAGAAGCCCCAGAAGAAGTAGTGCAAAGGAAGAGCAGAACAGTTATTGAATAAGTGATAGCTGAGAATTTTCGTAATCTGGGGAAAAACATGGGCATTTCATTTCACTTTTTTAAAAAATTTCTTTTCAGCATAACAGTACTCATTGTTTTTGCACCACACCCAGTGCTCCATGCAATACGTGCCCTCCCTAATCCCCACTACTTGGTTCCCCAACCTCCTAACCCTGCCCCTTCAAAACTCTTAGGTTGTTCTTCAGAGTCCATAGTCTCTCATGGTTTATCTCCCCTTCCAATTTCCCTCAACTCCCTTCTCCTCTCCATCTCCCCATGTCCTCCGTGTTTTTTGTTATGCCCCACAAATAAGTGAAACCATATGATACTTGACTCTCTCTCCTTGACTTATGTCATTCAGCATAATCTCTTCCAGTCCTGTCCACGTTGTACAAAAGTTGGGTGTTCATCCTTTCTGATGGAGACATAATATTCCATTGGTGTATATGGACCACATTTTCTTTATCCATTCATCCGTTGAAGGGCATCTTGGTTCTTTCCAAAACTTGGCACCTGTGTCCATTGCTGCTAAAAAAAATGGTGTACTGATGGCCATTCTTTGCACTATATCTCTATCTTTGGGATAAATACCCAGTAGTGCAATTGCAGGGTCATAGGGAAGCTCTATTTTTAATTTCTTGAGGAATCTCCATACTGTTCTCCAAAGTGGCTGCACTAACTTGCATTCCCACCAACAATGTAAGAGGGTTCCACTTTCATACAGCAATTCAGTAATGTGGCAGGATACAAAGTCAATGTACAGAAATCAGTGGCTCTCTTATACACTAACAATGAAAATACAGAAAGGGAAATTAGAGAATCGATTCCATTTACTATAGCACCAAGAACCTAAGATACCTGGGAATAAACCTAACCAAAGAGCTAAAGGACCTGTACTCGAGGAACTACAGAACACTCATGAAAGAAATTAAAGAAGACACAAAAAGATGGAAGACCATTCCATACTCTTGGATTGGAAGAATAAACATTGTTAAAATGTCTATACTGCCTAGAGCAATCTATACTGTTAATGCCATTCCGATCAAAATTCCACCGGTATTTTTCAAAGAGCTGGAGCAAATAATCCTAAAACTTGTATGGAATCAGAAGAGACCCTGAATTGCTAAGGAAATGTTGAAAAACAAAAACAAAACTGGAAGCATCACGTTACCCCGATTTCAAGCTTTACTACAAAGCTGTGATCACCAAGACAGCGTGGTACTGGCATAGAAACAGACACATAGACCAGTGGAACAGAGTGGAGAGCCCAGATATGGACCCTCAACTCTATGGTCAAATAATCTTCAACAAAACAGGCAAAAATATTCAATGGAAAAAAGACAGTCTCTTCAATAAATGGTGCTGGGAAAACTGGACAGCGATATGTAGAAGAATGAAACTCGACCATTCTCTTACACCGTACACAAAGATAAACTCGAAATGGATAAAAGACCTCAACGTGAGACAGGAATCCATCAGAATCCTAGAGGAGAACATAGGCAGTCACCTCTTCGATATCAGCCACAGCAACTTCTTTCAAGAGATGTCTCCAAAGGCCAAGGAAACAAAAGCAAAAATGAACTTTTGGGACTTCATCAAGATCAAAAGCTTCTGCACAGCAAAGGAAACAGTCAACAAAACAAAAAGGCAACCCACGGAATGGGAGAAGATATTTGCAAATGACAGTACAGACAAAAGGTTGATATCTAGGATCTATAAAGAACTCCTCAGACTCAACACATACAAAACAGATAATCATATCAAAAAATAGGCAGAAGATATGAACAGACACTTCTCCAACGAAGACATACAAATGGCTATCAGACACATGAAAAAATGTTCATCCTCACTAGCCATCAGGGAGATTCAAATTAAAACCACATTGAGATACCACTTGACACCAGTTAGAATGGCCAAAAATTAGCAAGACAGGAAACAACGTGTGTTGGAGAGGATGTGGAGAAAGGGGAACCCTCTTCCACTGTTGGTGCGAATGCAAGTTAGTGCAGCCACTTTGGAGGACAGTGTGGAGATTGCTGAAGAAATTAAGAATAGAGCTTCCCTATAACCCTGCAATTGCACTGCTGGGTATTTACTCCAAAGGTACAGATGTAGTGAAAAGAAGGGCCATCTGTACCCCAATGTTTATTGCAGCAATGGCTACGGTCACCAAACTGTGGAAAGAACCATGATGCCCTTCAATGGATGAATGGATAAGGAAGATGTGGTACATATACACAATGCAGTATTATGCCTCCATCAGAAAGAATGAATACCCAACTTTTGTAGGAACATGGACGGGACTGGAAGAGATTATGCTGAGCGAAATAAGTCAAGCAGAGAGAGTCAAGTATCATATGGTCTCACTTATTTGTGGAGCATAACAAAGAACATGGAGGACATGGGGAGATGGAGAGGAGAGGGAGTTGAGGGAAACTGGAAGGGGAGATGAAGCATGAGAGACTATTTACTCTGAAAAACTACCAGAGGGTTTTGAAGGGGCGGGGGAGGGAGGTGAGAGGTTGAGGAACCAGATGGTGGGTAATAGGGAGGGCACGTACTGCATGGAGCACTGGGTGTGATGCCAAAACAATGAACACTGTTATGCTGTAAATAAACAAATAAAAATTAAAAAAAAAAAACAATGAACACTGTTATGCTGTAAATAAACAAATAAGAAAAAAAAAACTAAACAAAAAAAAATGAAGAAGAACATACCAAATGTGTAAAACAATGTTATTTAATTACTTGGTACTTGGCCTTTGTAGGGCTTTATCCAGGAAAGGAGTTGGGGCACTGCTCCTCCATTCTGCAAGTGTTTTCATTTTCTGTTGAGATAAAAATAACTAAATAAAATGAAGACCATGTGACTTGTGAAGTGAGTAAGTACCAATTTTGAAACCAATTCAGCAAATTTTGTATTGCCTGCCCTTACCGCTAAAAAAAAAAAAAAAAAAAAAAAAAAAAAAAAAAAAAGAGAGAGTTCCCCTTTCTCCACATCCTCTCCAACACACGTTGTTTCCTGCGTTGCTAATTTTGGCCATTCTATCTGGTATAAGGTCATATCTCAGTGTGGTTTAAATTTGAATCTCCCTGATGGCTAGTGAGGATGAACATTTTTTCATGTGTCTGGTAGCCATTTGTATGAGTTCATTGGAGAAGTATCTTTTTATATCTTCTGCCCATTTTTTGATATGATTATCTGTTTTGTGTGTGTTGAGTTTGAAAAGTTCTTTATAGATCCTGGATATCAACCTTTGTCTGTATTGTCATTTGCAAATATCTTCTCCCATTCCGTGGGTTGCCTTTTTGTTTTGTTGACTGTTTCCTTTGCTGTGCAGAAGCTTTTGATCTTGATGAAGTCCCAAACGTTAATTTTTGCTTTTGTTTCCTTTGTCTTTGGAGACATCTCTTGAAAGAAGTTGCTGTGGCTGATATCGAAGAGGTGACTGCCTATGTTCTCCTCTAGGATTCTGATGGGTTCCTGTCTCACGTTGAGGTCTTTTATCCATTTCGAGTTTATCTTTGTGTACGGTGTAAGAGAATGGTCGAGTTTCATTCTTCTACATACCGCTGTCCAGTTTCCCCAGCACCATTTATTGAAGAGACTGTTCTTTTTCCACTGTATATTTTTTTCCTGTTTTGCTGAAGATTATTTGACCCTAGAGTTGAGTTCCATATCTGGGCTCTCTACTCTGTTCTAAAAGTCTATGTGTCTGTTTTTATGCCAATACCATGCTGTCTTGGTGATCACAGCTTGTAGTAAAGCTTGAAATCAGGTAACGTGATGCCACCAGTTTTGTTTTTTTGTTTTTCAACATTTCCTTAGCGATTCCGGGTCTCTTCTGATTCCATACAAATTTTAGGATTATTTGCTCCTGCTCTTTGAAAAATACCGGTGGAATTTTGATCAGAATGGCATTAAAAGTGTAGATTGCTCTGGGCAATATAGACATTTTAATAATGTTTATTCTTCTGATCCAAGGGCATGGAATCTTTTGTCTTTTTCAATTTCTTTCATGAGTGTTCTGTAGTTCCTCAAATACATATCCTTTACCTCTTTGGTTAGGTTTATTGCCAGGTATGTTATGATTCTTGGTGCTATAGTAAATGGAATCGATTCTCTAATTTCCCTTTCTGTCTTTTCATTGTTGGTGTATAAGAAAGCCACTGATTTCTGTACATTGACTTTGTATCCTGCCACTTTGCTGAATTGCTGTATGAGTTCTAGTAGTTTGGGGGTGGAGTCTCTGGGGTTTTCCATAAAAAGAATCATGTCATCTGCAAAGAGAGAGAGTTTGACTTCTTCATTGCCAATTTATTGCCATTTATTTCTCTTTGTTGTGTGATTGCTGTTGCTAGGACTTCTAATACTATGTTGAACAAGAGTGGTGAGAGTGGGCATCCTTGTGTTCCTGTTCTCAACAGGAAGGCTGCAAGCTTTTTCCCATTGAGGATTATATTTGCTGAGGGTCTTTCATAGATAGATTTTATGAAGTTCAGGAATGTTCCCTCTATCCCTATACTTTGAAGTGTTTCAATCAGGAACGGATTCTGGATTTTGTCAAATCCTTTTTCTGCATCAATTGAGAGGACCATGTGGTTCTTCTCTCTTCTCTTATTGATTTGTTCTATCATATCGATTAATCTATGAATGTTGAATGAGCCTTGTAACCCAGGGATGAATCCCACCTTGTCATAGTGGATAATCTTTTTAATGTGCTGCTGGATCCTGTTTGCTAGGATCTTGTTGAGGATCTTAGCATATTCTTCAGTGATTCTTCAGTGATATTGGCCTGCAATTCTCCTTTTTTGTCAGGTCTTTGCCTGGTTTGGAGATCAGGGGAATGCTGCCTTCATAAAAAGAGTCTGGAAGTTTTCCTTCTGCTTCAATTGTTTGAAATAACTTCAGGAGAATTGGTGTTATTTCTTCTTTGGAGGTTTGGGAGAATTCCCCAGGGTATCCCTCAGGTCCTGGGCTCTTGTTTTTTTAGTTGTTTTTGATCACATAACATGGGTTTTTGAGTCCAAGAAGCACACAGAACTCCCCTCAAAATCCACAAAAATAGGGCAACCCACGACCTATCAGATGGAAACTAGCAAATGACAGGGAGAATGAGAAGAGTCTGAAAGCAGCTCAGGAGAACAGGTCCTGAAATAACAAGGGTAGTTGCAGTGGGCCTGCAGCTGACCAGTCCACCGATGGTTGGTTTTGGCAAGCCAAAAACGGTCTTGCATGATAGACTCAACATGCTATAGGGGAAACATGTGCAGCCAAGGATCCTTGATTCAGCAAGACTGTTACTTACAAGAGAGGAGAAATCAAGAGTTTCCATGACAAACAAAAACGAAAGGAATTTGGGAACACTAAATCAGCTTTGCAAGACATAGTAAAGGGGACTCTTTGAGTGGAAAGAGTCTGGAAGTATCAAAGCTGAGAAAGGAAAAGAGACAATCTACAGGCATAATGACTTTACAGGTGATACAATAGCACTAAATTCATATCATTTCATCATTACTCTAAATGTAAATGGACTAAGTGCTCCAGTCAAAGGACTTAGGTTATCAGAACTGATAAACAAACAAACAAGCTCCAAACCCAAAACAGCTACAAGATCCATCAACTGTTGACCTACAAAAAACTAATTTGTGATCCAGAGACACCTCCTCATTGACAAAAAGGAGGTTCCTCATAAAGTTACAAATAGAACAAACAGCAATCTACCTCTGTATCTCTTCATCTTACCATTCATCTGTGTTCTTTAGCATAGCCTTTAATAAGCTCATAAACATAAGTGAGTTTTGTCAGCTTCTCTAGCAAATTAATTGAACCCAAAGAGAATGTCATTGGAACCTACAAATTGCACATAGTGAATAAGAAGCATATGATATCCCATGCTTATGTCTCATTCCAATAGTGAGTAGCAGCAGTGTTATAACTCCCCAATGGGGACTGACATTATTTGCATGCAGATAGTGTCAAAGTTAAATGAAAGTATAGATCGCCCTGGTATTATTTTAGAGAGTCACTTGTTATAAGGTAAAAAACACATTTTTGTTACCCAAAATGTCACAATTTTAAAAATTATATTTATTTATTTTATTTTAGAGAGGGAGCGAGAGTAGAGGCCAGGGGAAGAAGAAGAGGGAGAGAATCTCAAGCAGATTCTGCACTGAGTGGACAGTTTTACATGGGCTTCAATTTCACAACCCTTGAGATCATGACCTGTGCTTAAGCCAAGTGTCAGACACTTAACAGACTGAGGCATCCAGATGCCCCAGAAGTGTCACAATGGTCATGATGTCTGAATCATAAAGAAGGGAGAAACACAGGAGAGAAAACTCACATTATCTAAAAGAAGAAGAAAAAGAGTTGAGCTTTTCCTGTTAAACTTATTCATGTTATATGTCACTTAAATCTTAATAAGGTCTTTAAGAATTTAAAGTGAGGTTTGAATCCAACTATTAAAAACACTGTAAATTTTGTCTAGCATTTTGGGGATATGCCCTTCTTGATGTAATTTCAAATATCCAAGCAAATATTAACTAACAGATATTGTAACCCCCCAAAAGATCATAAGAAACATGTTATGTGCTTTTTCCTCTTAAAGTATTTAAACAGAAAGGCAATTGGGTTTAAGTGGTTCTAATGCCTTGACAGCCAGAAGAAGGAAACAAACCTAAGCCAAAGTCAATTTATGCACTGACCTCAAAGTCAAGAAATTGCAACTTAAGAATGACCAATCACAAACACTTTACTAGGCTTTACTAAACATTTAAGTTATTGCCTATCAAATAATGTCCTCCTTTGCTCTGTGTCTTCTTTAGAAAAACATTTCCCCTGATATGATCCATAAAGCACTACAAATGATCTTTGTTTACTACTGTCTGATATGAATCACTTTTACTCACGTAAAATATGGAAAATCTAATGTGCCTCAGTTTTTTCTTTTTTAAACATTATTGGTTTATTTGTTTATTACATTCCAGTGTAGCTGATATAGGGTGTTATCTTAGTTTCAGGTATCCAATGTAGTGATTCAAGAATTCTGTACATAACTAAGTACTCATCATGTTAAGTGCACTCTTCATCCCCAGCACCTGTTTCACCCATCCCTCACCCACCTCTTCTGGTAACCATTAGTGTGCTCTCTGTAGTGAAGAGTCATGTTTAGTTTTTTTTTTTTTTTTTTTTTTTTTTTTTTGTGGGGGGAGCTGTTTTGGTCCTTTTTATTTTCTCTGTTGTTTCATTTATTTCGTAAATTCTTCAATTCTGTGAAATTTTATGCTATTTGTCTTTCTTTCACTGACTAGTTACATCCATGCATTGAAAAATGTCAAGATTCGGGGGTGCTTGGGTGGCTCAGTAGGTTAAAGCCTCTGTCTTCAGCTCTGGTCATGATCCTGGGGTTCTGGGATCGAGCCCCACATTCGGCTCTCTGCTCAGCGGGGATCCTGCTTCCTCTTCTCTCTCTGCCCGTCTCTCTGCCTACTTGTGATCTTTCTCTCTCTCTCTGTCAAATAAATAAATAAATCTTAAAAAAAATGAAAAATGTCAAGATTCATTCTTCTTTATGGCTGAGTAACATACTATTGCAAATAAATATATATGTATATTTATAATTACATATTCAATATTTATACATATGCATATATATTATATATGTATGAGGGTATACTGCACCTTCCCTATCCATTCACCAATCAATGGACACTGGGGTTCCTTCTGCATCTTGACTATTATAAACAATGTTGTAATAAACATAGGGATGCATCCATTTTTCTTTTAACAACCATTTACAAGTTGTAGACACAGGTCTGCTAGAAATAAGCTATACTGTGAAGGTTTCAATATTCCAGGTACTATCTTAAGTGTTTTGCATGGATAATATATTATTCATTATGACAACACTGTGACGTAGGCTTTCTGTTTATCCCAGTTACAGATCAAAATAGATGCCAAGATAATGCCTCAGAAATAGAGAAAATAAAACTAGTTTCACTATAAAGCTTACAGATTTTGTTATTAAAAATTATATACATTAGGGGGACTCAAGATGGCGGGGAAGTACGAGGAGGCACCGTTTCAACCTGTACCCTAAAGTGAGCTGATTACCTACCAAAGAACTCGGACCACCCATGAAATCAGCCTGAGATCAGAATTATACACGTCTGGATCTCTACAGCAGCAGAAGACGCCAGTGGCAGGTAAAGCCCACTGGGAGCATCGGACTGATATCGAAAGATAAACAAAAAGGGGAGGGAGCCACCAGAGGTGACCGATTGGAAAGTAATACCCCAATACGAGAGTGCCCTGCGTCTGGGGACCAGCATTAACTTGGAGTCTGGTTGAAAGCACTCAAAAAACAAAGAGCAAAGGATCACGAAGGGAAATAGTGGGAACCTGGGTGGTTAGGGTCAGGGACCTAAGTCCCTGGACCCAGGACAGCCTCCCCTGGTGCTGAGTCAGAGAGAGTGTGGCAGAGAAATCAGGTCTCCACCCCTGAGCCGCCAGTGCACCTGACCCGCCAGTGCGCCCGAGAACGAGTGGGGTCTGGATCCCATGAAGGACTGGGAGCCTGGCCTGACAGCATTCCTGAAACGCGCAAGTCCCACACGCTCCCTTGGGAGAGGTGCTCATAGGCGCTAGCCTGGAGCTCTGGCATCTGGAAAAAACAGACATTCCCAGCTCCGGAGAGCGGGAAAATCTCAGTGTGCGATCTCTGCTCTGAACCTCTCTGGCGGTCTGGAGCTGCCTAGACAGCCAACGCTACCCTGGTTTTGGGTACAACAAGGAGCTCCTGCATCCCCATGGACAGTGACTCAGAACCGACTCTGCCAGCAGCTCTTGCAGAACATTCTGAGGCTTCTCTCTCAGAGGGAGGTCAGGGTGCAGTTTACTCTCCTCTAAACCTCCAAAAACCATCAAAAGCTGTCAAGGCGAGAGAAAACAGATGAAAGAACATAAAAACCCTCAAAGAACAAAAGCCTGAAAAACAAACAGTTTCCTCAGAGCCCACTCCCTTGAGGGGAGCCGGAGGACATAACTCAGGGAACATGATTGCCTGAAAACCTACGTGGCAGGCCCCTCCCCCAGAAAACGAACCAGGAAGGAAGAAAAAAAAAAAAAAAGACTACAAGAGAAAAACCATCACTACTTCATAAATACAACTTTTATTTTTAACTCTTTACCAATATTCCGGTTCTTTTTTTTATACATACAGATAATTTTTTAACCTATTTACCATCACACTGAAATGTCCAGTACATCAAATTCTTTAATAACTTTCTAACCTGAAATTTTTGATACATACACCCGTGTTTTTCTTTTGCTTTTCTATTTTTTAACTCTTTTTTAAATTTTAACTTAGTTTAGTCTAGTTTATTCTTTTTTAATTTTTATTTTCTACTATACATATAGAGTTATACTTCAAGGTGATCCCCTTTCCCCAAACAATGCTACCCCTATAGGCAAACCAGTTTCTAATCCCCTGTAATTTAGGAAAGTTGAGTCCCTTAACAAAAACATCAAGATACCTTCAGGAAGAATCAAAATAACCTTCCTCACCCACACTGAGAATTTATAACCACTCTCCGAATTTTTCCTTCTGTCAGTGTTTCTGTGAATTTGTGTTTGTCCTGATAATATATCAATCTTATACTTGGGGTTCTGTCAGATGAGGTTCTTCCTTTTTTTTTTTTTTGTTATATATATGTATTTTTTTCTCTTATATACTTTTATCAGTCTATTTGTTTGTCTGTTTTTGTTTGTATACTTCACAAATCTTACCTTTTGGCCCATTTGGGCTGAGCCTTCTCTTTTATCTTCCCTTTTTTCCCTATCTCTCTCTCTCCTTTTTTCCTTTTTTCTTTTCCCTTTTTTTTCTTTCTTCTTCTCTATTTCTTTTTCTTTTCTTTTTTCTCTCATTTGGGTGGGGAATCCTGATTGCACAGAAGCGTTCCAGGGTGCACCTTGACTGCACCACAATCGATAAGTCCAGCTGCATCTGTTCAGTCATCTCTTACCAAAATGACTAGGAGGAGGAATACCCAACAGAAGAAAAATACAGAGGATGGGCCTTCTGCAACAGAGCTAATGACTATCGACATAGACAATATGTCAGAAAAGGAATTCAGACTAACAATTATCCAGGCAATAGCTAGGTTGGAGAAAGCCATGGAAGACGAAACAGAATTGATTAGGGCAGAACTGAAAGCCACCAGGGATGATGTTCACAATGTTAGGGCAGAACTGAAAGCCACCAGGGATGATGTTCTAAATGCTCTCAATGAGTTCATCTAATCTAAATTCTCTAAAACCTAGGGTAACTGAGACAGAAAATAGAATTATTGATCTGGAGGACAAACAGATAGAGAGAAAGAATGAGGAGGAAGCCTGGAACAAACAGCTCAGAAGCCACGAAAACGGAATCAGGGAAATAAATGATGCCATGAAAAGTTCCAACGTCAGAATTATTGGAATCCCTGAAGGGGAGGAAAAAGAAAGAATTCTAGAAGATAGAGTGGAAGAAGTTGTCGATGAAAATTTTCCCAATCTCACGAATGGAAACAACGTTCATGTACTAGAGGCAGAGAGATTTCCTCCTAAGATTTTAGATTCTCGATAGTCCTCACGACACCTTATAGTTAGAATGAGGAATTATGTTTCATGACAGACCCTCTTAAAAGCAGCTAGGACAAAGAAGCTCCTTACATAAAGAGGAAAGCCCATTAGAATAACGTCAGATCTTTCCACAGAGACCTGGCAAGCCAGGAAGGGCTGGCAAAATATATTGAGTACTAAGTGAGAAGAACATGCAACCAAGAATACTCTCTCCAGCAAGACTGACATTTAAAATGGATGGAGAGATAAAGAGTTTCCAAGTCTCGTAAGGCTTAAAAGACTATGCAACCACCAAGCCGACACTGCAGGAAATATTAAGGGGGTTCCTATAAAAGAGAAAAAAATCCTAAAAATATCATTGAACAGAAATAGAGAAACAGAAAGACTTCAAAGGCAACACGATGTCCATAAAAACCTATCTCTCAATAATCACTCTCAATGTGAATGGCCTAAATACACCCATAAAACGACACAGGGTTGCAGATTGGATAACACGACCGGACCCATCCATATGTTGTCTACAAAAGACTCATTTTGAACCTAAGGATACACCCAGACTGAAAGTGAAGGGATGGAGAAGCATCTTTCATGCCAATGGGCCTCAAAAGAAGGTGGGGGTAGTGATTCTCATATCATATCAATTAGATTTTAAACTAAAGACTGTAGTCAGAGATACAGAAGGACAGTACATCATTCTTTTTTTTTATTCGTTTATTTGTTTATTTACAGCATAACAGTGTTCATTGCTTTGGCATCACACTACATAATTCTTAAAGGCACTATCTGCCAAGATGATCTAACAATTGTGAATATCTATGATCCCCAATATGGGAGCACCCAAAAACAACAGAATACTCATTCTTCTCAAGTGCACATGAAACCTTCTCCAGAATAGACCACATACTCTGTCACAAAGCAGGACTCAACCGATACCAAAAGACTGACATTATTCCCTGCATATTCTCAGATCACAATGCTTTGAAACTGGAACTCAATCACAAGGAAAAGTTCAGAAGGAACTCAAACACCTGGAAGCTAAAGACCACCTTGCTTAAGAATGCTTAGATCAATCAGGAGATCAAAAATGAACTTAAACAATTCATGGAAACCAATGAGAATGAAGACACTTTGGTCCAAAACCTATGGGATACAGCATAGGCGGTTCTAAGGGGGAAATACATAGCCATCCAAGCCTCCCTCAAAAACATTGAAAAATCCAGAATACACCAGCTGTCTCTACACCTTAAAGAACTGGAGAATCAACAACAAATCAAACCAACTCCACATGCAAGAAGGGAAATAATCAAGATTAGAGCAGAGATCAATGAGGTAGAAACGAGAGATTCAGTAGAACATATCAATGAAACTAGAAGCTGGTTTTTTGAAAGAATCAATAAGATCAATAAACCATTGGCCACACTAATCCAAAAGAAAAGAGAGAAAGCCCAAATTAATAAAATTATGAATGAAAAGGGAGAGATCACAACACCAAGGAAATAGAAACAATCATCAGAAATTATTACCAACAGTTATATGCCAATAAGCTAAGCAACCTAGATGAAATGGATGCATTCCTGGAAAGCTACAAACTCCCAAAATTGAACCAGGAAGAAATTGACATCTTCCATTGATACCGATATCTAGTAACGAGATTGAAGCAGTGATCAAAAGCCTCCCAAAAAACAAGAGCTCAGGACCTGATGGATTCCCTGGGGAATTCTACCAAACTTTCAAAGAAGAAATAACACCAATTCTCCTGAAGCTGTTCCAAAAAATTGAAGCAGAACGACAACTTCCAGACTCTTTTTATGAAGCCAGCATTACCCTGATCCCCAAACCAGGCAAAGACCCCTACCAAAAAGGAGAATTTCAGACCAATATCACTGATGAATATGGATGCTAAGATTCTCAACAAGATCCTAGCAAACAGGATCCAGCAGCACATTCAAAAGATTATCCACCATGACCAGGTGGGATTCATCCCTGGGTTGCAAGGTTGGTTCAACATTCACAAATCAATCAGTGTGATAGAACACATCAATAAGAGAAGAGAGAAGAACCACATGGTCCTCTCAATTGATGCAGAAAAAGCATTCGACAAAATCCAGCATCCGTTCCTGATGAAAACGCTTCAGAGTATAGGGATAGAGGGAACATTCCTGAACTTCATAAAATCTATCTATGAAAGACCCACAGCAAATATCATCCTCAATGGGAAAAAGCTTGCAGCCTTCCCGTTGAGATCAGGAACACGACAAGGATGCCCACTCTCAGCACTCTTGTTCAACATAGTATTAGAAGTTCTAGCAACGGCAATCAGACAACAAAGAGAAATAAAAGGTATCCAAATTGGCAAGGAAGAAGTCAAACTCTCTCTCTTTGCAGATGACATGATTCTTTATATGGAAACCCCAAAGATTCCACCACCAAACTACTTGAACTCATACAGCAATTCAGTAACGTGGCAGGATACAAAGTCAATGTACAGAAATCAATGGCTTTCTTATACACTAACAATGAAAATACAGAAAGGGAAATTAGAGAATTGATTCCATTTACTAGAGCACCAAGAACCATAAGATAACTGGGAATAAACGTAACCAAAGAGGTAAAGGAGCTGTACTCGAGGAACTACAGAACACTCATGAAAGAAATTAAAGAAGACACAAAAAGATGGAAGACCGTTCCATGCTCTTGGATTGGAAGAATAAACATTGTTAAAATGTCTATACTGCCTAGAGCAACCTATACTTTTACTGCCATTCCGATCAACATTCCACCGGTATTTTTCAAAGAGCTGGAGCAAGTAATCCTAAAATTTGTATGAATCAGAAGAGATCCCGAATTGCTAAGGAAATGTTGAAAAACAAACACAAAACTTGCGGCATCACATTACCCGATTTCAAGCTTTACTACAAAGCTGTGATCACCAAGACAGCATGGTACTGGCAGAAAAACAGACACATAGACCAGTGGAACAGAGTGGAGAGCCCAGATATGGACCCTCAACTCTATGGTCAAATAATCTTCGACAAAACAGGCAAAAATATTCAATGGAAAAAAGACATTCTCTTCAATCAATGGTGCTGGGAATACTGGACAGCGATATGTAGAAGAATGAAACTCAACCATTCTCTTACACCATACACAAGGATAAATTCGCAATGGATAAAAGACCTCAACGTGAGACAGGAATCTATCAGAATCCTAGAGGAGAACATAGGCAGTCACCTCTTCGATATCAGCCACAGCAACTTCTTTCAAGAGATGTCTCCAAAGGCAAAGGAAACAAAAGTGAAAATGAACTTTTGGGACTTCATCAAGATCAAAAGCTTCTGCACAGCAAAGGAAACAGTCAACAAAACAAAAAGGCAACCCACGGAATGGGAGAAGATATTTGCAAATGACAGTACAGGCAAAAGGTTGATATCCAGGATCTATAAAGAACTCCTCAAACTCAACACACACAAAACAGATAATCATATCAAAAAATGGGCAGAAGATATAAACAGACACTTCTCCAATGAAGACATACAAATGGCTATCAGACACATGTAAAAATGTTCATCCTCACTAGCCATCAGGGAGTTTCCAATTAAAACCACATTGAGATACCACCTAACACCAGTTAGAATGGCCAAAATTAGCAAGACAGGAAACAACGTGTGTTGGAGAGGATGTGGAGAAAGGGGAACCCTCTTCCACTGTTGGTGGGAATGCAAGTTAGTGCAGCCACTTTGGAGAACAGTGTGGAGATTCCTGAAGAAATTAAGAATAGAGCTTCCCTATGACCCTGCAATTGCACTGCTGGGTATTTACCCCAAAGATACAGATGTAGTGAAAGGAAGGGCCATCTGTACCCCAATGTTTATTGCAGCAATTGCTACGGTCACCAAACTGTGGAAAGAACCAAGATGCCCTTCAACGGATGAATGGATAAGGAAGATGTGGTCCATATACACAATGGAGTATTATGCCTCCATCAGAAGGGACGAATACCCAACTTTTGTAGCAACATGGACGGGACTGGAAGAGATTATGCTGAGCGAAATAAGTCAAGCAGAGAGAGTCAAGTATCATATGGTCTCACTTATTTGTGGAGCATAACAAAGAACATGGAGGACATGGGGAGATGGAGAGGAGAGGGAGTTGAGGGAAACTGGAAGGGGAGATGAACTATGAGAGACTATGGACTCTGAAAAACAACCAGAGGGTTTTGAAGGGGCGGGGCTGGGGGTGGGAGGTTGAGGAACCAGGTGGTGGGTGATAGGGAGGGCACATACTGCATGGAGCACTGGGTGTGATGCCAAAACAATGAACACTGTTATGCTGTAAATAAACAAATAAAAAAAATTTTCTATATGTATAAAAAATGAATCAGAATAATGGTAAAGAGTTAAAATTAAAAGTTGTATTTATGAAGTAGTGGTGGTTGTTCTCTTGTCGTCTTCTTCTTTTTTTTTTTTTTTCTTCCTTCCTGGTTGGTTTTCTGTGGGAGGGGCCTTCCACATGTGTCAATGATGTTCCCTGAGTTAGGTCCTCCTGCCCCCCTCAATGGGGTGGGCTCTGAGGAAACCATTGTTTTTCAGGCTTTTGTTCTCTGGAGGTTTTTATTTTTGTTCATCTCTTTTCTCTTGCCTTGACAGCTTTTGATGGTTTTTGGAGGTTTAGAGGAGAGCAAACTGCACCCAGACCTCCCTCTCAGAGAGATGCCTCAGAATGCTCTGCAGAGCTGCTGGCAGAGTGGTTTCTGAGTCACCATCCCTGGAGATGCAGGATCTCCTCCTTGTACCCAAAACCAAGGTAGCGGCGGCTGTCTGGGCAGCTCCAGACTTCCAGAGAGGTTCCAAGCAGTGATCACACCCTGAGATTTTCCTGCTGGCCTAGGCTGGGAGTGCCTGTTTTTTCAGGGTGCCAGAGTGCCTGGCTAGCGCCTGTGAGCACTTCTCCCAGGGGGAAGTCTGGGGCGTGCTTGTCTCTGGCTCTGATCCCCCTGTGGGGTGTCTAAGAACTCCAGGCACTTGGAACCTTCCTGCACCTCTCTCAGAGAAGGTTTGGGGCACACATGTTTCAGGAATGCCATCTGGCGAGCCTCCCAGACCCTCAGAGGTGCTGGACCCCATGAGTCCTCTACCTTGCTGGTGGCTCTGGTGCGCTGGTGGCTCAGGGACCAAGACCTGGTTTCTCCACCACACTCTCTCTGGCTCAGTGCCAGGGGAGGCTGTCCTGGGTCCGGGGACTTAAGCCCCTGTCCCTAACCTCCCCAATTCCCACAATTTACCCCGGCGATCCTTTGCTCTTCATTTTTTTTTTCCCTGAGTGCTTTTAACCAGACTCCTAAAGCTAATGCTGGTCCACAGACACAGGGCACTCTCATATTGGGGTATTACTTTCCATCAGTTCCCTCTGGTGGCTCTCTCCCCCTTCTGTTTATCTTCTGTTATCATTCCGACATTCCCACTCCACTTTACCTACCCACTGGCTTCTTCTGCTCCTATAGACATCCAGATGTGTATAATTATGACCTCAGGCTGATTTCATCGGTGATCAGAGTTCTTTGGTAGGTAATCAGCTCACTTTAGGGTACAGGTTGAAAAGGTGCCTCCTCCTAATTCCCCCCCATCTTGACTCCCACCTTTTAAATATTTCCAGTTTTGGAAGCTCTTTTTCTCACCATTCATTTTGAACGTCTTCTTTGCTAGATAAAATATACTTGGCTTCATGTTCTTTTCACTTGGTGCTGTAATATGTCTTCCAGCCCTTTTTCTCTTGCCAGATTTCTGTGGCCAATCCTGACATTATTCTGATGGACCATCCTCTGTAAGTTAGGAATCTCTTCCCACTGGTTGCCCTTAGGACCTCTTGTCTAAAATTATGATTCATGAAATTTACAACTAAGCGTCTGGAGGTCTTTCTAGATTCATTGATCTTGGTGGATATCCTTTCTGCCTGTAGGACATAAACGCTTGTTCCATTCCCCAGCCTGGGGAAATTTTCATCTAGAAATTTTCAGCTGTATCTTTTAGTCTTCTCTCTTTCTTCACCCCTTCAGGGTTACCAATAATTCTGATGTTAGAAAGTTTCATGGCATCATTTATTTCCTTAATTCTGTTTTCATCACTTCTAAGCTGTGTGTTCCAGGCCTCCTCCTGATACTTCTTCACTATCAGTTTGTCTTCTAGATCACTATTTCTACCTTCTGCCTTGATACCCTGGCTGTTATAGTATTTAGATTAGATTGGATCTCATTGAAAGCCTTTTTAAACTTCTGCCAGATTGGGTCTCACTTCCACCCTTAGTGATTCTATGTTGTCAGTCATGGTTTTCTCCAACCTAACCATTGCCTCGGTAATTGTTACACTGAATTCCCTTTCTATCATACTGTTTATGTCCATATCCAACAGTTTTTTGGGAGAGGGCACAGTTTCTGAATTTTTCCCCTGTTGGGCGTTCCTCTTCCTAGTCATTTTGGTGAGACGTGTTTGAAGGGGCGTATCAAACATGATCCAGGCAGGTTGCACTCTGGAAAATTTCAGAGTAATCAGAAGTCAAACCAAAAAGAAAGAAAAAAGAAAAAAAAGTGAGAGAAGAGAGAAAGAGAAAAATAAGGAAGCAAAAATCCAGCTAAAATGAGCTCCAACATTAGATTTATAAGGTACATAAAAATGAACAATAAAAAGACTGACAAAAGTAAATGATAATAAAAAAAATTAAGAGCCCAGCCTAAATGAACCCAAAGATTATAATATACAATACCGCAACAAAAACAAATACAAAGAAACAGTGGCAGAAGAATAAGATGAGAAGGGTGGTTGTTTATCCTCAGTGTGTTCAAGGAAGGCTATTTTGGTTCGTTTGGGTGTATGTTGATATCTTCATTAAAGGACTCAACTTTCCAGAGATAATAGGAAATTAAAACTGGCTTATATGTAGGGGGTAGTATTAAATGTCGAAAAAGGATTACCTTGAAGCTTATATCTATCTATATCTATATAAATATCTATATCTATATCATCTATATCTATTATCATATACATCTATTTACATGTGTATATATACATACATATTTATTGATATATATTAATATGTATATATTAAAGTAAGAAAAGTAATATAAAAGAAAATGAAAAGGAAAAGGAAACACGGGTATATGTATAAAAAATTCAAGTTTTAAGTTTATTATGGAATATGTTGTATTAAACCTCTAGTTGTAATGGGAAGTAGGTTAAAACAATTAAAAGAACAAGAATCATAAGAATGAATTAAAAAATTGTATCTATGAAATATGCAGGTTTTAGGGCAATATCCAGAGCTTAATATATTGGTTTTCCCTCGTGTTGAGGTTTTACAATTTCATGGGAACCAATGATGGTCCTCTCCTTCTTTTAGTTTTTCTTCTGGGGCAAGGGCCTGCAGGTTCTTAAGGGGCTGGATTCTGTGGAAACCAGTTTTCCAGGCTTTCATTCTCTGGAGGTTTTGTTCTTTGCCAATGTGTTGCTGCATTTCAGAAGGTCAGAGCAAGGAAAGAATCTGTCTGCACCCAGACCTCTGTTTCACAGAGAAGACTCAGATGTTCCCTCTGGGTGCTTCCCAGCACACAGACTCCCCTCTGAAAACTCCACTGAATCGCACAACCTACCACAGGTGGTGTGCACAACCCCCAGCCCCAGTCCCGGTGGTCACCAGAGGCCCCCGCTTTACTGCACTCCCATGTCACTAAACTGCAAGAGATATTGGTCCAGGGAATCCACTTCCAGTGGCTGTCTTTGCCAGGACTGCTCTCTGGTGTCCAGGCCAACCAGGTACACTCAGGTCCAGTGGTGGCACAGTTCATGGAAGGCTCTCTCCAGGGAATCCTGACCAGAGATCGTGCCAGTTTCTCTCAGGCACAGGCTTGGAGCATTCCAAGCTTATGGCTGGTCATGGAATACTGAGGTCCTAGAGATCACCTTGGTGCCCACAACAGGCTCTCAAGTAAGGTTAATAGAGCACCCAGCTAAGCGGTGGTGCAAGAGGTGGAAAACCATGGGCACAGGGACCACAGACCAGAGGCCCTGCCTACATTCCCAGGACAGCCACACCTGTCAGACACCCCTGGTATCTACCTCTGTCAGAAAGAGTCTGTCATTGTGTGGCCAATTCACCAGTTGCCTCTTAAGATCTTTTGCTCTTTTTGAGTACTTTTAAACAGACTCCAAGTTAATGCTGGCCCCCAATCACAGAGCACTTTTGTATTGAGGTATTACTATCCAAAGTGTTGGTTGGTGGCTCCCTCTGCCTTCAGTTTATCCCCAATATCAGTGTGAGTGCTCCCACTCTGCTCTACCTCTCCATTGATTTCTTCTGCACCATAGAGATCCAGAAGTCTATAATCATACATCTCAGGCTAATTTCCTGGGGTTTCAGAGTGTTCTGGTAGATATTTAGCTCACATTAGGGGGCCGGTTGAAACAGTGGCTACTACTTCTTCATGATCTTCCCCATCCTCCACCAGATAATTGGTCCTTTCTTTGTTCTTTTGGGTAAGTATGGCCAGTGGTTTATTGATATCACTAATTCTTTCAGAGAACCCTCTTCTAGTTTTATTGATGTGTTCCACTCTATTTCTGGTTTCTAATTCATTGAACTCTTCTCATCTGTGCCTTAGGCTCAAATTTTTGTTGAGCCTCCACTTTTTTAAGGTATAGAGATAGTTTGTGAATTCAGGATTTTTTTTTTTTTCCTTTTGAGTGAGACTTAGATGGCTATGTGTTATCCCCCTTAGGATCCACGTTGCTATATCCCATAGGTTTTGGACTGAATGTGTTTTCATTCTCATTGGTTTCCATGAATTATATAAATTCTTTTTGGTTTCCTGGTTGACCCAACATTCTTAAGCAGGATGGTCTTTAGCTTCCAAGTGTTTGATTTCCTTACAAACTGTTTCTTGTTGCTGAGTTCCATTTTCAAAGCACTGTGGTCTAAGAATATGCGGGCAATAATCTTGGTCTTTTGGTATCAGTGGAGACCTGGTTTCTGACCTAATAGGTGGTCTATTCTGGAGAAAGTTCCATGTGCACTCTAGAAGAATGTGTATCCCGTTGTCTTTAGGGTGAATGTTCTGTATATCTATGAGGTCCATCTGGACCTTCTGGTCCAGTGTGTCATTCAAAGTTCTTGTTTCTTTGCTGAATTTCTGCTCAGATGATCTGTCCATTGATGAGAATGGAGTGTTGAGGTCTCTCACTATTACTGTTTTATATTATCAATATATCTCTTTAATTTGGTTAACAAATGGATTCTGAAGTTGGCTGCTCCAATATTGTAGGCATACATATTTACAATTGTTAGATCTTCTTTTTGGATACACCCTGTCAGGATGATATGGTGCCCTTCTGAATTTCTAACTACAGATTTTCGCTTAAAATCTAATTTGTCTGATATGAGAATTTCCACCCCGCCATTTTTTTTTTTTTTTTTTGAGGTGTGTTGACATGAAAGTTCCAAACCCTCCCTTCACTCTTACTCTGCATGTATCATTCAATTCAAAATGAGTCTCTTGGGGGGTATATCTCAGTGGTAGAGCATTTGACTGCAAACTGAGTCTCTTATACACAGCATGGGGATGAGTCCTGTATTTTTATCCTACTGCAAAACCATGTCATTTTTATGGGAGCATTTAGGCCATTTACATTGAGAGTGATTATTGAAAGATATTTCATTGTCACCATGTTGCCTGTGCAGTCCAGTTTCTATTGATTGTCTCTGTGTATTTCTTTTCAGTATCACTCTTGGGGTCCTTTTCTTTAATATGACACCCCCCTTAATATTTCTTGCAGGGCATGCTTGGTGGTCACACAAGGTCAGTTCCTGCTGGTTCTGTAAGCTCCTTATCTCTCTATCTGTTCTGAAGGCAGCCTTGTCAGATAAAGAAAACTTGGGTGCATGTTCCTCTCATTGAGTACCCTGCATAGGTCTTGCTAGCCTTTTCTCACTTGCTGGGTCTCCGTGGACAGGCCCAATGTTATTCTGATGTTGCTCCCTTTGTACTAAGGAATTCTCTTCCCTCTAGCTGCCCTTATGATGGTTTCTTATTTCTAAGATTTGGGAGTTTTACTATGGGATGCCAGGGTTTTTTCTGTTCCTCTTCATTTGGGATGGGTCCTCTGCTTCTAGGACAGGAACTCTTGTTTCATTTCTTGGGTTAGGGAATTTCTCAATGGTGGTTTCCTCTGCTATATCTTCTAGTCCTCTCTCTCCAACCTCTTAAGGGATATCAATAATTCTGATATTGGAACGTTCATGGCATCATTTATTTCTCTAAACCTGTTTTTATGGGTTTTAAGCTGTTTGTTCCAAGCCCGCTCCTTTTTTTTTTAATATCAGTTTGTCTTCTAGATTGTCTTATAAACCACTAATTGATTCTTCTGCCTAATTTACCCTAGCTGTTGGGATATCTAGATTAGATTGGATCTCTTTGAGAGCATTTTAAAATTCTGCCAGCTCAACTCTCATTTCTGCCCTTAGAGAACCTCTGTTGCCACTACAGATTTTATGCATCCTAGTTATTTTCTGCATCACTGTTATTCTGTAGTCTATTTCTGACATCCTGCTTATATTCATATGCATTTGTTCTGTGGCAAAAGTCACAGTTTCTGATTTTTTCCTATGTTGAGGGTTACTTCTCTGAGTCATTCTGTTGAGGAGTATTGAGGGAGTGTGCAGAGTGCAGATTATTGACCACAGCCCAATGAAAAAGAGGTTTGTTGACCCCTTGTTCTTCCAGCTTGTCCTCTGCCATGGTGTTGCTCAGGCAATCCCATTTGGGTTGAGATGCCCAGTTCCCTGTGGGTGGGGCATGGGCCAGGGCCAGGGAAAACTGGATTTGGAGGCTTTTGTTCTCTGGAGACATTCTCTGTTGCATTTCCACAACACCCCACCCACCATGGGTAAGAACAGAGGTGACCTTCTCCAAACCTCTGTCTCGGAGCAAGGAGATAACATTCTGCCCAGTCAGTGAGCTCTGCTGGCCCCAGTGTCCCTGTTTCCATCTCTGGTGCCAAAAACTACAGCACCCTGGGTTGTGCGCCCCACCGCAGCATACCCAGCCCTCATATCTAGGTTGAGGACATATCTGCCCTTTGTTCTTCTAGAACTGCATGTCATCCCAAGTTTGCATGTGTGCCCCCACAGCTGCAGGTTTCAGGGTGGGGTAGCTCCCCCAAGTACCTTCCTTGCTATACTGCTCTGCAAGTCTGTGCCAGGTCCCCAGCGTGGGAGTCATTTCAGGTCCAATGGCTCCCTCAGCCTAACATTTATCTTCAATATTCGCCCAAAATTGCATGGCTCTCCCCACCCCCAATCACCAACAGTGATATTCTGTTGGATAGAACATCCAACAGTGATATTCTCTTTATCAAGATCCGATCTATCTTCTTACAGCCCAGACTGATTTTGTAGGTGTTTTGAATGGTCAGGTAGCCATCCAGCTCAATTCAGGGGATGGGTTGAAATAGAGTGCCGCCTCCTTTGTGACCATTACCCATTTGACCATTCTTTAACAGGATATTCTTTAACCAGCACATGTGATCTCCCCACTTTTTTTTCCTTGCTATTGACTTTATGTTTTATAGCACTGTGTTCTAAAAACATGCATATTTTGTTCTCAAATTTTTATACTTGCCGAAACCTGATTTTTGGTCCAATATGTGTTTTCTTCTGGAAAATGTGCCATGTGCACTTGTGAAGAATTTGGGTTCTGCTGCTGTAGGGTGAACTGCTCTGAATATGTTTGTTAAGTCCCTCTGGTCCAGTGTGTCATTCAAAGCCCTCAATTCATTATTGATTTCTGCTTAGAGGATCTGTCCATTGCTTTGTGTGGGGTGTTACAGTCCCCTAATATTTGTTTTGTGTTTCTTTATGTTTACTATTAATTGTCTATATACTTAGTTGCTTCCATAGTAGGAGCATAAACAAGTTTTCAGTCTCCTTGATGGAGAGACCCCTTACTGATGACATAATTCCCTTCTTTATCTCATATTAAACTTTCTGGTTTAAACTCTAGTTTGTTTGTTAAAAGTACTCTACTCCGGCTTTCTTTTGACATCCATTTGCATGACAAATTGTTCTCTGTCGCCTATATTTTAATCCTCAAGTGTCCTTAGGTTTAAAGTGAGTCTCTTACTTTATTCATAGAAATTATCAATAGATCTGTATTTAGCATCATTTTATTCATTATCTTGACATTGTTTCTGTACATGTTCTCTGTTCCTTTCTTGTTCTAGTCATTTTTGATTTCACCTTTTCAGATAAAAAGTGTCCTTTGATATATCATTTAGGTCTGATTTACTGACCGTTAATTCCTCTAGAGTTTGTAAGTCTGGAAAACTCTTCATCTTTCTTTATATTCTGAATGACAGGTTTGTTATATAGCATATTCATGCTTTAGACTTTCCGCATTCAGCACTTTGAATATATCACGTCATTGTCTTCTAGTTGCCAAATTTCCGTGGAGAGACGTACAGTTAGCATATGGGTCTTTCTTTGCACCCTAAGGATTCTTTTTTCTTGCCCCTTTAAAGATATTCCTCTATGGCTAGATTTTGGAAATTTAATGACACTATGTCTTGTGTTGGCCTCCTTCTCTTGATGTGATAGAGTTCTCTGTGCCTCTGAATCTGGATCTGCTTTTACCCCATATTAGAGAAGTGTTCAGGTATGATCCTCAAAGAAATTTTCAGGCTTCTTTTCTCTCTCTCTTCTAGAACTCCTACAATATGCATATAATTACATTTGATGGAGTCAATGATTCCCCTAAGTCCATTCTCATGTTCCATAATGCCTCCCACTGTTTTGTTTAGCTTCGTTATTTTCCATTATTTTTTCTTCCAGGCCACTAATTTGATCCTCTGGTTCTTCTAACCTACTGTTCATTGCATCCAGTCTGCTTTTAATCTTTTGATTTCTTTTAACTCTTTTATATCTGTAGTAAGTGTCACCCTGATGTCTTCTATTCTTTTCTCAAGCCCAAGTGAGTATCTTGGCTGCTGCTTTAAATCCTCCATCATGCATTTTACATGTATCTGCTTCACTTAGATTGCCTACCCATGATCTTTTCTTGTTCTGTCACTTGGGATAAATTGATTCTTCTGTCTTTCATTTGGTCTAAGCTCTGTCTTCTTCTATGATTTAGAAAAGCCCATTGTATTTTCTGCTCCTGAGGGTAATGGCTTTAGGTAGAGAAGATCACATAATGCCCAAGGTCGGGCGCTTCAGAGAATCTCAGGTGGTTGTTTCATGTACTCTGCTGCTTGTTGTTGCCATCCTCTGTCATTCAGGCCAATCATCTGCGGAGGTTATCTTTGCCTGAATTGAGGAGTGTTTGGTGTCTTGCCTGAATATGGTGAGGTTTAGCTTGGTGGGCTCTGGTATGCCTCTGAAATGCTGCTTGAGTTGGTCTCAACTCAAACTCAACTCAACTCAACTCTGAAGCTAAGACCTTCAGAATGCTATAGTCAGCAGAGAGGATGTGGGCAGGGATTAACTCTAGTCCCCTACTGGATGGCCTGTTCTACTGGGACCTAACATGTTTGACTGAGAAAGTCAGCTCCACCAGAGTGCAGTGGTTGGGACTACTAACTTGCAAGTTAGGCAGCCAATGTCCTCACTGCCTTGCTTTTGGCAGGTTGCTCAGTATTCATGCTGGAGGTAGTAGAGAACAATGTTTTCTTTGCTCCCATAAAAGCATCTATGTGAACACTGTCTATCAGGGATAGACTCCAAGAACAAGTAATCTCCCCACATTGTCTCCAGGTATTGTCTCTGGTCATGTGTTCCAGGCTGTCTGAACCTGCTTGTTTGCTTGTGTTCTCTCCAGGAGCAACACAGTGTTCTCTGGACTCTAGGTCAGCCAAGCCTTCTGACCTTAATACTCTAGGCTTTAAGCCCCTCTGGTTGCAAGGTCTCATGCCATTAAGTCCCTCTCATTTTCACAATCAACTGCTTGAGGAAACATTCTCCTGGTGGGTTCCCAGCATGCTCCACTCTCATATGCCATTCTTTTTGGCCATTTCTTGTTAGAAGGATGGTTAGTGAGTATAGCTGTGAATAAAGGAGATTAAATCTGACATTAGTTGCTGGAAATGTGACTGAAGGTCAATTAAAATGAGTTTCCTATTCCGTTGACGTTACATTGTTATAAAAAAGAGAATTTTATCTCTAAAAATGTCATTATAAGCCTTATACTAACCATAAACGATAAGCTTACAGTAGACACATAGCAGATATGAAGGAAGTGAGGAACAGATTAAAGGACATAAATCAAAAAAAAAAAAACACACACTCACACAAAACAAAAACAAAAAAGAAACAAACAAGCAAAAAAAAAAACAGTAAATAAGGAGAAAGTAGAAAAGAATCAAAAGTCAGAAACCAACAAAATGAAACAGTTTATACCTTACATATAATAATTAATTAAAGCATTCAGCACTAAATTCTCATATCAATGAAAAACAGGGTACTGAAAGGATTTGAAAGAAAAGGTAAAAACAGGCAAAAAAAAAACAACAACAACTAAACAAGATCCAACAATATGTTGCCCACAAGAGATTCAATTCAACTTTAAAGATAATGCATGGCTTGAAATGAAGGAATGGGAAAAGATAGTTCATGCCAAGGGCAAGCAAATGAAAGCAGAAGTGGTTGTGGCTATGTCAGGTAGATAGATTTTAAGTCTAAATTAGTTGCAAGACACAAAGAAGGTCCTTAGACTTGATAGAGTATCAATTCGTCAAGAAGATACAAAAATTGCAAATATATGTGTCACCAACATTAGAGATCCTAAGGACTTGAAGAATGTTAACAGAATTGAAGGGAGATATAGACCACAATAAAATAATGGTAGGACAATGATATCCCATTTTCAGCACAGGGTAGATCATCCAGATGGAATTGTGGTAAGGAATAGCAGACCTCAAGGGCACTATGGGCTTAAGAGACACACGCATAAGACTGCGTCTATTAGCACCATAATAGAAGATCTTCTCAAGTGCAGACCTCGCATTTTCTACTATAGATTTTGTGCTGGACCACAAATCCAGCATTACTTAATTTAAAAAGATTCAAATCCTATTTTCTATATTTATCACCATAGTGATATGAAAAAAGAATTCACATCGAAAAGGAAAACCAAGCAATATCTTAATAGTTGGAAATCTAAACACGCTCCTGAACAATCAATGGATCAAAGAAGAAATCAAAAGGAAATTCAGAAAGTATCTTGAACAAAGGAAAATAAAGGAAATTATGGGAAATGATACAAAACCATTTCTGTGAGGGAAGAATATAGGAGTAAATTTGTATATTTAGAAAAATTAAAAAGACCCAAATAACCTAAATTTACACAATAAGGAACCAGAAAAAGAACAACCTAAATCCAAACTTAGGAGATAAAATGAAATAGTAAACATTATTGCAAAATTAAATGAAATACAAACAAAAAATAGAAAAAAACCCCATAAAACCACCATTTCTTTTTAAATGTAATTTTATTTTTAATTCCATTTTAGTGTTCCAGAATTTATTGTTTATGAAACACACCCAGTGCTACATGCAATATGTGCCCTACACATGACACCAGGCACACACAACCCCTCACCCACCTCCTCTTCAAACCCTCAGTTTCTCAGAGTGAACAGTCTCTCATGGTTTGTCTCCTCCAATTTCCCCCAATCCCAGATTGTTTCATTTATTCTTCTCCTATCCACCTAACCCCCCATGTTGCATCTCCACATCCTCATATCAGGGAGATCATATGATAGTTGTCTTTCTCCAATTGACTTATTTCACTAAGCATGATACCCTCTAGTTCCATCCACGTCTCTGATCATGTGTCGCAAATGACAAGATTTCATTTCTTTTGATGGCTGCATAGTATTCCATTCTGTATATATACCACATCTTCTTTATCCAGTCGTCTGTTGATGGACATCCAGGTTCTTTCCATAGTTTGGCTATTTTAGACATTGCTGCGATAAACATTCGGGTACACGTGCCCATTTGGATCACTCCGTTTGTATCTTTAGGGTAAATATCCAGGACTGCAATTGCTGGGTCATAGGGTAGTTCTATTTTCAACATTTTGAGGAACCTCCATGCTGTTTTCCAGAGTGGTTGCACCAGCTTGCATTCCCACCAACAGTGGAGGAGGGTTCCCCTTTCTCCACATCCTCGCCAGCATCTGTCATTTCCTGACTTGTTAATTTTAGCCATTCTGACTGGTGTGAGGTGATATCTCATTGTGGTTTTGATTTGTATTTCCCTGATGCCGAGTGACGTGGAGCACTTTTTCATGTGTCTGTTGGCCATCTGGATGTCTTCTTTGCAGAAATGTCTGTTCATGTCCTCTGCCCATTTCTTGATTGGATTGTTTGTTCTTTGGGTGTTGAGTTTGCTAAGTTCCTTATAGATTTTGGACACTGGCCCTTTATCTGATATGTCGTTTGCAAATATCTTCTCCCATTCTGTCAGTTGTCTTTTGGTTTTGTGAACTGTTTCCTTTGCCATGCAGAAGCTTTTGATCTTGATGAAATCCCAATAGTTCATTTTTGCCCTTGCTTCCCTTGCCTTTGCGGATGTTCCTAGGAAGATGTTGCTGCAACTGAGGTCAAAGAGGTTGCTGCCTGCATTCTCCTCAAGGATTTGGATGGATTCCTTTCTCACATTGAGGTCCTTCATCCATTTGGAGTCTATTTTCGTGTGTGGTGTAAGGAAGTGGTCCAATTTCATTTTTCTGCATGTGGCTGTCCAATTTTACCAGCACCATTTATTGAAGAGGCTGTCTTTTTTCCATTGGACATTCTTTCCTGCTTTGTCGAAGATTAGTTGACCATAGAGTTGAGGGTCTATTTCTGGGCTCTCTATTCTGTTCCATTGATCTATGTGTCTGTTTTTGTGCCAGTACCATGCTGTCTTGATGATGACAGCTTTGTAATAGAGCTTGAAGTCCGGAATTGTGATGCCCCCAACTTTGGCTTTGTTTTTCAAGATTCCTTTGGCTATTCGAGGTCTTTTCTGATTCCATATAAGTTTTAGGATTACTTGTTTCATTTCTTGGAAAAAAAATGGATGGTATTTTGATAGGGATTGCATTAAAAGTGTCGATTGCTTTAGGTAGCATGGACATTTTCACAATATTTATTCTTCCAATCCAGGAGCATGGAACATTTTTCCATTTCTTTGTGTCTTCCTCAATTTCTTTCATGAGTACTTTATAGTTTTCTGTGTATAGATTCTTAGTCTCTTTGGTGAGGTTTATTCCTAGGTATCTTATAGTTTTGGGTGCAATTGTAAATGGGATTGACTCCTTAATTTCGCTTTCTTCTGTCTTGTTGTTGGTGTACAGAAATGCAACTGATTTCTGTGCATTGATTTTATATCCTGACACTTTACTGAATTCCTGTACAAGTTCTAGCAGTTTTGGAGTGGAGTCTTTTGGGTTTTCTAGATATAGTAGTATCATATCATCTGCGAAGAGTGATAGTTTGACTTCTTCTTTGCCGATTTGGATGCCTTTATTTTCTTGTTGTCTGATTGCTGAGGCTAGGACTTCTAGTACTATGTTGAATAGCAGTGGTGGTAATAGCCATCCCTGCTGTGTTCCTGCCCTTAATGGAAAAGTTTTCAGTTTTTCTCCATTGAGAATGATATTTGCAGTGGGTTTTTCATAGATAGCTTGGATAATGTTGAGGTATGTGCCCTCTATCCCTACACTTTGAAGAGTTTTGATCAGGAAGGGATGCTGTACTTTGTCAAATGCTTTTTCAGCATCTATGGAGAATATCATATGGTTCTTGTTCTTTCTTTTATTAATGTGTTCTATCACATTGATTGATTTGCGGATGTTGAACCAACCCTGCAGCCCTGGAATAAATCCCACTTGATCGTGGTGAATAATCCTTTTAATGTACTGTTGAATCCTATTGGCTAGTATTTTGGTGAGAATTTTTGCATCTGTGTTCATCAAGGATATTGGTCTGTAGTTCTCTGTTTTGGTGGGATCCTTGTCTGGTTTTGGGATCAAGGTGATGCTGGCCTCATAAAATGAGTTTGGAAGTTTTCCTTCGATTTCTATTTTTTGGAACAGTTTCAGGAGAATAGGAATTAGTTCTTCTTTAAATGTTTGGTAGAATTCCCCTGCGAAGCAGTCTGGTCCTGGGCTTTTGTTTGTCTGGAGATTTTTGATGAGTTTCAATGTCTTTACTGGGTATGGGCCTGTTTTTTATTTCTTCCTGGTTCAGTTGTGGTAGTTTATACGTCTCTAGGAATGCATCCATTTCTTCCAGATTGTCCAATTTGTTGGCGTAGAATTGCTCATCGTATGGTCTTATAATTGTCTGTATTTCTTTGGTGTTAGTTGTGATCTCTCCTCTTTCATTCATGATTTTATTTATTTGTGTCCTTTCTCTTTTCTTTTTGATGAGTCTTGCCAGGGGTTTATCAATCTTATGGATTCTTTCAAAGAACCAGCTCCTTGTTTCATTGATTTTTTTTTCTATTGTTTTTTTGCTCTCGGTTTCATTGATGTCTGCTCTGATCTTTATGATTTCTCTTCTTCTGCTGGGTTTAGGGTTTCTCTCTTGTTCTTTCTCCAGCTCCTTTAGGTGTAGGTTTATGTTGTGTACTTGAGACCTTTCTTGTTTCTTGAGAAAGGCTTGTACCACTATATATTTTCCTCTCAGGACTGCCTTTGCTGTGTCCCACAGGTTTTGAACCGTTGTGTTTTCATTATCATGTTTCCATGAATTTTTTCAACTCTTCTTTAATTTCCTGGTTGACCCATTCATTCTTTAGAAGGATGCTGTTTAGTCTCCATGCATTTGGGTTCTTTCCAGCTTTCCTCTTGTGATTGAGTTCTAGTTTCAGACCGTTGTAGTCTGAAAATATGCAGGGGATGATCCTAATCTTTTGATACCAGTTGAGACCTGATTTGTGACCCAGGATGTGATCTATTCTGGAGAATGTTCCATGTGCACTAGAGAAGAATGTGTATTCTGTTGCATCGGGATGAAATGTTCTGAATAGATCTGTGATGTCCATCTGTTCCAGTGTGTCATTTAAGGCCTTTATTTCCTTGTTGATCTTTTGCTTGGATGATCTGTCCCTTTCAGTGATGGGAGTGTTCAAGTCCCCTACTATTATTGCATTATTATTGATGTGTTTCTTTGATTTTGTTATTAATTGGTTTATATATTTGGCTGCTCCCACGTTAGGGGCATAGATATTTAAGATTTTTAGATCTTCTTGTTGGACAGACCCTTTGAGTAGGATATAGTGTCCTTCCTCATCTCTTATTATAGTCTGTGGCTTAAAATCTAAATGATCTGATATAAGGATTGCTACCCCAGCTTTCTTCTGATGCCCATTAGCATGGTAAATTGTTTTCCACCCCCTCACTTTAAATCTGGAGATGTCTTCACGTCTAAAATGTGTTTCCTGTAGGCAACATATTGATGTTTTTTTTTTTTTTTAATTCATTCTGATACCCTGTGTCTTTTGATTGGGGGCATTTATCCCATTAACATTCAGGGTAACTATTGAGAGATATGAATTTAGTGCCATTATTAGACTGTAAGGTGACTGTTACTGCATATTGTCTCTGTACCTTTCTGATCTACTACTTTTAGTCTCTCTCTTTGCTTAGAGGACCTCTTCCAATATTTCCTGTAGAGCTGGTTTGGTGTTTGCAAATTCTTTCAGTTTTTGTTTGTCCTGGAAGCTTTTTATCTCTCCTTCTATTTTCAATGATAGCCTAGCTGGATAGAGTATTCTTGGCTGCATGTTTTTCTCGTTTAGTGCTCTGAATATATCATGCCAGCTCTTTCTGGCCTGCCAGGTCTCTGTGGATAAGTCTGCTGCCAATCTAATATTTTTACCATTGTATGTTACAGACTTGTTTTCCCAGGCTGCTTTCAGGATTTTCTCTTTTTCACTAAGACTTTTAAAATTTACTATTAGGTGACAGGGTGTGGACCTATTCTTGTTGACTTTGAGGGGGATTCTCTGCACCTCCTGGATTTTGATGTTTGTTCCCATTGCCATATTAGGAAAATTCTCTCCAATAATTCTCTCCAATAGACCTTCTGCTCTCCTCTCTGTTTCTTCTTCTGGAATCCCAATTATTCTAATGTTGTTTCGTCTTATGGTGTCACTTATCTCTCGAATTCTCCTCTCGTGGTCCAGTAGCTGTTTGTCCCTCTTTTGCTCGGCTTCTTTATTCTCTGTCATTTGGTCTTCTATATCACTAATTCTTTCTTCTGCCTCATTGATCCTAGCAGTGAGAGCCTCCATTTTTTATTGCACCTCATTAATAGCTTTTTTGATTTCAACTTGTTTAGATTTTAGTTCTTTAATTTCTCCAGAAGGTCTTTTATATCTCCAGGGAGGGTTTCTCTAATATCTTCCATGCCTTTTTCGAGCCCGGCTAGAACGTTCAGAATCGTCATTCTGAACTCTTGATCTGACTTATTACCAATGGGTATGTTGATTAGGTCTCTAGCCTTTGGTACTGCCTCTTGTTCTTTTGTTTGTGGTGATTTTTTCTGCTTTGTCATTTTGTCCAGCTACGAGGATATGAAGGATCAAATAAAATACTGAAAGGGTGGCAAAGACCCCAGAAAAATGCGCTGTAACCAAATCAGAAGACCCCAAATTTTGGGTGGGGAAAAGGGGATAAAAAGACGTTCAGAAAAAAAAAAGAAAAAAATTAGAAAAACAAAAAAGTAAAAAATGTAAAAAAGAAAGAAAAAATATATATTTTAGATAAAATAGTCAAATAACTTTAAAAAAGAAAAGGGTAAAAGTTTTTAAAAATTTCTCAGAAGAACAAAAAAGAAAGAAAAAAAATTGAAAAAAGTTAAATTAACCGCAAGACTAAAAAATCATGGGGAGAAAGCCATGAGTTCCGTGCTTTGTTTTCTCCTCCTCTGGAATTCTGCTGCTGTCTTAAGTATTGAACCTGTTTTCCTTGATAGATGAACTTTGTCCTGGCTGGATATTTTGTTGATCTTCTGTTCCAGGGGCCTGTTGTAGTGACTTTCAAGTGTCTTTTCCCGAGGCGGAATTGCACCGCCCTTACTGGGGGCCGGACTAAGTAACATGCTCTGGTTCGCTTTTGGGAGCCTCTGTTCTCTGAACAGTTCCGTAGAGTTCCAGAGGACTGGAATGAAAATGGCGGACTCCTAGTCTCTGGCCCAGAGGAGCCGAGAGCCTGGGGCCCCACTCCTCAGTGCGCCCCCAGAGGACAGCACCCAATCACTCCTGTTTCCCCAGCCTCCAGCCGCACTCCGAGCTCACCCAGCCCGCGACCAGTTCAAGGTAACCCTGAGCTTAGAGTTCAGTCCTCGGCTCTGTCTCTGTAGCCAGCTTCTCTGTTCTAACACCTGCGAGCTCTGCGACACTCTGACACCCCCGATCTTTCTATGACCCTGCGGGACCTGGGGCCACACTGACCCCGCATGGTGCATCCTGATTTAACCTCTGGAGCAATGTCCCTCAGTGGAAAAGACCTTTAAAAGTTCTGATTTTGTGCTCCGTTGCTCCACTGCTTGCTGGGAGTCGGCCCCTCCCCCTGCGGTCTATCTTCCTGTTGTTTTAGATTCACTTCTCCACCAGTCCTTCCTTTCAGAAAGTGGTTGATTTTCTGTTTCTAGAATTGCTATTCTTCTTCTCTTCGATCTCCCATTGGATTTGTACGTGTTTGTAATGTTTAGATAAGCTATCGAGCTGATCTCCTGATACCTAATGTAGTCTCATCCTGCTACTTCTCCACCATCTTCCCTGATTCTCTCTATTTTTACTTTCTTAAGGAATCTCCAAACTACTTTCAAAAGTGGCTGTACCAACTTTCATACCCACCAACAGTGTACAAGGGTTTTCTTTTCTCCATATCCATTCCAACACACATTGTTTACTGTCTGGTTCATTTTGGCCATTCTAACTGGTGTAAGGTGTATCTTAATGAGGGTTTGATTTAAGTCTCCTTGGTGGCTTGTGATGATGAACATTTTTTCATATGTCTGTTAGCCATTTGTTTGTCTTCATTGGAGAAGTTTTGGTTCAAGACTTCTGCCCATTTTTGGACAGTATCTGTTTTATGTGTGTTGAGTTTGAAGAGTTCTTTATAGATCTTGGATATCAGCCTTTGTCTGTACTGCCATTATTAATATCTTTTCGCATTCTGTGGGTTGCCTCTTTGTATTGTTGTCTATTTCCTTTGATGTGCAGAAGCTTTTGATCTTGGTGGAGTTCCAAAAGTTCCTTTTCAGTTTTGTTTCCCTTTCCTTTGGAGACGTGTCTTGAAAGATGTTATGCCCGATGTCAAAGAGGTTACTATCTATGTTCTCCTCCAGGACTCTGATTGATTCCTGCCTCACATTGAGGTCTTTTATCTATTTTGAGTTTATCTTTGTATATGCTGTAAGAGAATGGTTGAGTTCCATTCTTCTACATATAGCTGTCCAGTTTTCCCAGCACCATTTATTGAAAAGACTTTTTTTCAACTGTATATTTTTTTCCTGCTCTGTCAAAGATTAGTTGACCATAGGGTTGAGGGTCCATATCTGGGCTCCGTACTCTCTTCCACTGGTCTATGTGTCTGTTTTTATGCCAGTACCATGATATCTTGGTCATCATAGCTTTGTAGTAAACCTTGAATCAGGCAACGTGATGTCGCCAGTTTTGTTTTTGTTTTTCAACATTTCCTTAGCAATTATGGGTCTCTTCTGATTTCATACAAATTTTAGGATTGTGTGCTCCAGCTCTTTGAAAAATGCCAGTGGAATTTTGACTGGAATGACATTGAATGTATAGATTGCTCTAGGCAGTATAAACACTTTAACAATGATTGTTCTTCCAATCCATGAGAAAGGAGTGATCTTCTATCTTTTTGTGTCTTCTTAGATTTCTTTCATGAGTGTTCTGCAGTTCCTAGAGTACAGATCATTTACCTCTTTGGTTAGGTTTATTCCCGGTATCTTATGGTTCTTGATGCTGACAGTTCTTATGGAATCGATTCTCTAACTTCCCTTCATATTTTCATTGTTAGTAAGAAAGCAACTGATGTCTGTACAGCGATTTTGAATCCTGCCACATTACTGAATAGCTGTATGAGTTCTAGTAGTGTGGGGGTGGAGTCTTTGGGGTTTTCCTTATAAAGCATCATGCCATCTGTGAGGAGAGAGAGGTTGACTTCTTCACTGCCAATTTGAATACTTTTTATTTCTCCTTCTTGTCTGATTGTTGTTGCTAGTATTTCTAATATTATGTTGAACAAAAGTGGTGAGATTGTGCATCATTGTCTTGTTCCTGAACTTAAAGAAGGCTGTCAGCTTTTTCCACTGAGGGTGTTATTTGTCGTGGGTTTTCCATAGATAGATTTTATGAAGTTGAGGAATGTTCCCTCTATTCCTATATTGTGAAGCATTTTGATCAGGAACTGATGCTGTATTTTTATCAAATGCCATTTCTGTATCAATTGAGAGTACCATATAGTTTTTCTCTTTTCTCTTATTAATTTGTTCTATCACATTGATTGATTTGTGAATGTTGAACCACCCTTGCAACCCACGGATAAAGCCTACATGGTCATGGTGGATAATCTTTTTAATGTGCAGCTGGATCCTATTAGGTAGATTCTTTTTGAGAATTTTAGCATACATATTCATCAGGGATATTGGTCTTAAATTTCATTTTTCGTGCGGTCTTTTCCTGGTTTGGGGTCAGCATATTTCTGGCTTCAGAAAAACAGTTTGGACATTCTCTTTCTGCTTCAATTTTATAAAACAGTTTCAGGATAATAGGTATTATTTTCTTCTTTGAACGTTTGATAGAATTCCCCAGGGAATCCGTCAGGTCCTGGACTCTTTTGGGGGGATGATTTTTAATCACTGCTTCAACCTGCTACTAGTTATTTGTCCATTCAGCTTGTCAATTTCTTCCTGATTCAGTGATGGAAGTTTATAGTTTCCCAGGAATGCATCCATTTCATCTAGGTTGCTAAACTTATTGACATATAACTATCGGTAATAATTTCTGATGGTTGTTTCTATCTCCTTGGTATTAGTTGTGATCTCTCCCTTTTCATTCATAATTTTATTAATTTGGGTCTTCTCTCTTTTCTTTTGGATTAGTTTAGCCAATATTTTATCAAACTTGATTTTTTAAATAAAAAGCTTCTAGTTTCATTGATGCATTCTACTTTAGCTCTAGTTTCTATCTCATTGATCTCTGCTCTAATCTTGATTATTTCCCTTCTTGTGTGTGGAGATGGCTTAATTTGTTGTTTGTTCTCCCATTCTTTAAGGAATAGAGGCAGCTGGTGTATTCTGGATTTTTCCATTTTTTTGACTGAGGCTTGGATGGTTGAGGACCACCTTTAAAGGTTTATAGGTTCCACCCATATAGGTTTATAGGTTCCACCCATAGGATTTGGAACAACGTGTATTTCATTCTCAGTGGTTTCCATGAATTGTTGATGTTCTTTGATTTCTTAGTTAATTCAAACATTCTTATGCAAGGTAGTTATTAGCTTCCAGGTGTTTGCATTCCTTCCAAATTGGTTTTTTTTTGTGGTTGAGTTCCAGTTTCAAAGCATTGTGATCTGAGAACATGCAGGGAATAATCTTAATCCTTTGGTATCGGTTGAGCCCTGATGTGTGACCCAGTCTATGCTCAATTCTGGAGAAAATTCCATGTGCACTCGAGAAATTTGAATGAGAATTCTGTTGTTTCAGAGTGGAATATTCTGTATATATTCACTAGACCCTCTGGTCCAATATGTCATTCAGTGCTTTAGTTTCTTTATTGATTTTATGCATGGATGATCTGTCTATTATTGAGAGTCACATGTTAAGATCCTCTATTATTAATGTATTCATATCAATATGACTATTTACATTGATTCACTCTTAGTTTATGTAGTTTGCTGCTCCCACATTGGGGGCCTAAATATTTACAATTGTTAGACCTTCTTGGTGGATAGACCCTTTAAGAATGATGCAGTGTCTTTCTGTATCACTGACTAAGGTCTTTAGTTTAAAGTGTAATTTATCTGATAAGGGAATTGCAACTGCAGCCTGCTTTTGAGGGCCATTGCCGTGAAAGATGCTTCTCTATCCCTTCACTTTTAGTCTGGATGGATTTTTTGGTTCAAAATGGGTCTCTTGTAGACAACATATGGATGGGTCCTGTCGTTTTTATCCAATCTTCACCCCTGTGCTGTTTTATGGGCATAGTTAGGCCATTCATGTTGCGAGTGATAATTGAGAGATAAGTTTTTATTGACATCGTGTTGCCTGTGAAGTCTGTTCCTATAGATTGTCTCCATAAATTTCTGTTCTATGATATTCTTGTTTTTTCCCCTCTTTTATAGACCCCCCCCCCCCCCGCTTAATATTTCTTGTAGTCCCATCTTGGTGGTCACATACTCCTTTAAACCTTGACAGTCTTGGAAACTCTTTATCTCTCCATCCAGTTTGAATGTCACTCTTGCTGGATAAAGTATTCTTGGCTGCATGCTCTTTTCATTTAGTGCCCTGAATACTTCTTGCTAGCCCTTTCTGGCTTTCCAGGTTTCTGTGGACAGGCCTGCTGTTATTCTGTGTGCTTTCCATTGTACATAAGGAATCTCTTCCCCCTAGCTGCTTTCAAGAGCTCCTGTCTATAATTATGATTCATCATTTTCAGAGTCAGATGTCTCAAGATCTTTCTAGATTCTATGACCTTTGGGGGAGCCCTTCTGCTTCTAGGTCATGAACGCTGGTTTCATTCACCAGCATTCGAAAATTTTCATGGAGTATTAGTTCTGTTATATCCTCTAGTTTTTTTTATTTCTCCTCCCCCTCAGGGATTCTAATAATCCTGAAGTTGGAACATTTCATGGTGCCATTTATTTCCCTAGTTCTGTTTTCATTGCTTCTAAGCTGTTTGTTCCATGCATTCTCCTGATCCATTTTCTCTATCAGTTTGTCCTAGAGATCACTAATTCTATCTTCTGACTCAGTTACCCTAGCTGTGAGATAATTTAGATTAGATTGGAACTCATTGACAGCAGTGTTAATATCTTCTCTGGTGGCTTTTGCATATGCCCTAATCAATGCCATGTTGTCCTTAAAGACTTTCTTCAACCTAGCCATTGCCTGGATAGTTGTCAGCCTGAATTCCCTTTCTGACATACTGTTTATGTCCATATCAAATAGCTCTGATGAAGAGGGCACAGTCTCTGTGAATTTTTTCCTCTTTTGGGCCTGCTTCTGATCAATCAGGAGTCCCCACCAAAAAGAAAGAAAAAAGTAAAAAATAGAGAGGGTGGGGGGAAAAGGAAATAGAAAAGAAGGCCCAGCCCTAATGGGCCCTAAAAGTAAGATTTATAAAATATACAAACAAAAAGAGACAAAGAAAAGGACCGATAAAGTAAATGAGAAGAAAAATGTAATAACCCAGCTAAAATGAACCCCAAATATAAGAGTTATATGCTACAAGAACATAAACCAATACAGAGAAACATTGACAGTAGGAAAACATAATTTTTATTCTTCCTGGGTTTATCTTGGTATCTTTGTTAAAGGACTCAACGTTCCCAAATTAATTTGGGATGAAAACTCGTTTATATACAGGGGTAGTATTGACTGGAGAAAAAGAATTACCTTGAAGCCTATCTCTATATGAATATTTAAAAAAATGGGAAAGCAAAAGAAAAACAATGGTATATGTATCAAAAAAAATCAAGTTAAAAGTTAAGGAATTTGTTGCACTGAATGTCTTATTGTGATAGTAAATGGGTTAAAATTATAAAAAAAATTTAAAAAGAATGAGAAGAGTGGGAACAAATTAAAAATAAAAGTTTTATCTTGGGTTTTTCCTATCAATTAATTATATATATATATATATATATATATATATATTTATCTATCTATTTATTTATTTATTTATTTATTTATTTATTTATTTATTTTGGGCTGGCTTTCTGGGGGAAGGGTGTGCTTCACGGTTTTCCTGGCAGTCTTGTTAGAGTTGAATCCTCCTGCTCTGTTTGAAGGGGCTGGGCTCTGAGAAAACTTGATTTTCAGGCTTTTGTTGTCTGGGTTTTTTGTTTGTTTGTGTTTGCTGTGTTGTTTTGGTTGTTGTTTTTGTTTTTCTCTCCTAGCAGGTTTTGGTGGTTCTTTGGAGCTTTAGAGCGAATCAAACTGCACCCAGAACTCCATCTCAGAGAGATGCCTCAGTCTGTTCCCCTTTGGGTGCTCCAGAGCACATAAACTCCCCCTCTGCCACGGCAGAGTGCAGTCACAGTCACAGTCTTGGGGGTTGCAGGAAATCCAGCTTGTACCCCAGTGCTACCAAAATGATGAGAATTATTAATCCAGGGAGCTGGATTCCAGCAGCTGCCTCCGCTGTGGCTGTCTGGACAGGTCCAGACTGCCAGAGAGGTCCCAACCAGAGACATCACACTAAGATTTTCTCACTGGCCTGGACTGGGAGTGTTCAGATTCTCTCCAGTCCTAGAGAGCACCAGCTATCACCTGCATGGACCTCTCTTGGGGGAGGGTGTGGAGCGTGATTCAGACCCCCACCATGTAGCACGCATTCAGTGTGTAAAAGGCCGTGGTTCTAGAGAGCGCCAGCTGGCATCCACACTTGACTCTCTCATGAGAGCAGCCACCCAGATGCTCTACATGCACAGGCAGCTAAGGTAACAACACCTGACTTCTTCACCACACTCTCTGGCACAGCACCAGTGGTGGCTGTCCTGGGTCTTTGGGCATAAGCTGGTGTCCCTAACTACCCGATTCCACCAATTTCCCATTAAGATCTTTTTCTCTTTTTGAGTGCTTTCAACGAGACTCCAAGTTAATGCTGGTCCCCAGTCACCCAGTAATTCGGGTATTACTCGCCAATGGGTCATTTCTGGTGGCTCCCTCACCTTTTGTTTATCTTCCAATATCAGTCTGATGTTCCCACTCCACTTTGCCTGTCCACTGGCATCTTCTGACCCCAGTATAATTCCAATTTCAAGCTGATTTTGTGGGTGATCAGAGTGCTTTGGTAGATAATCAGCTCAGGGTAGGGGACCGGTTGAAACAGCGCCTCTTATTTCTCTGCCATCTTGCCTCCCCTCCCTTCAAATCTCTCCTTCTATCTCACAAGAATTATTTACATTTTCTGCCTCCATCCCTGTGTACATTGCTGGACTATCAGAAGTTGTCATGTCCCTAGTGTTGTTTTTACCAATAGGCATGGTTAATTCTCATCATTATACATCTTTCTATTAATATTGATGTTCATATTAATATTAAACACTAAGGGATACTTGCTACTTCTAGAAATGCAGTCTTCACACCAAAGAATCCTCTCTTTAACCCCGATACGCCCTTGACCACTTAGTAGTCTATGTGGCTTCTCCTGAGCCCCTGGGAAAGCATTGCTGGATTCCGTGATGCTTGGCTCTAGAGGAATACAAAGGGAATAGTCTCCCTTATCCCTCCATTTCATGGCCAGAAAAGCACGTTCCCTCTCTAAGATGGGAAATCATGTGGTTCCCACCAAAGACATAGGCCTTTTCATAAGTTATCTTCTTCAACCTCTTAAACTACTGGCTATTCCTTGACCTCCAGAGACTTCTTTTGACATGGAAGGATAGTGCTTCCCTCTCTCTATTCAACCATTTTATTTAAGTCATGAGAATGCAAGATTCTTTAAGTAAAATTATACTTTACAAGTAGAAGTCCTTGTCAGATGATGTAAATAACATACCTCTTCTTTTTTTTTTTTTTTTTTTTTTTTTTTTAGGACATCCATGATCCAGGGCTTTTCCAGTGCTCTAAAGAGAACATCGTCAGCTCCTCTTTTGAAGCATTGTTCCTTCACATAACTGTGGTCATTCATGGGCATTTTAACCTCCTGCTCATGAACCTAGGTCTTGTTTTAGTTCCCTGGAGATGTCATGGTTATATTTCAATGGAGCTTATTCTCCACAATAATTAAACACACAAACCGCAAAAGGACCTTTCATAAGTGCCAAAGATTGGCTTTGATTTATGTTAAATGGAGGATATTGAGGAAAATCATTTTGGAAAAAGAGCCTCATAGTTTGGAAAGTCTTATTACCTTAAGAGTTGTGTTGTACAAATGGAGAGCTTTAACCATCACTCATCAGAGAAGAATCACAAATTTAACCTTGCAACAAAGGAAAAAGAGAACTGTCCTGAGATTAGGCAGTTAGTAAGAAATGTCGCTTGGATTCAAAATACCCCTGCATCCTGCACACTTACCTTCCCTGTTGTACTCTCAATGGTTTGCCAATTTGCCCTTGGAACAAATTTGGCAAATCAGAGATTTCTGTAGCAGGACAAAAATACATCCAAGGCAAGGAGTGTTTGATGGGATTTGACATTGGTGTAGAGTTCCCAAAGACTGAATTAATGAACCTGAGTAGAACTCAGATGAGTAGAAATACCTAGTCATCATACCTGTGCTCTGAGCACCTGGCCACCCCAAAACTATTTTGCATTTGCTAGCACTTAAACTAAGACAGCCATGAAATGATGTTTACATCAATTTACATCAATTATTGATAGGTATCTTCTTCTTTGTAATTATTTTTCTTTAAGATTGCAGCATGATTAACATAACAAGGTTATAGTTCAGATGTATAATATAGTAATTTGTCAGTTCTTTACTGTGCTTAGTGCTAACCCTATGAAGTGTAGTCACCATGTATTACCATACAAGGCTATTACAGTATTATTCACTATATTCCCCATGCCATACTTTTTATCCGTGTGATGTATATATCTTATAACTGGAAGTTTATAACTCTTAATCCCCTTTATCTATTTTGCCCATCCCTCTATTCACCTCCTCTTCTCAATATGGGTGGAACGAGGGAGTATTATGCTAAGTGAAATAAGCCAGGGAAAGATAGACACCCTATGATTTCACTTATATGTGGAGTATAGAAAACAAAATAAAACCAGACTCTTCTCAACTGAGCCAATACACCTTTGGCGCAACACCTTCATTGTTCACTCTAAAGAACTCTCTGTCTGCCTTTGGGGATTCTGTGATGTTGTAACTTTCTTTTCTCTCTCTCTTCAGAGATATACAACTTGTCCCTTGCCTAAAGCAGTAAGTGAAATGGCAGCCTTTGGAGCAGGAGGGAAAGGAAATCTTAAGGCCCAAATGAATATCTTCCTACCCCAGGAATAGGCTACATAATTGCTTGGACAGATTTGTCATTGAACCAAAGAGCCGAGGCCTTTCATGTTGAGTGTACCTTGTTCTGCTTCTTGTCTTTACATGCTGCCACAGCTATAGCATGTCCAGAAGCAAAATACTTTATATTCTATTAGAGTACACTCTTCCTTCTCTACTTGCAAGGATGTGAAGCTTCCTACATCCCTCTCCCACTAGGATGTTAGAGTATGGCCAAACTGTTATCCAGAGGCTTACAATCCCTTTTTAAGGATTTCTTGGGGGTGCTAGTGCAGTTTTTGCATGTCTATTCAATGCTTTAGTGTGATTGAGAACAGGCCAAAGGATGATCATGAGAGTCTTTCTGAGACAATTATACTAAAAACATATAAAAAGCACTCATGGGACATCACTGAATGCTTAGGGGAAAATGGATATGACTTCAGGAAAGTCAGAGAATGAATGGCTCCCTCATCAGAGGTGTTAAAAGACAATAGGTTAGGGGATAGATTTCTGTGATTTAAAGGCTTAATGACTGGTAGCCAACCAAATTGTTTTGGTGCAAATCAATCTCATGATGACTCTGTGGAATTAGGTGGGAAATGTTTCTGATTTCAGATTATGTTGCTCATCATGTTTAGGCCTTCCTCAATGTGTGTAGGTGACAAGAGGAGAGGCTCAATGAGAACTATCTAGATGAAGCAGGGTCTCTATGGCCCTTACTGTTCTCTGTAACAAACAGAAATAGCATAATAATTGCTTATCCTGCATCAGAATTCCCCAACCCTATTTTGTGTTTCAGCCAGTTCCTATCCCCACTTTCCCACATTCTTCCTTTATCCCCAGCCCTATTAGAATCCTACGTTCTCTACAGCTATGCATTGTATCTGACTTTAGATTTACTCCACTGCCTCTGGGTAAGGAAGAGGGGTAACCGTAGGCTAGGAAGGAAGTTAAATGTTAGGAAAGACATTAGCTCACTTTGTATATATCAAAGAGCTCAGGGAGAGGGTTTTCATAATTCAAAATAAGATTCTTGAGTTGATGCTTTCTTCCCTTTATACAAATAGAGAGGTAACTGTAAAGGAAAGAAAAAAAAAACACCCTCTGGATATTATGTTGTTATGTGATCTCATCACCAAAATATGCTTCAGAGACTAGTCTGTATATAGCCAAGCCCATGACTCCGAGGCTACAAGCTATGCTAAGTATGAAATCAGGTCCGATAGAGCAAGTCACCTCCCAACCCCAAATCAGTATCATCTGAAATTCTGAGCAATGACATAGCAGTTGTTCTGGTATAGAACAATGAGGCATTAAGACTACAAAGACAGGGCATCTGGTTGACTCCTTCAGTTAAGTGGTTCCCTTCAACTGGGGTCATGATCCCAAGGTCATGGGATTGAGTCCCACATGTGGCTCCTTGCTGAGTAGAAGTCAGCTTCTCCCTCTCCAGCTCCCCCTCTGACTGTGCTCTCTCCGTCATGCTCTGTCAAATACATTCATGCACAACTTTTTTTTTAAAGATAACAAGGATATACTTGGACCAGAGAATGTTTACTTAATTTTGACATATGGCCCCATGGGATGCAATCAGGTATAGAGCTCCTCCCACCATCCTAAAATGCCAGATCTTGGCTCTGATATCTCCTGTTCTTTCACCTCTTCTTCCTCTTCCTGTATCTCATCATCAAGTTGCAGCATCCTCTGTCCCTCCCACTGCAATGGCCCTTTTTTCTCACAGTTTTCATCCTCTTCTGGCTCCATTAGACATTCCCATAATCTATACCTTGCACTGTCAGGTTTTTTCATGAAAATATTTCACGGATGGAAATTAGAGGGTTAAGACATGTTTGTGGTGCAACTTCTTGATTCAGCTCCACAGAGGAACATGCCTTTTGGGAATGCTCAGTGTTCTTACAGATTTGAAATATCTTCAATGGGCCCTTCAGAGATACATGTTGTCTTCTTGAAACTGGCACAAAAGCCTTTCGTATAGCTGCATTTTGTTTTTATACAAAGAGAAAAAATATGAGGGTCAGTATGCCATAATCTACATCAAATTTTCTCCTAAAATAGGCAGGTGTTCCTATTTCAACTGCAACTTCTAAAGATCTAAATAAACAGTGAGCACTCTTGGACATCCTTGGCCATCTGTGAGGATTGTCATCTTGTGTGTGAAATTGTCCTTTATTAGCTTCTTTTCTCCTGTGATCTGTATAAGAAAAAGGGAAGGAAAGTCACTTTTAAAGGTAAAGATGCTAGCACATGGATGCATTGTATTGTCTGTGTCCTAATCTATTAGTCTTCTACAACACCAGTCATAACGGAATAGGGCTCAATCTACCTTATTTTAACTTAAACACCTTTGTAAAGGCCAGGTTTCAAAGTCAGTGATATTCTGCTTTTAGCTTACCCTTAAAGAAGAGCACTGGACAGTGTTATTTGTCCCAATTAGTTTATTCTGCATGCCTCTCGTAATTGGTATAGCCATGTTGACCAATTGGCTTTATTCAGAGGGAAAAAACCCTGCAGTTTATGCAGGTCAAGAAGCTCCATATATTGAAGGGATTGCAATGTCCACATTGGCCAAACTGTGGATGGAGCTGAGATGCCCTTCCAAAGACTAATGGATAAAGAATTCGTGGTCCATATATGCAGTAGAATATTCCTCAGCCATCAAGGAGGGTGAATAAGCACCATTTTCATTAACATGGATGGAACTGGTGGGGATTATGCTAAATGAAATAAGTCAAGCAGAGAAAGACAAATATCATATGGGTTCACACAAATGTAGGACGAGAGGAATAGCATCGACATAACTAGAAGAAAGTGAAAACTGAATGGGAAGTAGTCAGAGGAGGAGACAAACCATGAGAGACTCAGGACTGTGGGAACCAAGAAGGGAGAGGCTTGGGGGGAATCAGGTAACGGGGCAATGGGTATCGAGGAGGTGCACCATGTTATGATGAGCACTGGGTGTTACATGCAACTAATGAATCATAGAAGACTATATGAAAAACATATGATGTATGATATTCTGGCTAACTGAACATAATAAAATAAATTTAAATAGTGGCCTTTAAGAATTAGAGAATTAAAGATAGAAACAACTTTAGATAGAATTATATGTTTTTTAAATCTGTATTTTATTAAAGTGGTATATCATTTGCTTCTTACAATGTTCTTATCTGAATTTTGTATTAGGAAATTGTAAATTCATTAGAGTGTTCCCTCCTCCTGAATTTCTGGAGTAGAGAGGAAGAACTGACATTACCTTCACTAAAGGTCTAGAAGAATTTGCCAGGGAAATTATTTGGTCCTGGCTGTTTGTGTATTGGTAGGTGTTTGATTAGGGCTACAAATTCTTTATTCATTACCAGATTGCTCAGCCTTTGTATCGTCTTGGTAGGTGGTATGTTTCCAGGAATTTATCCTTTTCTCTCATTTATTGGATTTGCTGGCATAATTTTTTATAGGGGTATTTTAGGATTCTTTGTTCCCTTCCATCAGTTGTGATGTCTCCTCTCTCATAATTATAGCTGTATGCTACTTGATTTATTCAGATCCAGGCTCCTCGGGTTTATCTTTTCAAAACTTAAGTGTGAGGTATAGACAAGAAGGAGAAATAGGAAAACCTAAAGCTAGCTGATTATCAACCGATTCCCTAAAGTTAGGTGTTTATCTACCAAAATATTCTGAACACCCATGGAATCAGCTTGAGATGTAGGTTTATACACTTCCAAATCTCTATGGGGGCAGAACGCGCCAGTGTGCCAGCGGTGAGTTAAACAGTGGAGTTTGAATGATCAGACTTATATCCGAGGATAAAACGAAGCGAGGAGGGGGGTGGGAGGCCACAGAAGTGACCCATTGAAAAGTATTACCTAATAGGAGAGTGTCCTGTAATTGGGGACAAGAATTAACTAGGAGTCTGGTTAGAAGCAATCAAAAGGAGCAAATGAACTTAAGAGACGACTGGTGAATTCGACTGAGGGAAGCCACTCTCAATGACCACCTGTGCCAGAGAGAGTGCAGCAAAGTCTCAGGGCCATGGTCCCTAAGCTGCTGGTGCACATGAGAGAGTCTGGGTGGATGCCAGCTGGTGCTCTCTAGAACCACAGCCTTTTGCACTCCATATGCATGCTGGGTGATGGAGCCTGAGCCAAAATCCAAACAGTCTCCTGAGAGAGGCCCATGAGAGGACAGCCACCACAGTGTCCCCCTAAAAGTATAAAACCACAAAATCAGGGCAAAAGAAGATATTAAGCTTCCAGTATTGCCCCCAAAACTGCAAACTTCATAGATACAAGTTTTATTTTTAACTAGTTTCCACCCTTTTCATTCTTCTTACCTTTTAAAAATATTTTTCACCTATTTCCCATCACAACAAGAAGTTCAATACAAAAAATTCCATAGTAACATTTTATCTTGACCCTTTTGAATACATATACGTGTTATTTTCTATTACTTCTCTATTTTTTAATATTCATATAAAGGTAATCTTTGAGGTAATCTTCTTTCCACAATCAATACTACCCCTATATATAAGACCGTTTCTATCCCCCTTTATCTCTGGAAACTTGAGACCTTTAAAAAAGATATCAAGATACACCCAGGAAGAATCAAAATAACCTTCCTTGCCCACACTGAGAATTTTTAACCACCCTCTGATCTTTTTCTTCTGTCAGTATTTTTATTTGTTTTCATTCTGGTATTAGATAAATCTTATACTTGGGGCTCATTTTCACTGGTTTCTTTTTTTTTTCCTTGTCATTTAATTTTGTCAGTCTTTTTGTCCATTTTTGTTCATATAACTTATAAATCTTAACTTTTGGGCTCATTATGACTGGGTATTCACTTTATTTTTTCTGTCTCTCTCTTTCTCTCTCTCTTTTACTCATTTCTTTCTTTTTGTTGGGAACTCACAATTCCTCAGAGGCATTCCAGGGTGCACCTTGCCCAGATAACAGTTCATACATTCAGCTATGCAACACCTCAGTCATCTCCCACCAAAATGAGTAGGAGGAGGGATGCCCAATAGAGGAAAAATTCAGAGACTGCACCTTCTCCATGAGCACTATTGGATATGGACATAAACTGTATGTCAAAAGGGAATTCAGGATAACAATTATCCAGGCAATGGCTGGATTGGAGAAAACCATGAATGACAAGATGGAATTGATTAGAGCAGAAGTGAAAGACACCACGGAAGAAGTGAAGAATGGTACAAATAAGTCACAATCTAATCTAAAGTCTCTTACACCTAAGGGAATTAAGGCAGAAGATAATTAGTGATCTAGAGGACAAACTGATAGAGCAAAAGTATTAGGAGGAGGCCTGCAAAAAACAGCTTATGAACCATGAAAACAGAATTAGTGAAATAAATGATGCCATGAAATTTTCCAACGTCAGAATTATTGGAATCCCTGAGGGAGAGGAGAAAGAAAGAACACTAGAAGATATTGTTGAACAAATTCTCTATGTGAAATTTCCCAATCTGGGAAATGGCAGAAAAGGACTAAAGGCAGAAAAGTCTCCCCCCAAGATCATAGCACCTAGAAAGACCTCTAGACACCTGATTGTAAAACTGATGAATCATAATTTTAGACAGAAGCTCTAGAGAGCAGCTAAGGCAAAGAGATTCTTAAACAATAAATAAAGAAAGAAAGAACTGGAAAATCAACACAAATTAAGACAATCCCACACTCAACAAGGGAAATAATCAAGATTAGAGCAGAGATCAACGAGATAGAAACTAAAGATACAATAGAATGCATTAACAAAACTAGAAGCTGGTTTCTAGAAAGAAGCAACAAGATTAATAAACCATTGGCCAAAGAGAGAGGGCCCAAACTAATAAATTATGAATGAAAAGGGAGAGATCACAACCAACACCAAATAAATCGAAAGTCGTCAGAAACATGTCAATAAGTTAAGCAACCTAGATGAAATGGATGCATTACTTGAAAACCATAAACTTCCATAACTGAATCGGGAAGAAATTGACAACCTGATTAGACCAAAACCTAATAAGGAGATTGAAGCAGTGATTAAAAAAAAAACAAAGAACAAAAAACAAACAAACAAACAAAAAAACAACTCTCAAAACACAAGAGCCCAGGACCTGACAGATTCCCTGGGGAATTCTTCCAAACTATCAAAGAGGAAATAGTACCTATCCTCCTGAAGCTGTTTCCAAAAATTGAAGCAGGAGGAAATCTTCCAGACTCTTCTTATGAATCGAGCATTACCTTAATTCCCAAACCCAGAAAAGACCCCACAATAAAGGAGAATTTCATGTCCATATCTCTGATGAATATGGATGCTAAGATTCTCAACAAGATCCTAGCTAATCAGATCCACAGTACATTACAAAGATTATCCCCCTGGTGGGATTTATGCCTTTGTTGCAAGGGTGGTTCAACATGCCCAAAGCAATCAATGTGATAAAACAAATAAATAAGAGAAGAGAGAAGACCCACATGTTCCTCTCAAGTGATGCAGAAAAAGCATTTTTTCCTGATTAAAATGCTCCAAAGTATAGGAACAGAGGGAATAATTAACAACTTCCTAAATTCTATCTATGAAAATCCCACAGCAAATATCACCCACAATGGGAAAATGCTGACATCCTCCCCTTTGAGTTCATGAACATTCCACACTGTTCAACATCGAACTAGAAGTCCTAGCAACAGCAATTAGACCAAAAAAAATATGTATTCAAATTGGCCATAAAGAAGTCAAACTCTCTCTTCACAGCTGATATGATACTCTATATGAAAAATCAAAAAAAAACAAAAAACAAAAAACTCCACCCCAATCTAATAGAACATGTACAGCAATTCTGAATGTGGCAGGATACATAATTGATGTAGAGACATTAGTTGCTTTCTTACTAACAATGAAAATACAGAAAGGAAATTAGAGAATCGATTCCATTTCCTGTAGCATCAAGAAACATAAGATATCAGGAATAAACCTAACCAAAGAGGTAAACGATCTGTACTCGAGGAACAGCTGAACACTCATGAAAAAAAATCTAAGAAGACACAAAAAGATGGAAGATCATTCCATTCTCATGGATTGGAAGATCAATAATTGTTAAAATGTTTATACTGCCCAGAGCAATCTATACATTCAATGTCATTCCAGTCAAAATTCCACTGGCATTTTTCAAAGAGCTGGAGCACTTAATCCTAAAATTTGTATGAAATCAGAAGAGACCCAGAATTGCTAAGGAAATGTTGAAAAAGAAAAACAAAACTGGCGGCATCACATTGCCTGATTTTAAGCTTTACTACAAAGCTATGATGACCAATTTATCATGGTACTGGCATAAAAACAGACACATAGACTAGCGAAGAGAGTAGAGAGTCCAGATATGGACCCTCAACTCTATGGTCAAATAATGGAAAAATATAGAGTGGGAAAAAGTCTCTTTAATAAATGTTGCTGGGATGGTTATGGTCGCCAACCTGTGGAAAGAACCAAGATGCCCTTCAACGGATGAATGGATAAGGAAGATGTGGTCCATATACACAATGGAGTATTATGCCTCCATCAGAAAGGATGAATACCCAACTTTTGTAGCAACATGGACGGGACTGGAAGAGATTATGCTGAGCGAAATAAGTCAAGCAGAGAGAGTCAAGTATCATATGGTCTCACTTATTTGTGGAGCATAACAAAGAACATGGAGGACATGGGGAGATGGAGAGGAGAGGGACTTGAGGGAAACTGGAAGGGGAGATGAGCCATGAGAGACTATGGACTCTGAAAAACAACCAGAGGGTTTTGAAGGGGCGGGGCAGGGGGTGGGAGGTTGAGGAACCAGGTGGTGGGTGATAGGGAGGGCACATACTGCATGGAGCACTGGGTGTGATGCCAAAACAATGAACACTGTTATGCTGTAAATAAACAAATAAAAAAAATGTTGCTGGGAAAATTGGACAGCTATTTGTTAGAAGAATGAAATATGTCCATCCCCTTACACCATACACAGAGATAAACTTGAAATGGATAAAAGACCTCAATGTAAGGCAGGAATCAATCAGAATCCTAGTCGAGAACATAGGCAGTAACCTCTTCTATGTCAGTTGCAACAACTTCTTTCAAGACATGTTTGCAAAGGCAAAGGAAACAAAAGCGAAAGTGAACTTTTGGGACTTCATTATGATCAAAAGCTTCTGCACAGCAAAGGAAACAGTCAACAAAACAAAGAGGCAACCCACGGAATGGGAGAAGATATTTGCAAATGACAATACAGACAAAGGCTGATATCCACGATCTATAAAGAACCTTTCAAACTCAACACATACAAAACAGATAATCCTGTTGAAAATGGGCAGAAGACATGAACAGACACTTCTCCAATGAAGACACACAAATGGCTAACAGACACATGAAAAAAAAATGTTCATCATCATTAGCCATCAGGGAGATTCAAATCAGACCCACATTGAGGTAACACCTTATACCAGTTAGAATGGCCAAAATTAACAGAACAATAAGTAATGTGTGTTGGAGAGGACATGGAGAAAGGGGAACCCTTTTTCACTGTTGGTGGGAATGCAAGTTGGTACAGCTACTTTGATAACAGTGTGGAGTTTCCTTACGAAATAAAAAAAAATAGAGTTTCCCTGTGACCCTGCAATTGCACTACTGGGTATTTGCCCCAAAGATACAGATGTAGTGAAAAGATGGGCCATCTGTACTCCAATGTTCATAGCAGCAATGTCCACAGTCCCTTTTGTTTAGCTTCATTATTTTATATTATTTCATTTCCGAGGTCATTAATTTGATCCTCTGGGTCTTCTAGCCTAATGTTCATTGCATCTAGGCTACTTTTAAATCTCTTCACCTGGATTTTTTTTTCAACATTTTTTATCTCTGTAGAAAGGGTCTCCCCTATGTCTTCTATTCTTTTCTCAAGCTCAGTGAATATGCTGACTGCTGTGTTAAATCCTCCATCATGCATGTTACATGTATCTGTTTCATTTAGATTGCCTGGCCATGATCTTTCCTTCTTTTACTTGGGGTCAATTGATTCTTCCATCTTTACATTTGGTCTAAGTCTTTCTAATGGCTTTAGGAAGAAGGGATCACATAGTGCCCAAGGCCTGGCACTTCAGGGAGTCTCATTTGTGTGTTGCGTGTTCTCTGATATTGTGTTATGGCTGACCTCTGGCCAGAAATCTGCAGAGGCTTTCCTTCCTGACGTGGGGAGAGTTTAGTGTCTGGCCTGAACATGGTGAGGTTTAGCTTGGTGGGCTGTGGGCTGTCTGTGAAAGGAGTCTTGACAAAAGCTCAACAGAACTAAGGCCTTCAGAATGCTATAGTCAGGAGACAGAATGTGGGCAGGTCTTTGTTCTAGTACCCTAAGGGAGGGCCTGTTCTACTGGGACTGAACAAGTTAGACTGAGAAAGGCATTCACCTCAGAGTGCAGTGGTGGGGACTTCATGTTTGCAAGTTAGGCAGCCAATGTCATCACCGCCTTGTTTTGGCAGGAGGTTCAGCATTTATGCTGTGGTTCTAGAGCCTAATGTTTCTTTTGTCCCAAAGAGACATCTACATGAACACTGCCTATCATGGGTGCACTACAAAAACAGATTATCTCCCCACTGTGTCTATAGGTAGTGTCTCTGATCATTGTTGCCAGGTTGTCTGCACCTGGTTGATTCCCTATGTTCTCTCAAGGACAGTGTCAGTCAAGACTGCTGACCTTTTAACTCTGGGCTTTAAGACCCTCCAGTTGTAAGAACTCATATTATTCAGCCCCTCTCATTTTTACAGTCAATGGCTTTGAGGTAACATTCTTCAAGTGGGTTCCCAGTGGGGTCCTCTCTCATGTGCCTTTCTCTTTGGCCAGGGATCCCTCCCCTCTGAAGCACCAACCATCCAACCTCCCCCTAAACCACTTCTCCACATTTTGTCCCATATCCCATTTGACTTCTTCTCTCTTTAGCTGTGGAATTAAATCTGTAGGCCAATTTAGGTCAATTTCTGCCAGATTTGATTATCTTCCAGTTGCGTTCATGGCACAAGACAAACCTGGGATTCTCCTACTCTACCATCATCTCCCTGTCTTCCATATGCACCATGGACTTTTACTCAGCCATATGCAAGTACAAAATCTTGGCACTTGCTACCTGTGGGTCAGAGCTAGAGAGAAAAATGCTAACTTAAATCTATCAGTCACAGAAAGACAAATAGCATATTTTCCCATTTATGAAACTTAAGAAACACATGAACAAATGAAGAATAAGGAGACAAAAAATAAACCAGACTCTCAAATGTGCGCACAAACCTGAGATTGTTAGAAGGCTATTTAGTGGGTAGATGTGAGAAATAAAGGGGATTAAATGTGATATTAGTTGCAGGAAATGTGGTTGAAGATGAAGTAAAGTGAGTTTCTCATGCCTTTGAAGTTACATTGTTATCAATTAGAGAGAATTTATATCTCCGGGAATTTCATTATAAATCTTATGTTAACCATGATAGAAAAATTTAGAGTTGATACTCAAAAGATAGGAAACCAGTGAGAAACAAACTAAAGGAAGTGAATCCCAAGAGAGAACACCAAACAGGGAAAAACACAAAAGAATCAAAGTCAGAAACCAATAAAATGAAACAGTTATTTCCTTACCTATCAACAATTAATTAAGGAATTCAGGACTAAATTGTATATTAAGGAACAGGAACTGAATAAATGCAAAAAATATAAAACAGACAATAAACAAAAAACAGCAAAACAAGATCTAAAAATATGTTGTCTATAAGAGATTCACTTCAACTTTAAAGATACACATCGCTTGAAAGTGAAGGAATGGGAAAAGTTTATTCATGCAAAGGGCAAGCAAAGGTGAGCAGAAGAAGCATTTGTGCCTATGTTAGACAGAAAGATTTTAAGTCTAAATCAATTACAAGACACAAAGAAGGTCCTTAGTCTTGATAGAGTATCAATTCATCAAGAAGATACAAGAATTGCAAACATAGGCAAACCAACACTAGAGTATCTAAATATTTGAACATATTAACAGAATTGAAATGAGATATAGGCTACAATTAAATAATGGTAGGGGACTATGAAATCCTACTTTCAGCACAGGACAGATCATCCAAATAGAAATGTGATGAGGAATAGCAGACCTCAAGGGCACTCTAGACAACCTGGCCTTAAGAGACACAATTGCATCTCTCAGCACCGTAATGGAAGTTCTTCTCAAGTGCAGACCTAATATTCCATATCACAGATCTTGTGCCAGACCAAAAATCCAGCCTTAAATAGTTAAAAAAAAAAAGATTCAAATCCTATTTTGTACATTTACGAGCACAGTGGTATGAAAACAAAATAAAATCACTTATGAAAGGCAAACTAAGCAAGATACTAATAGGTGGTAATCGCAACCCACTCCTGAACAAGCAATGAAGACGAAATCAAAAGGAAAAATCAGAAAGTACCTTGAACACAAGAAAATAAAGAAACTTATGGGAGGTTACCAAAATATTTCTATGAGGGAAGAATATGGGCATAAATGTGTATATCAAGAAAAATTTAGAAGACCTAAATAAAGCAGCCTAAATTTACACTTAAGGAACAAGAGAAAGACAAACTAAGTTCAAAACTAGCAGATAAAATGAAATAATGAACAAAACTGCAGAATTAAATGAAATGCAAACCAAACACTCTCCCCTTTGACCCTGCTTCTTAATGGTTGATTCCATAATTAGTTGAGCTAAGGTGTTAAAGACTGGTCATGGCTGTCACAAGTTAATAAGTGGTATCCTGTCTTACTACAAAAGGAAAGCTAAGTTGCTATGTTTGTGCTAGAGTCAACTAGGGGAGAGGTATTGTTCAGGCATGGGTGAAGGCAGGAACCCTGGAAAACTTACTATGTGGTTGGCTACCTACTTCACCCACACCAGGGCCTCTGTTAGTCCATATTTAATTTTATGCAAATTAGAAGCCAAAGCAAGTCTTGACACCTTAATTTTTTTTAAATACATTATTATTAAATTTATTTATTTTTTTCAGTGTTTGCTGTGCAAAAGCTTTTGATCTTGATGAATTCTGAATAGCTCATTTTTGCCCTTGCTTCCCTTGCCTTTGCCGATGTTCCTAGGAAGATGTTGCTGCGGCTGAGGTCGAAGAGAACTACAGACCAATATCCTTGATGAACACAGATGCAAAAATTCTCACCAAAATACTAGCCAATAGGATTCAACAGTACATTAAAAGGATTATTCACCACGACCAAGTGGGATTTATTCCAGGGCTGCAGGGTTGGTTCAACATCCGCAAATCAATCAATGTGATACAACACATTAATAAAAGAAAGAACAAGAACCATATGATACTCTCCATAGATGCTGAAAAAGCATTTGACAAAGTACAGCATCCCTTCCTGATCAAAACTCTTCAAAGTGTAGGGATAGAGGGCACATATCTCAACATTATCAAAGCCATCTATGAAAAACCCACCGCAAATATCATTCTCAATGGAGAAAAACTGAAAGCTTTTCCACGAAGGTCAGGAACTCGGCAGGGATGTCCATGATCACCACTGCTATTCAACATAGTACTAGAAGTCCTAGCCTCAGCAATCAGACAACAACAAGAAATTAAAGGCATCCAAATCGGCAAAGAAGAAGTCAAACTATCACTCTTCATAGATGATATGATACTATATGTGGAAAACCCAAAAGACTCCACTCCAAAACTGCTAGAACTTGTACAGGAATTCAGTAAAGTGTCAGGATACAAAATCAATGCACAGAAATTAGTTGCATCTCTGTACACCAACAACAAGACAGAAGAAAGAGAAATTAAGGAGTCAATCCCATTTACAATTGCACCCAAAACTATAAGAGACCTAGGAATAAACCTCACCAAAGAGGCTAAGAATCTATATGCAGAAAACTATAAAGTACTCATGAAAGAAATTGAGGAGGACACAAAGAAATGGAAAAATGTTCCATGCTCCTGGATTGGAAGAATAAATATTGTGAAAATGTCTATGCTACCTAAAGCAATCTACACATTTAATGCAATCCCTATCAAAATACCATCCATTTTTTTCAAAGAATGGAACAAATAATCTAAAGCTTATATGGAATCAGAAAAGACCTCGAATAGCCAAAGGAATCTTGAAAAACAAAGCCAAAGTTGGGGGCATCACAATTCCGGACTTCAAGCTCTATTACAAAGCTGTCATCATCAAGACAGCATGGTACTGGCACAAAAACAGACACATAGATCAATGGAACAGAATAGAGAGCCCAGAAATAGACCCTCAACTCTATGGTCAACTAATCTTTGACAAAGCAGGAAAGAATGTCCAATGGAAAAAAAGACAGCCTCTTCAATAAATGGTGCTGGGAAAATTGGACAGCCACATGCAGAAAAATGAAATTGGACCACTTCCTTACACCACACACGAAAATAGACTCCAAATGGATGAAGGACCTCAATGTGAGAAAGGAATCCATCCAAATCCTTGAGGAGAATGCAGGCAGCAACCTCTCTGACCTCACACTTAATTTTTGAAAATTTAAACAAACCTGAGGAGTCTTGAGCTGGATAAATCAAGGAGCCAAACATACACCTATAATTATGAGACTAGACATTGGAAGTGATAGAAAGGAAAAAGGAAACCAAAAAGACCCCTATAAACAATTATGCGGACAAATCCAATAACTGAGAGAAAAGGATAAATTCCTAGAAACATACCACCTACCAAGACTAGATCATAAAAACAAAGAATCTTAGAAATTGGTAGTGACTAAAGAGATTGAAACAGTTATCAAATACCTCCCAAAACATAAAGAGCCAGGACCAAAGCATTTCCCTCTAAACTCTTCTAGACATTTAATGCAGGTAATGTCCATTATTCTCATCTATTCCAGAAATGGAGGAGGAGGGAACACTCTAATTTACAAGACCCTAAGACCAAATTTAGATAAGAATATTATAAGAAACAAACAATATTCCATTTTAATAAACAACAATAAAAAGATCTTTCTTTTATTCTTTCTTTAGTTCTTTCTTTCTCTACTTGTTAAAGGGCTTGTTTTTTTAAAAAATATTATTATTATGTTCAGCAACCCAAGTTATCATACATTATAAGTTTTTGATATAGTGTTCAATGATTCATTAGTTGCGTATAATATCCAGTGCTCATCATAACATGTGCTGTGCCTCCTCAGTATCCATTACCAGGTTACCCAGTCCCAAAATACCTCTCCCTTCTGTAACCCTCAGCTTGGTTCCATAGTCCTGAGTCTCACGTGGTTTGTCTCCCTCTCTGACTCCCCCCATTCAGTTTTCCCTTCCTTGTAGTATTGCCCATGTTATTCCTCATGTTCAGCCTATGAGTGAAACCATATGATATTTGTCTTTCTCTGCTTCACTTCTTTCATTTAACATAATACCCTCCAGTTCCATCCATTTCAGTTAAAATGGTTGGTGTTCAATCTTACTGATGGCTGAGGAATGTTCTGTTGCATATATAGAGCATTACTTCTTTATCCATTAGTCCTTGGAAAGGCGTCTCAGCTCCCGCCACAGTTTGGCTATTGTGGACACTGCAATCCCTTCAATATATGCAGTTTATTTTCCTCAGAATAAAGCCGATTGATAAACATAGCTATAGCAATAACTGGGGGCCTGTAAAATAAACTAATTGTGTCAAATAGTGCTTTCCAGTGCTCTTCCATAAGGATTAGCTATAATACAGAAGGTCACTGACTTAAACCTGGGCCTTACTGTGAGGGCCTGTATGAGGGTCTGGTTAGCTAGAGGAACTTACTTGCAAACTCTGTATATAGGGGCTGGCCAGGCTGGATGGAGACATCCAATCGGTGGGGCGTGCATATATTTACTGTGGTATGTTGCAATCTCATTGGCCACCTGTGTGTGGGCCGGGCTCAACCACCTCTATAAAAGTTAGTCTATGAGGCTGGGGGTGGGAGTAGTAGGAGGGATAGTAGTAGCCATTGGGATAGTAGTAGTTGTTGGGATAGCTGTTGGGATAGTCGTTGGGTGATAGTTGTTGGGAGCCTCACCGCTGTGAGCAGCCTCGCCACTGTGAGGGTAGTCGTCAGGGATCAGCCTTGTCCTGGGAGCGGCCTCACCAGAGCGGTGTCATCTGGGGAGCAGCATCATGGGATGCAGAGTCTGCTTCATCTGGGTTGTCGTCCTTGTCATCGTCGTCATCGTTGCCTCTTTGTAAGAGATGGTCCTGACCGGTCGGTTTGATTTTTGATGCTGGTGTGAAATAAAACTTTGCTTGACTTTCGCTTTGCATCAGTCTCACTCCTTTGATCATGGACCCTAACACTGGGGGCTCATCCATGATCAAACGACAAGAACTGATCTAGCATCGGAATTTCTGGGAAAAGCCTCTGGAGGTGTTGGAATCTTGTCTGTCTGTCTGGTTGGAGCTCCAGGGTATGGCCCACGGGGGAGAATCTGGATGCAGCCATGCTCCCCAGGGCTGGAGTGGTTGTGGGGATTCCCCATCCCTCTGCTGATAGATCGATGAGTCCCCCTGGATGGTCGGGGGATTTGAGTCCCCCTAGATGGTCAGGGGGTTTGAGTACCCTTGGGCTGTCCTGGGGGTTCAAGTTCCCCTAGGTGGTCAGGGAATCACCAGGGGGTTCGAGTCCCCCTCAGTGGTCAGGGGCCTTCTAGGGGTTCGAGTTCCCCTGGGCAGTCTCTGGGGGTTGAAATAGCCCTAGGTGGCCACCGGGGACTGAGAAAATCCCCACCAGCAGCAGGTTCTGGGTAAGGACCTCTGGGTCTGCAGTTGTTTTTGTGTTGTCTTTATGTTGTCTGTTGTGCGTGAAGGAATGGGCAAGCAGAGAGTATGGGCACTGTGACTTTCATCTCTTTGTTCCTCATAAATAGACGTGGGGTTTCTCCTTCACTCATTTCTTGTGTTAAAAGCTATAACTGGAGTCAACTGAGGTTAGTCTAACTCGGGGCAGAGACTTTAAGGAATATTCCCAAGCAGCTGCCAAAACTCCCTTTGGTTTGGGGAATTCCTTGCCTTCTCTGGCCCAAGGTGGACTGCCTAGCCCCTCCCCATTGCTGGCGGGAAAGCATGGCATCTGAAGTGGAATGGGCCCAGGTGGAACGTGAAATCTCTTAGCAAAGAGATGACTGAACTGATGGTTAATTGTCTGTCTCGGGGTTTTAATGGCTAAATGTTAAAGTAGCTTTCAGAGTCTTTGGTAACCTGAAGCTTTGAAGTTTTGCTTGGATGACAAATGGGATGAAGTGCTAGGGGGCTGGTTGCTTGAGCTAGGTTTGTGCTTTTGAAATCTGTTGGTAAACATGTTTTGTGCTTAACTGCTGTTGCAACAGTTCACCATTGGTTAATATTCAGTCTTCACTAGAGATTGAGATGTTTCTGAGAAAATCTAAATGGTTTTCTCTTTGCCTGCCCAGAATTGTAAATGAGATCTCTTTGACTCATGAGGCTTTTCCTTCATATGCTAAGTTACTCAGCAAGTACTACTAAATCAATGATAAACCTTGTGTTACATTTGGGTAAATGCTGTAATTACTTCAGAGGTTCTATACATTTCCTAAAGTTTTAGTGTTTTGATAAGGTCATCATTTAATATTTAATCATATCTATTCTGAGTTTTTGTCATTTGTAATTGTTTTAATTCTCTTGTAAGATGAATTTTGCCTTAAAGGAAATTCCTATGGGAGACTTTCAGAACAAATACAGGTCTTTGATACGTCAAAAAGCTGAAACTGAATTTCCAGAAGTAAAAGTTCCACTCGGACTAATCCAGAATTAGTACAGTGACTCAAGGTAAGAACGAGTCTCCAGGAGCTTTCCTAGGAAGGCTTATTGAAGCCTATAAAATGTATAACGCGATCGACCCTGAGGCACCCGAAAATCAGAGGGCAGAGAATCTTGCTTTTGCCAGTCAGTCAGCCCCAGATATAAGGAGGAAACTTCAGAAGATTGAAGGATTTGAAGGGAAGACTCTGAGTTAGTGGGAATAGCAGAAAAGGTGTTTAACAAGAGGGATGCACAGGAGGATGAAAAACAGACAAAAAGCTGGTTAAGGTTTTGGCATTACATGAGGCAGGTAGGGGATGATAAATGGAAGGAAAAGCTTAAGCACAGAGAAGGCAGGTAGGAAGACTTAGATTCAGATTAGTGTGCTTACTGTAAGGAAAAAGGACACTGGGCCAGAGAGTGCCCCAAAAGGAAGACGGCAATGCTGGCCACCAGAGTAAAAATTAAGGTCGAGGGGAAATTAGTTGATTTTCTTGTAGACACGGGAGCCCAATTTTCATCATTACTTAAACCTATGGGAAAACTATCTGGAGAAGAAGTCTGGGTACAAGGAGCATGTACCTTGGCACAGCGAGACATAAATGGACAATAGAATGGACTTTAAATTTGGCCTTGGTAGTAATGAAACATCGATTTTTGGTCCTCCCTAATGGCCCATATAACGTCATTTGAAGAGAACTCCTCCACAAGTTACGAGCTGGCATTCAGTTCTTGGAAGGAGACATGACTATAACCTTGAGACAACTCACTGTACAGGTGCTTAAGGAAGCTGTAGATGAATACCTCCTTTACGAGCCACTCTCAAAACCAGAGGAGACAAACAGGGGGAGTCTTCTCCAAACCCTACAGGTCGAGTTTCCTGAGGTCTGGGCAGAAGGGAAGCCCCCTGGCTTGGCCAGGGACCAACCTCCAGCGGTGGTAAAATTAAAGGCGATGACTATGGCTTTCCACGTTCGGCAGTACCCCCTTCCCCAGAAAGCAAAGGAAGGGATCAGAAAACACACTAACTACCCCTGAGGAGCCGGGATCCTAGTTCCTTGCAGATCTCCATGGAACATACCTTTGCTGCCCATCAATAAGGCCAAGACTGGAGAGAACCAACCCCTTCAGGACTTGTGGGAAGTTAATAAATGGGTTGAAGATATCCACCCGATGGCGTCTAACCCCTATACCCTACACTCTCTCCTGGGCCCCAAAAGAACTGTGTATACCATCTTAGATCTCAAGGATGCATTTTTCTGCATATCTTTAGCAAGGGTATCTCAACCCCTTTTTGCTTTTGAGTGGTCCGGCCCACAGGAAGGGTTCCAAGGCCAGCTCACCTGGACAAGACTTCCCAAAGGTTCAAGAATTCACCCACCATTTTTGATGAGGCCCTACACAAGGATGTGTGAGTACAGAACCTCCAACCTGGGATTCACTCTGTTCCAGGAAGTTATGACTTGCTAGTAGCCGCTGAGGACTATGAATCATGTTTATGGGGGGACGAGACCTCTCTTATAGACTCACAGGAAAAAGGGCATTGGGTGTCAGCAAAGAAAGCACAGCTCTGTCAGAGCCATGCCACTTTTCTAGGCTTTGATCTCCACAAAGGAGTGTTCTTCACTGTCTGAGGATAGGAAACAGGTGATCACCTGATAACCCCACCTCACCATGTCCCAAGTGAGGGAGTTTCTTGGGACGGTGGGCTACTGTAGACTGTGGATACTACGGTTTCTGGAGATTGTCTGACCTCTCTATGAACTGGTAAAAGGGGAGATCACTATGATAGAGTGGGCAGCTGAGGCAGAAGGATAATTTCAGGAATTACAAACAGCATTACTGAGTGCCCCAGCATTGGCCACCCCAGATGTTACCAAGCCCTTCCACTTGTATGTGGATGAAAAAGCAGGGGTGGTCAAAGGAGTTTTAACTCAGACTCTGGGGCTTTGGCAAAGGCCAGTAGCCTATCTTAGCAAGAAACTATATCCAGTAGCTGCTGGGTTTCCCCCTTGCCTCCGCATAATTGCTGCCACGGCCCTCCTGGTAAAGGATGCAAGTAAATTGACTTTGGGTCAAAATCTCATCATAACCACCACACACGCTATCGAAGGCCTTCTCCAGATTCCACCAGACCGATGGATGACAAACACCTGAGTGACAGGGTATCAGGCCCTCCTCCTCAACAACCAAAAGTGACCTTCTGGCCCCTGGCAGTTCTAAATCCAGCCACGCTGCTGCCAGAGGAGCTGGCTGACCATCCACATGACTTCAGGGAGTTCCTAACCCAAGTTGCAGGAATAAGGCCAGAACTCAGAGACATTCTCCTCCCAGATGCCGAGATGACTCTGTTCACAGATGGGAGTAGCTAGATGGTCAATGGAAAGAGGTATGCGGGGAATGCAGTGATTTCTCCTGAGCAGAAACTCTGGACAGCAGCCCTGCCACACGGAACTTCGGCACAGAAAGCAGAACTGATTGCACTCACTAAGGCACTGCAGATGGCCAAAGGTAAAACCGCCAACATCTATACGGACAGCAGGTATGCCTTTGTTACTCTCCATATGCATGGGGCTATTTATAAAGAAAGGGGCCTATTAACAGCAGAAGGAAAAGGAATTAAAAACAGAGGAGAAATATTGGCTCTCCTCCAGGCTATTTGGGACTCAAAAGAGGTGGCTGTTATTTATTGCCTGGGACACCAAAAGGGGACTGATCTGATTTCAAAAGGAAACCAATTGGCAGATCAAGCCACAAAGCAAGCAGCCTGAGAAACAGTACAAGAACTGGTTCCACTCCTGGCACCAGCCCCACCAGAAAAACTGAACTATTCAGACGAAGATTTAAACTATTTACAAAAATGGGATAAATCGGACTATGAAGGAGACTGGGCTAAAACTAAAACAGGAAAAATCATTCTTCCTCGAAGACTAGGTAAGAAGTTTGTAGACTAGATACATCAGGGTACTCATTTGGGGATATGCAAACTCAAGGAGCTTATAGGCAAGCAGTTCCAGGTTTCTAAATTAGGGCGTATGGTTCAGGATGTAGTTGATAGATGTGCTCAATGCCAGGAAGTTAATGTGGGAAGAACTAAAATGGGAAAAGGTCAAGAGAAAGAGGTAAGGAACCAGGAATTTATTGGGAAATAGATTTTACAGAAATGGAACCCAGAAAAGATGGGCACAAATATATGTTAGTTTTTGTAGATACCTTTTTAGGCTGGGTAGAGTGTTTTTCTGCCAAACATGAGATGGCAGGACCAGTCGCCAAAAAGCTGCTAGAATAAGTAATTCCTAAGTTTGGGCTGCCTCTCACAATGGGGTCAGACAATGGCCCTGCATTTGTGAGTTCAGTCTCACAGGCATTGGCCAAGGCCGTGGGCACTAATTGAAAACTATATTGTGCCTACCAGCCCCAGAGTTCTGGGGAAATAGAGAGAATGACCTGGACTCTTAAAGAGACCTTGACAAAACTAATTCTGGGGACTGGCGGTGGATGGGTGGATCTCCTTCCTTTTGCCCTCCTCCAGGCACGATGTACACCCTATTTAAACAAGGTGACCCCATTTTAAATAATGTTTGGGAGACTCCCCTCCCCCCGCTCTGTCCTCGGCTACAAGAGGTTGCAGAAATAACTGATCGGTCTGTACTTCATTCACAGCAGGCATTACAGTCTGTCTTTAAAAAAAGCCCACGCAGAGATCTGGACTGCCCACACTGGGACTGAGATGGAGGTGAAACCACATCCTTACCAACCCGGGCACTTGTTTTGGATACATCGCAATCAAGTGAGAAATGTGGAGCCTCGCTGGAAGGGACTGATTGCTGTCATCCTGACCACCCCAACAGCAGTCAGAGTAGAAGGCATTAGGGCCTGGATTCACACGGGTCACGTCAAATGAGCTGAGGACAAGGACGTCCCCCAGAGATGGAAGCCACAGCCGATGGACCCCGCTGACCATGAACTAAAGCTAAGACAAAAAAAAAAAAAAAATGTGAGTTCATTGTTGCTCCTATTGTTACCTGTTTATGTAAAGAATAGGTGGGAAATTAGATGAACGGGATTAGGAAAAATGAAAAAGGTTATACAAAGCCGTAAATGGCTAACTCATCCGCTTACTGTGCACTACTGTTACTTTTTGGCCCCTGCATTATAAACACCCTAATGCCATTTGTACCAAGGAAAATTAGAGCAATAAAAATGTTACTCTTACATGTTCAATATAACCCCTTACAACAGGAGAACATGGAACTGGCTGAAAAGTCAAGGATTTGACTAATTTCCAAGGAAAAGGGGGGGAATGTGAGGGCCTGTATGAGGGCCTGGTTAGCCAGAGGAACATACTTGCAAACCCCGGATATAGGGGTGGGCCAGGCTGGATGGAGACATCCAATCAGTGGGGTGCACATATATTTACTGTGGTGTGTTGCAATCTCATTGGCCACCTGTGTGTGGGCCAGGCTCAAGCACCTCTATAAAGGTTAGTCTGTGAGGCTGGGGTGGGGGAGTAGTAGGAGGAGTAGTAGTAGCCATTGGGAGAGCCCCTGGGATAGTCATTGGGTGATAGTTGTTGGGAGCCTTGCTACCTTGAGTGTAGTCGTTGGGTAGCATCCTCATCCAGGTAGTGGCCTCGCCGGAGCATCATCATCCGGGGAGCGGCATCATAGGGAGCAGAGTCTGCGTCATCGGGGTTGTCGTCCTCATCGTCATCCCCTCTTCATCATCGGGATTGTCCTCATCTGGGAAGCGGTGTCATCCAGGGAGCAGTGTCCTCATCCTCATCTCCTCTTCTTAAGAGCTGGCCCTGACCTTTCGGTTTGATTTTCGATGCTTGGTGCAAAATAAAGCTTTGCTTGACTTTTGCTTTGCATCAGTCTTGTTCCTTTGATCATGGACCCTAACACTTACAAAGTTGATTAAGGTAAGTAATGAAGGTGAGGTAAAATAAGGTAGAGTGAGCCCTAATCCATTATGACTGGTGTTGTGGAAGATTAGGAAATTAGGAAACAGACAACAAAATGCACCCATGCATCAACATCTTTCCATTTAAACTTGACTTTCCTTCCCTTTTTCATATACAGGTCACAAAGGGTAAGAAGCTAATAAAGGACTTTCTCACACATATGATGGCAATCCTCACAGATAGCTCATGATTCCAAAGAGCCCTCACTGTTTATTTAGATCTATAGAAGTTGCAGTTGAAATAGGAACACCTGCCTATTTCAGGAGGAAAGTTGACCTAAAGTATGGTATACTGAACCTCATCATTTTTCTCTTTGTGTAGAAAGGGAAGTGGAAAATAAGCACAAAAGGAAAACTTGAGTTCATGATCAGGCTAACAATGCTTTCTTTCTGTCCTTACCAGGGCTTTCTACCTAAGGCCCTAGAAAGTAAAGACCAGTGAGATAACTGCTGCTTCAGTGGAGCTTGCTTCTGTGAAGTCAGAATTCTATGATGTCATGGCAACCACTTCACCCCCAACCACCCCTAAACTTGACACTTGGGTGGAGTAGTCATGGATCAACAAAGAGGATCACAAGCCTCCAAACCGCTGGAGTAGCCTGGTTATTTCACCCACGTAGTTTGCCAAGCATATTGTTGTCACCTTCTCCATGGCTGGACCTGTATTCTATGGCCATGACTGACATCATCACACATCTGAGTTCCTGATAAGTTCAAGAGTCCACAATTCCATCTTACACACTACAAGTCAGAAAAGAGTCAGGACTACATCTCAATCTAAACTGAAGAACTCCACCCCATGGGCATTTCCATGGTCTCAATCCCAATCAGGGTGCTTATGACCAGCAAAACTGCAGGCCGAGGAAAGCTCACAGGTAACACCCACATCCATGCAAAGAAATGTCTGGAGACTTAAACAGGAAAGACACGAGTGCATTGACCATTTCCAGAAATTGTGCCAAAAAGACCTCCCAATCTATAAGGCAGACTCTACAGCATAGAACCTTAGGCCGAGATCAGACTCATCAGTTTGGAGCCAGTAGTAACAGGTGTGGAGCATTTTGGAAGAGACCCATACCCAAAGTGAAGCCATAAGAAAGGCTTTTGTGCCAGTTTCAAGAAGACAACCTATATCTCTGAAAGGACCCATTGAAGAAGATTCAAATCTCTTTGAGCACTGTGCATTTCCACAAGGCAGTGCAGATTTCCTCTTTGGAACTGAATCAGGAAGTTGCAGCACAAGCCTGTCTTTAGCCTCTAATTTCCATAACCCAAATATTTTCATGTGAAAACCTGACAGGGCAAGGTATGGATAATAGGCATGTTCCAATGGAGCAGGAAAAGGATGAAAAATGTGAGGACAACGGACCATTGCAGTGGGAGGGACAGAGGTTGCTACAGGTTGATTAGATGCAGGAAGATGAAGAAGAGGAGAATGAACAGGAGAGCTCAGAGCCAGGATCTGGCATGTTAGGATGGTGGAAGATCCCTGCATTTCCTGGGGATATATGTCAAAATTAAATAAACTGTTCCTGGCCCCACTAGGTGTCAATCTTGCAATCTTATTTTAGAAATATTTGTGCATATCTTTTTGACAGAGAGAGACAAAGAGTGCACAAGCAGTAGGGGAGCTGGAGAGAGGGAAGCAGACTTGCCACTGGTTAAGGAACCTGATACAGGACTCAATCCCATGACCCTGGGATCATGACCTGAGCTGAAGGCAGCCACCTAACTGACAGAGCCACTCCAGTACCCATTTTTTTTCATCTTAATGCCTCAGCATTTTAGACCAGAACAACTGGTCTGTCATTGCTCAGGTGATACAGATTTGGGGTTGGAGTGGGGTTACATGCTCTATTAGACCTGTTTTCATATTTAGCATAGCTTGTAGACTTGAGGTTAGGGGCTTGGCAATATACAGACTATTCTCCCAAGCATATTTTGGTGATGAGATCATATTAACCACATATTATCCAAAGGGTTTTGTTTTTCCTTTATAAGTACCTCTTTAGTTGTATTATGGGAAGTAAGTAGAAAATCAGGAGTCTAATTTTGAATGATGAAAATCCTCCTCCTAAGCCCTTTAACCTCTAAAAATTGGGTTGAATGACTTCCCTGACATTGAACTTTCTGTCTAGTCTACAATAATCACTCTGCCCCACCCAGATGCAGTGGAGTAAATTTAATGTCAGAGGCATGAGAGAAGAGAAGATTCTGCGTGGCCTGGCAATAAAGGAACTGACTGATTGACAAGATAGGGTGGGGGAGCTCTGATGCAGGATCAGCAATTGCTGTGGTAGTTCTGTTTGTCACAGGGATCAGCGAAGGGTCATAAAGACCCCACTTAATCCACTTAGTTCTCAATGAACCTCTCCTCTTGTTACCTATACACACTGGGGAAGGCCTAGACATCATGAGCTACTTGATCTGAAATCAGAGCCATTTCCCAACTTATTCCACAGTGTCACCATGAGATTGTTTTGGACCTCTTGGCCTACAGTCACTGCATCTTTTAATCACAGAAATCTACCCATAACCTATTGTATTATAGTACCTGTCATAAGGGAGCCATGCTTTCACCTTGCTGACGTTATATGTACTTTCCCCAAGCAGTCAGCTATGTCCCATGAGCTTCATGTATGTTTTTAATATGTTTGTCTGAGGGAGACTATCATCATCGTCCTTTGACCTGTTCTCAATCATATGAAAGCAATAAATAGACACGCAAAACTTCACTAGAACCCCAAGACACCCTTAAAAAGTCACTCTAAATGCCTTGTTTGGCCAAAATCCTGCAGCAGGTTGTGAAGGGGACATAGGAAGCTATACATGCTTGCAAGTGGGGATGGAAGAGTGTACCGTCATAGAATCTGGCAGCAGGTAAATACAGGAAGAAAAGCAAGGTTCACTCAACAGGAAATCCGGTGGGTCTCTAGTTTAATGAGAAGCATGTCCAAGCCATGATGTAGCCTCTTCCTGGAGAAGGAAGAGATACGTTTGGGTATTCAGAGTTCCTTTCCCTCTTGCTCCAAAGACTGCAACTTCACTCATTGCTCTAGGCAAGGGAAAAGGAAAAAGTTGTGTCTTCTCCAAAGAGAGAGAGAAAAGAAAATTGCGACATCCTAGAGCCCCTGAAGTCAGACAGGGACCTCTTTTTAGTGAACAAGAAAGCTATTGCCTCAAAGGTGAATCAGCTCTGTACACAAGTGTCTCTTTTTGTTTTGTTTTTAATACTCCACACATAAGTGAAATCATATGGTATCTAGTTTCCTCTGACTGGCTTATTTCACTTAGCATAGGGCTTTCTGGGTCCATCCATATTAAGAAGGGGAGGCAAATAGGGGATGGGAAAATAGATAAGGGAGACTAAGAGTTATAAACTTCCAGTTATAACTTAAATAAGTCACAGGGATAAAAGTTATGGCTTAGGGAATATAGTCAATAATATTGTAATAGCATGGTAACACATGGCGCCTACACTTCTTAGGGTGAGCACGAAGGACAGGAAAGAATTGCCATTTCACTCTATTAAACATCTGAACCAATACAACCTTTTGTGATAATCATGCTTCAATCATAAAAAAAATGATTACAAAGAAGATACCAATGAACAGTTGAAGTAAATATCATTCCTTGCTAGTCTTAGTTTAAATGCTGGAAAACTCAGAACAGGATGGGGGTGGCCAGGTGATCCTACCACAGGTGTGGTGAATAGGTATTTCATCTTTGTTCTCTTCATGTTCACATATTCAGCATATGGCCAATGCTGAATCCCACTGAAATGTCTGTGTCATGGTGTATTTTTTTCCTCCTACAGAAATCTCTGATTTCTCAGATGAGTTCCAATATACTATTGGACATTGGCAAGCCATTGGGGTTACAGCAGGGAAGATAATGGTATGGAGGATGGAAAGATAAATTGAAGGCCATGTGACATTATTCACCAACTGCCTAACTCAGGACAATTGTCTTTTTCCTTTATTGCATGGTTAAATTCGTGATTCTTCTCTTATGAGTGATGGATAAAGTTCTTCCATTTGTAAAACACATTTTCTACTTTAATTTTTATTACTTTTTAAATTACTTTTCAGTGTACCAAAATTCATTGTTTATGCAACACACCAAGTGCTCCATGCACTACATGCCTTCCATAATACCCACCACCAAGGATCACCCAACTTCCCACCCCCGGCCCCTTCAAAATCCTCAGATTGTTTTTCAGAGTCCAGAGTCTCTCATGGTCTGTCTCCTCCAATTTCCCCCAACTCCCTTCTCCTCTCCATCTCCCCATATCCTCTGTGTTATTTCTAATGCTCCACAAATAAGTGAAACCATATACTGATATGATTATTTCACTCAGCATAATCTCTTCCAGTCCCGTCCATGTTGATACAAAAGTTGGGTATTCATCCTTTCTGATGGAGGCATAATACTCCACAGTGTATATGGACCACATCTTCCTTATCCATGCATCCATTGAAGGGCACCTTTGTTCATTCCACAGTTTGGTGACCATGACCATTGCTCCTATGAAAACTGGGATACGATGGCCCTTCTTTCCACTACATCTGTATCTCTGCGATAAATACCTAGTAGTGCAATTGCAGGGTCATAGAGAAGCTCTATTTTAAATTTCTTAAGGAATCTCCACACTGTTTTCCAAAGTGGCTGCACCAACTTGCATTCCCACCAGCAGTGTAAGAGGGTTCCAATTTCTCCACATCCACTCCAATGCACGTTGTTCCTGTCTTGCTAATTTTGGCCATTCTAACTGGTGTGAGGTGGTATCTCGATGTGGATTTGTTCATTCCACAGTTTGGCGACCATGACCATTGCTGCTATGAACAGTACCCCTGTGGGGTACAGATGGCCCTTCTTTCCGCTACATCTGTATCTTCGTGGTAAATACCTAGTAGTGCAAGTGCAGGGTCATGGGAAGCTCTATTTTTAATTTTTTAAGGAAGCTCCACACTTTTTTCCAATGTGGCTGCACCAACTTGCATTCCCACCAACAGTGTAAGAGGGTTCCCCTTTCTTCACATCCTCTCCAATGCACGTTGTTTCCTGACTTGCTAATTTTGGCCATTCTAACTTTCTAACTCCTTCTAGCAGTTTCTAACTGCTGTGAGGTGGTATCTCGATGTGGGTTTGATTTGAATCTCCCTGATGGCTAGTGATGATGAACATTTTTTCATGTGTCTGACAGCTATTTGTATGTCTTCATTGGAGAAGTGTCCATGTCTTCGGCCCATTTTTTGACATGATTATTTGTTTTGTATGTGTTGAGTTTGAGGAGGTCTTCACCAATATCAGATATAAGTCCTTTTTTTACTGTCATTTGCGAATATCGTCTTCCATTCCATGGGTTGCCTCTTAATTTTATTGACTGTTTCCTTTGCAGAAGCTTCCTAGTGCAGAAGGTTTTGATTCTGATGAAGTCCCAAAAGTTCATTTTTTCTTTTGGTGACATATCTTGGAGGAAGTTGCTGTGGCTGATGTCGAAGAGGTTATTGCCTATGTTCTCCTCTAGGATTCTGATGGATTCCACCCTCAGTTGATGTCTTTTATCCATTTCGAGTTTATCTTTGTGTATGGTGTAAGCGAATGGTCGAGTTTCATTCTTCTACACATAGCTGCCCAATTTTCCCACCACCATTTATTGAAGAGACTCTTTTTTCTGCTCTATATTTTTTCCTGCTTTGTTGAAGATTCATTGGCCATGAAGATGATGGTCTATATCTGGGCTCTCCACTCTCTTGTGCTTGTCTAAGCATCTGTTTTTGTGTCAGTCCCATGCTGCCTTGGTGATCACAGCTTTGTAATAAGGTTGAAATCAGGCACCATGATGCCCATCTCTGTTTTTCTTTTTCAACATTTCCTTCATAATTTGGGTTATTTACTGGTTCCAAAAATTTTTAGGAACGAGCACTTTGAAAATTGTCATTGGTAGTTAACTTGTGATGTTGATGAAAGTGTAGATTGTTCTGGTCAGGTTATTCTTCTGATCCATGAACATGGAATATTTTTCCATCATCTTTTGTCTTCTTTGATTCCTTTCATGGGTGGTCTCTACTTTCTTGATTATAGATCCTTTCCCCCACTGGTTAGGCTTATGCCAAGGTGTCTTGTGTTTTTTGGTGCTATTCCATTGGAATTGATGCTCTAATTTCTCGTTCTACCGTTACATTGTTAGTGTGTAATAATGGAACTGATTTCTGTGCCTCAATTGTGTACCCTGCCACATCAGTGTATTGCCATAGGATTTCTTGCAGGTTGGGGGTGGAATGTTTTGGGTTTTCCACCGAAAGTATCATGTCATCTGCAAAGAGAGAGAATTTGACTTTTTCTTTGCCAATTTGAATTACCTTTACTTTCTTTTTGTTGTCCGGTCTCTGTTGCTAGTGCTTCTAGTGCTATGTTCAATAAGAGTGGTGAGAATGGGCATCCTTGTCATGTTCCTGATCTAAAGGGCAAGGCTCTCAGCTTTTCCCCATTCAGAATGAGAGTTTCTGTGGGTGTCTCATAGATGATCTTATGAAACTGAGGAATGTACTGTCTGTCCTATACTTTGAAGAGCTTTGATCAGGAAATGCTGCTCTATTTTGTCAAATGTTTTTTTGTTTTTTTTTTTCCTGCATCCAATCGGAAGACCATGTGGTTCTTCTCTATGCTCTTATTGATTTTTCCTGTCATAGTGATTGATTTGCAAATGTTGAACACCTCTTGCATCCCAGGAATAAGATCCTTTTAATATATGGTTGAGTTTTGTTAGATAAGATCCTGTTGATAATTTTGGCATCCACATACGTCAGAGATATTGGTGTGAAATACTCTTTTTTTTTTTTTTTTTTTTTTTTTTTTTTGATGGGGGCTTTGGCTGTTTTGGAGTCACAGTAATGCTGGCCTCATGGGATGAGTCTGTAAGTTTCCTTCTCTTCCTATTGTTTGCAATATCTTGGGGAGTATAGGTATTATTTCTTCTTTGAAGGTTTGGTAGAATCCCACAGGGAATCCATCAGGTCCTGTAGTCTTGAATTTTGGGAGGTTTTTGACCACTGGTTCAATCTCATTACTGGTTATTGTTCTATTTAGGGGTCACTTAGTTCCTCTTTCCATCTTGATAGTTAATAGGCTTCCAAGAATACATCTGTTTCTTCTATGATGCTTAATTTATTGGCATATAGCTGTTGATGATAATTTCTGATAATTGTTTCTATTTCCTTGGTGTTAGTCGCGATCTCTTCCCTTTCATTCATACTGTTATTAGTTTGTGCCCTTTCTCTTTTCTTTTGGATAAGTCTGGTCAGTGGTTTATCAATATCATTAATTATTTCTGAAAACCAGCTTCTAGTATCATTGGTGTGTTCTATTGCAATTCTGCTTTCTGATTAACCATCTATTCTCTTGCACGGCTTAGGCTCATTTTGTTGTTGAATCTCCAGTTCTTTAAATTATAGAGATAGTTTATGTATTCAGATTTATTATTATTATTATTAATTATTATTAATAATTATTATTATTTGAGTGAGGCTTAGATAGCTCTGAGTTTCCCCCTTAGGACCAGCTTTGCCATATCCCATAGGTTTTGGACTGAAGTGTTTTCGTTTTCATTGGTTTACATGAATTATGGAAGTTCTTCTTTCGTTTCCGTGTTTACCCAAATATTCTTAAGCAGAATGGTTTTTAACTTCCAAGTGTTTGAATTCCTTCCAAACATTTTCTTGTGATTGAGTTCCCATTTCAAAGCACTGTGGTAGACAATAGGTGGGCATAATGTCAATATTTTGCTATCAGTTGAGACCTGATTTGTGACCTAATAGGTGGTCTATTCTGGAAAAAGTTCCATATGCACTTGAGAAGAGTGAGTATCCTGTTGTCTTAAGTGTGGAAAGTTCTGTGTATATCTATGAGGTCCATCAGGTCCAGGGTGTCATGTAAAGGTTTTGTTTCCTTGTTGAATTTCTGCTCAGATGATCTGTCTGTTCCTCAGAGTGGAGTGTTGACTTCTCTCACCATTACTGTGTTATCATCAATACGACTCCTTAGGTTGTTGACAGCTGGATTCTGTAGTTGGCTGCTCTCATGATGAAGACATAGATATTTTCAGTAGTTAGGTCTTCTTGTTGCATACCCCATTTAGGGTTGATATATTGCCATTCTGCATCTCTAATTTCAGATTTTAGCTTAAAATCTAAAATGTCTGATATGAGAATAGCTACCCCAGCTTTCTTTTGAGGTCTATAGACATGAAAGATGTAACTCCATGCCTTTACTTTTACTCTGATGTTTCATTCAGTTCAAAAAGAGTCTCTTATAGATAACATGTGGGTGGGTCCTGCCTTTTTATCCAATCGGCAACACATGCCCTTTTCTGGGAGCATTTAGGCCATTCACGTTGAGAGTGATTATTGAAAAATATGATTTTATTGTCATCATGTTTCCCTGAAGTGCTTGTTAATTTATATTGTCTCTGTATCTTACTCTTCTGTATCACTCTTTTGGTCTTTCTTTCTTTCTTTTTTTTTTTTTTAATATGACCCATGCCCCCCTTAATATTTCCTGCTGGGCTTTCTTGGTGGTCATATAAAATTTCGGTTCCTGCTGGTCCTGAAATGTCCTTAACTCTCCATCAGTTTTGAGGTACAGCCCTGACACAAAATGAAGATTCTTGAGTGCATGTTCCTGTCATTTAGTACCCTGAACATGTCTTGCTAGCCCTTTCCCACTTGCTGGGTCTCCTTGGACAGGCCCAATGTTATTCTGGTGTTCCTCCATTTGAACATAAGGAACCTTTTCCCTCTAGCTGCCCTTAAGATGGTTTCTTGGTTTTAAGATATGTGAGTTTTACTATGACATGCCAGGGTGTTGTTCTGTTCTGCTTGGTTTTGGATGGTCCTCTCTGCCTCTAGGACAGGAACTCTTGTTTCATTCCCCAGATTAGGGAAGGTTTTCGTTATGAGTTGCTCTAATATATCTTCTAGTCCCCTCTTCCTTTCTCCATCCTCTCAGAGATCCCAATAATTCTGATGTTGGAATGTTCATGGTGTCATTCATTTCTCTACTTCTGTTTTCATGGGTACTGAGCTCCAGTACTCATGGTCCAGGCCTGCTCCTGTTCCTTCTTTTCTATCACTTTGCCTTCTAGACCACTAATTTGTTCTTCTTCCTCATTTACCCTAGCTGTTAGAGTATCTTGACTAGATTGGATCTCAATGAGAGCTTTTTTAAGTTCTGCCAGATCAACTCTCATTTCTTCCCTGAGAGAATCTATGTTGCCATTAAAGGTTTTGTGCATCCTAGCTATTGTCTGCATCACTGTTATCCTGAAATCTATTTCCGACACCTTGCTTATAGCCATATGCATTTGTTTTGTGGTAGAGGTCACGGTCTCTGAGATTTTCCTATGTTGAGTGTTACCTCTCTGAGTCATTCTGCTGAGGGGTGGTGGAGGGAGTGTACAGAGTCCCAATTATTGACAACAGCCCAAGGAAAACACACTTGTTCTACAGGGACCTTAGGGGTGTTGGCCTCTTGTTCTTCCAGCCTGTCTTCTGGGAGAGGGGCCTGCCACACTATTGCTAAGGCGACCCTGTTTGGGAAGAGATTCTCTGCTCCCTGTGGGACACTGGGCTCAGTGAAAACTAGTTTAGTGGCTTTTGCTCTCTGGTGGATTTCCATGATTAACACCCCCCGCCACCATGTTATGAACAGAAGTGACCTTATCCAAACCTCTTTCTCATAACAGAGTGATCACATTTGGCCCCTCAGAAAGTTCTCCCAACCACATGGTCCCTGGTTCTTCAGTACTGCCAAAAACCACAGACCCTGGGTTGTGTGCCCCACTGCAACACTCCTAGCCCTCGCTTCCATGTTCAGGCACAGATCTGCTCTTTGTTTTTCTAGAACTGCATGTCATCTCCAGTTCATATGTGTGCTTCAACAAATCCAGATTTCTGAGTTGGGATTCTCTCCACAAGTGCTTTCCCTGCTGCTTCTGGTCTGCAATCTGGGCCTGGTCCCACCATGGGAGGTGTTTGAGATCCAATGACTCCCTCCACCTTTCACTGATCTTCCCATATCACAGTTCACAGAAGCATGGATATCCCCCCATCCCCATACTTAAAGACCAATCACCAGAGATATTCTGTTTCTAGAGACCCCATCTATCTTCTTACAAAACAGGTGGTGTTTTGTGGTTGTTCAGTTAGATCTGCTAGATATCTAGCTCAATTCAGGGGACTGGTAGATATAGGGTCCCCTATTTCTCTGTGAAATTTACCTACTCTCATTCATTCTTTTTCCCCCCAAATATTTTATTTATTTATTTATTTGACAGAGAGATCAGAAACAGACAGAGAGGCAGGCAGAGGGAGAGGGAGAAGCAGGCTCCCTGCTGAGCATAGAGCCCAATGTGGGGCTCAATCCCAGGACCCCGAGATCATGACCTGAGCCAAAGGCAGAGGCTTTAACCCACTGAGTCACCCAGGCACTCTTCATTCATTCTTTAACAAGATATTCTTTAACTTCCATCTGTGATCTCTCCATATTTTTTTATTTTCCTCTAGTTGACTTTATGTTTCATAGCTCTGTGGTTTGAAAACATGCATAATTTGGTCTCAATCTTTTTATTACTGGTCAAGACCTAATTTTAAGACCAATATCTGCTTTTGTATGGAAAATGTTCAATGTGTACTTGTGAAGAATTGGGGCTCTGCTGCTTTAGGATAAACTCCCATGAAAATATTGGTTATGTCCCTCTGGCCTAGTGTATCACTCAAAGCCCCTGCTTCCTTGTTGAACTTCTGCCTGGATGATCTGTCCATTGCTTTCAGTGGGGTGTTAAAGCCCCCTAATATTTGTTTTATGTTCTTTATTTACTATTAATTACCTATATATTTAGTTGCTTCCAAAGTAGTGTCACAAACAAGTTTTTGGTCTCCTTGATGGAGAGACCTCTTGATGATGACATAGTTCCCTTCTTCATATCATGTTACACTCTCTGGTTTAAAGTCTAGTTTGTTTGTAAAAAAAATATTACTATTCTTCTCCAAAGAAGACATACAAATGGCTATCAGACACATGAAAAAGTGTTCATCATCACTGGCCATCAGGGAGATTCGAATTAAAACTACATTGAGATACCACCTGACACCAGTTAGAATGGCCAAAATTAGCAAGACAGGAAACAACGTGTGTTAGAGAGGATGTGGAGAAAGGGGAGCCCTCTTACACTGTTGGTGGGAATGCAAGTTGGTGCAGCTACTTTGGAGAACAGTGTGGAGATTCAAGAAATTAAAAATAGAGCTCCCCTAGGACCCTGCAATTGCACTACAGGGTATTTACCTCAAAGATACAGATGTGCTGAAAAGGGCCATCTGTGCCCACTGTTCATAGCAGCAATGGCCACGGTCGCCAAACTGTGGAAAGAACCAAGATACCCTTCAACGGACGAATGGATAAGGAAGATGTGATCCATATACACAATGGAGTATTAAGCCTCCATCAGAAAGGATGAATACCCAACTTTTGTAGCAACATGGACGGGACTGGAAGAGATTATGCTGAGTGAAATAAGTCAAGCAAAGAGAGTCAAGTATCATATGGTCTCACTTATTTGTGGAGCATAACAAATCACACGGAGGACATGGGGTGATGGAGAGGAGAGGGAGTTGAGGGAAACTGGAAGGGGAGATGAACCATGAGAGACTATGGACTCTGAAAAACAACCAGAGGGTTTTGAAGGGGCGGGGAGGGGTGGGAGGTTGAGGAACCAGGTGGTGGGTAATAGGGAGGGCACGTACTGAATGGAGCACTGGGTGTGGTGCAAAAACAATGAACACTGTTATGCTGGAAATAAACAAATATAAATAAATAAATAAATAAATAAATAAATAAATAAATAAATAAATATAAAAAAAAGAAGAGTATCAGAAACAAACAAAAATATTACTATTCTGGCTTTCTTTTGGTATCCGTTTGTTCTCAATCCCCTCAGTTTCAATCCGCAAGTGTCCTTAGGTCTAAAATGAGCTTATTATTTTTATTCAGTGAAATTACTGAATAATATCAGTAATAATTTCAGCATCGTTTTATTCATTATCTTCCCTCAGTTTCTGGAGATTTTCTCTGTTCCTTTCTTGTCCTAGTCACTTTTGGTTTCTCCCTTTCAGACAAAAATTGTTTTTGATATTTCTTGTAGGGCTGATTTACTGACCGTTAATTCCTCTAGGGTTTGTAAGTCTGGGAATCTTATTATCTTTCTTTCTATTCTGAGTGACAGGTTGGTGTATAGCATTTTCATTACTGTAGACTTGCCCCACTCTGCACTTTGTATATATCATGTCATTTTCTTCCAGCTTGCCAGGTTTCTGTGGAGAGAATTATAGTAAGTTGAAGGCTGTTCCTTTGTAAGCTACGGACTTCTTTTGTCTTGCCACTTTGAAGAGAATTCCGCTACTGATAGATTTTGCAAATTTAATGACACTATGTCTTGTGTTGCTCTGCTTCTGTTGGTTGTGATTGGAGTCCTCTGTGCCTCTGAATCTGGATCTCTGTTTCTTCCCCCAGATGAGGAATGTGTTCAGCTATGATTTCCTCCAAGAAATTTTTGGCCCTCTTTTCTCTCTCTCTCTTCTAGGACTCCTACAATATGCATTTTATTACATGTGTTGGAGTCAGTGTTTTCCCTAAGTCCATTCTCATGTTCCACAATTCTTTCTTCTTGCTTTTGAATAGCTTCATATTTTCCTTTATTTTGTCTTCAAGGTCACTAATTCGAACATCTGGTTCTTCTAGCCTACTGTTCATTGCATCCAGTCTGCTTCCAACTTCTTCATCCTTGATATTTTTGTACACTCCCTTATAATTGTGGTCTCCCTGATGTCTTCTATTATTTTTTCAAGCCCAGTGAGTATCCTGGCTACTGCTTTAAATCCTCCATCATGCATGTTACATGTATCTGTTTCACTTATATTGCCTGGTCACAATCTTTTCTTGTTCTTTCACTTCAGATAAATTGATTCTTCCATCTTTGCTTTGGTCTAAGTCTCTGTCTTAGAAACGCCCATTATGGTGTTTTTTTTTTCTTTTTTTTTTTTTTTTGTCTTGTTTTGTTTTGTTTTGTTTTTGTTTTTTTCTTCTGAAGGTAATGACATTAGGAAAAGGAGGTCATGTAGTGCTTAAAGCCTGGTGCTTCAGGGAGTCTCAAGTGTGTCTTGCATGTACTCTGCTGTTGTGTTGTGGCTTCCCTCTCTCTTTAGGATGGTCATTTGTAGAGGCTCTCTTTGCCTGAAGTGGAGAATCTTTGGAGTCTGGCACTGAATATGGTGAAGTTTAGCTTGGTGGGCTCTGGTCTGCCGGTGAAATGCGGCTTGAAACCAACTCAACAGAACTAAGGTCTTTGAGTGCTATGGACAGGAGAGAGGATGTGGGCAGGGCTTTTTTCTAGTCCCCCACAGGAGGGCCTGATTAAGTGGGACTGAGCAAGTTGGACTGAGAAAGGCAGTCCCAAAAGAGTTTAGGGTGGGAACTTCATGTTTGCAAGTTAGGCAGCCAATGTCATCACTGCCTTGTTTTGGCAAGAGGTTCAGCATTTATGCTGGTGGTGCTAGAGCCCAATGTGTCTTGGCCCCATAGAGGCATCTCCACAAACACTGCCTATCAGAGAATCACTCCATGAACAAATAATCTCCCCACTGTATCTCTAGGTAGTGTCTCTGATCATTGTTTCCAGGCTGTCTGCGCCTGATTTTTCACCCGTGTTCTCTCCAGGAGCAATATAGTGTTCTCTGGGCTCTATGTTAGCCAAGACTGCTGACCTTAATACTCTTGCTTTGAGCTCCTCTGGGCAAGAACTCATGTAGTTCAGTCCCTTCAATTTTCATAGCCAATGACTTGTCGAAAGATTCTCCTTGTGGGTTCCCAGTGTGTTCTTTTCTCATATGTCTTTCTCTTTGGCCATGGCTCCCTGCCCTCTGAAGCACCAACTATCCAGTTCTCCCCTAATCCATGTCTCCACACTTCGTTCCATATTCCATATGACTTCTCTCTTTAGTTTAATCTGTAGGCTTCAGACCAATTTCTGACATGTTTAGGCTGATTTTGTAATTTTCCAGTGCCATTCATGGCTCAAGATGAGTCTGGAGTTGCCCTCCTCGACCACCATCTCCCTGTCCTCCATATACACCATGGACTCTTATACAGCCATAAGCAAGAATTAAAGGTTGCCACTTGTTACATATGGGAGGGATCTAGAAAGTATAATGCTAAGTGAACTCTATCAGTCACAGAAAGACAAATAGCATATGATTTCACTCATTTATGAAGTTTAAGAAAGAAAGAAAGAAATGAAGAAAAGAGAGACAAATAATAAACCAGACCCTTATATGTAAACACAAATCTCTGGTTATTAGAATACAGGTTAGGATATATAGGTGTGAATAAAAGGGGATTAAATGTTACATCAGTTGCAGGAAATATGGCTGATGGTGAAGTAACATGAGTTTCCTAAGTTACTGAATTACATTGTTATCAATAAAAGAGAGAATTTGTATCTCTGGAAATCTCATTATAAATCTTATTTAAACAACAAAAGAAAAATTAGAGTGGATACAAAGATAGCAAGTAAGGGAGGAATAGGAATGAAGGAAATAAATTGAAAAAAAAAAAGACGAAACATAGAAGAAGCACAAAAGAATCAAAGTCAGAAAACAACAAAATGAAACAGTTAAATCCTTCCTTATCAATAATTAATTAAAGCATTCAGGACTAAATTCTCATATCTACCATTCAGTGGAAGGGAGGCTGAATTGATTTTTAAAATGGATAAACACGGACAAAAAATCAAAACAACAGCAAAACAAGATCTAGCATTATGTTGCCCGAGAGATTGACTGGAACTTTAATGATACACATAGCTTGAAAGTGAATGAATGGGAAAAGAGTTCATGCAAAGTGCAAGCAAAAGAGAGCAGAAATGGTTGTGCTTAGGTTATATAGATAGATTTTAAGGATAAATCAGATAAAAGACATAAAGAACGTCCTTAAGCTTGATAGGATATCAACTCATCAAGTAGATACAAGAATTGCAAATATAGGTGTTTGCAACCTTGCAACATTGGAATACCTAAATATTTGAAACATATTAACAGAATTGAAGGGAGATATAAACCACAATAAAATAATGGCGGGGACTACAATATCCCACTTTCAGCACAGGACAGATCATCCAGTTGGAAAGGTGGTAAGGAATAGAAGATCTCAAGGGCACTATAGACCACGTGGGCTGAAGAGACACATGAATAAAATTGCATTTGCCAGCACCATAACAAAAGTTCTTCTCAAGTGCAGACCTAAATTTCTCTATCACAGATCCTGTTCTGGACCACGAATTCTGCTTAACAAATTTAAAAAGATTCAAATCATTTTTTGTATATTTATGATCACAATGGTATGAAAAAAATCAATTAAAAGAACTGTCTTTTAAATTATTTTTTTATTATGTTCAGTAAGCCAGTATCATACATCGTAAGTTTTTTTTTTTTAACACAGTGTTCAATTGTTCATTAGCTATGTATAACACCCAGTGCTCATCATAACATGTGCTGCATCTCCTCAATACCCATTACATGGTTACCTCATTCACCCCATGCCTTTTCCGTCTGTAACCCTCAGTTTGTTTCCCAGAGTCCGGTGTCTCTCATGGTTTTCATCACTCACTCATCTCTTCCCATTTAGTTTTAATTTGGGTTGGGGTTTAGTGACTTGTTCTATCAGACCTGTTTTCATACTTAGCATACTTTGTAATCTTGGAATCGAGGACTTGGCTATATACAGACAATTTCGCAAGCATATTTTGGTGATGATATCAGATAACCACATATTACCCAGCGGCCCCTCCTCCTCCTCCTCCTTCTTTTCCTTTAAAGGTAACTCTTTAGTTGTATAAAGGGAAGAAAATATCAATTTAGCAGTCTTATTTTGAAATATGAAAATACACTTCCTAAATCCTTTGACCTGTAGAAATTGGACTGAATTGCTTTCCTGACATTGAACTTCCTGCCTAGTCTCTACAGTGGTAACCTCTCTACCCTACCAAGACACAGTGGAGTAAATCTAATATCAGATACAATGCATCGGTTTAGAGAAGAGAAGATTCTGAGAGGGATGGGAATAAAGGAAAAATGTGGCAAAGTGAGGATGGGAACTGGCTGGTTGACCAAGTAGGGTGGGGGAGCCCTGACGCAGGATCAGCAATTCCTATGGTAGTTCTGTCTGTCACAGGGTCAAGAGAACCCACTTCGTCTAGTTAGTTCTCAATGAGCCTCTCCTCTTGTAACCTACCCACATTGGGAATGGCCTAGACATCATGAGCTACTTCATCTGAAATCAGAGCCATTTTGAACCTTATTCCAGAGTCCTCATAAGATTGTTCTGCATCTGTTGGCCTACTGTCATTCCATCCTTTAATCACAGAAATATATCCCCTAACCTATTGTATTATAACACTTGTCATAAGGGGGGCATTATCTAACATTCCTGAGGTCATATCCATTTCCTACTAAGCAGTCACTATGTCCTTGAGTGCTTTGTATATGTTTTTAGTATGTTTGTCTCAGGAAGAATACCATGATCATCCTTTGATCTGTTCTCAATCACATGAAAGAAATCAATAGACATGAAAAAACTTCACTAGCACTCCAAGGCATCCTTAAGAAGGGAATATGAGCTCTGGATAACAGTTTGATCAACTCCAAGAGACTGGTGGGAAGGGGATGTAGGAAGCTTCACATGCTTGCAAGTAGGGAAGGAAGAGTGTACTGTCATAGAATCTAAAATCTTTCACTTATGGACATCATATTGATGTGGCATTATGTAAATAGAGGAAGCAGAACAAGGTACCCTCAACAGGAAACCCAATGGGTCTCTAATTCAATGGCAAGCCTGTCCAAGCCATGATGTAGCCTATTCCTGAAGAAGGAAGAGATACATTTGGATGTTAACATTTCCTTTCCCTTTTGCTCAAAAGCTGGCATTTCACTCACTGCTCTAGGCAAGGAAAATGATGTATCATCTCCAAAGAAAGGAAGAAATGAAAATTACAGCATCCTAGAGACCCCAAAGGACGACAGAGAACTCTTTTTAGTGAACAAGAAGGGTGTTGCCCCAAAGGTGAATCAGCTCTGTACAGAAGAGTCTGGTTTTTGTTTTCTTTTCAATATTCCACACATACGTGTAATCACAGGGTATCTATCTTCCTCTGACTGGCTTATTTCACTTAGCTAAGTCTCTCTGGGTCCATCCATATTGAGAAGGGGAGGCAAATAGGGGATGGGCAAATAGATAAAGGGGATTAAGAATCATAAACTCCCAGGTACAAGATAAATAAGACACGGGGATAAAAGATATGGCATAGGGAATATAATCAGTAATATTGTAATAGTATTGTATGGTAACACATGGTGACTACACTTCATAAGTAACATATGCTTCATAGCACTATGTAGAGTACAGAACTGGTAAAACAGAATATGGTATATCTGAACCAATATAACCTTGTTAGGTTAATCATGCTTCAATAATAAAAAAAATATGGAGAAAAAGATACCTATCAACAATTGGCATACACATCATTCTTTGCCTGTCTTAGTTTAAATTCTGGCAAACTCAGCACAGGTTTGGGGTGGCCATGAGCTCAGAGCACAGATATTAGGTATTTCTTATCATGTTCATGTAATCAGGGTCTGGGAACACTTGGGCTAATGTTGAATACAATCAAACTATCTGTGTCCTAAATGGATTTGGTTTCTTCTGTAGAAAACTCTGATTTCTCAAGTGAAGTCCAATAGCAAATTGGCAAACCATTGGGATTACAACAGAGAAGGCGATAGTGTGAGGGATGGAAAGTTAAAAGGAAATCCAAGTGGCATTCCTCACTAGATGCCTAATAATAGGATACTTGTCTTTTTCTTTGTTGCAAGGTTAAGCTCGTGATTCTTCTCTTATGAGTCATGGATTAAATTCTCCACTTGTAAAATGCAACTATTAAGAGAATAAGAATTTCCACAATATGAGGTTCTATTTTCTAACATGATTTTCCTCAATATCCTCCATTTAATTTAAATCAAAGCCAATTTTGGCAATTATCATGAAAGGTTCTTTTGTGGTTTGTAACATGCATACTGCTGATCAATTATTGTGGAGACTGTGCTCCTTTGAAATATACCCTTGACATTTCCTTTAAATGAAAACAAGAATTCGGGTCAAGAGCAGGAGGTTAAAATGTCCAAGAATGACCACCATCAGTTGAAGGAACAATGCTTCAAAAGAGGAGCTGACAGAGTTCTCTTCATAGCACTAGAAATGCTCTGGATGATGGATGTGTTTCCAAAAAAATTATGTTAGTTGCATAGTCCAACAAATGCTCATCATTGTAAAGAATAATTTTAATTAAATAAGTCATGCATTCTCATGGCTTAAGTTAAATGGTGAATAGAGAGAGGGAAGCAGTGCCCTTCCGTGTAGAAATAAGTTTCTGGAGATCAAGGAATAGCCAATAGTTTACAAAGTTTAGCAATATTTCTTATGAAAAGGCTTAGCCATTTGGCAAGAATCACATGAGATCCCATCTTAGACAGGGAACATGCTTTCTGGCCATGAAATGGAGGGATAAAGAAGACTATTCCCTATGTATTCCTCTACATCATCTCTAAAAACAAGCATGATACATATGTGCAGTGAACCAGAGAGGCTTTTGAAATTCAAAAGTGAACTTCGAAGTTCCAAATACAGCTTGAAATCAGGCACCATGCTGCCCTAGCTCTGTTTTTCTTTTTCAAAATTTCCTTCGTTATTTGGGGTTGTTTCAGCTTCCATCCAAATTTCAGGATTGTTTGTTCCAGCACTTTAAAATATGTCGTTGGTAGCTTGATCGGGATGGCGGTGAAAGTATAGATTGTTCTGGACAGGTTATTCTTCCAATCCTTGAGCATGGAATATTTTTCCATCATCTTGTGTGTCCTTGGATTTCTTTCATGAGTGTTCTGTAGTTTCTTCAGTATAGATCCTTTATGTCTTAGGTTAGGTTTGTGCCAAGGTGTCTTATGATTATTGGTGCTCTTGCAAATGAAATTGATGCTTTAATTTCTCTTTCTACAATTACATTGTTAGTGTATAAGAAGGCAATTGATTTCTGTGCATCAATTTTGTACCCTGCCACATAAGTGTATTGGCATAGGAGTTCTAGCAGTTTGGGGGTAGAGTGTTTTGGGTTTTCCACAGAAAGCATCATTTCAACTTCAAAGAGAGAGAGTTTGACTTCTGTTCTGCCAATTTGAGTACTTTTTAAAAAAAATTTCTGATTGCTGTTGCTAGGACTTCTAGTGCTATTTGAATAATAGTTGTGTTAGTGGGCATGCTTGTCCTGCTCCTGATCTAAAGGGAAAGACTTTCAGCTTTTCCCCATTGAGAATGAGAGTCACAATTTTTTTCTCATTGATGGATATTATGAAATTGAGGAATGTTCTGTCTATTCTATACTCTGAAGAACTTTGATGAGGAAAGAATTCTCTATTTTCTCAAATGCTTTTTATGCATCCATTGGGAGCACCATGTGGTTTTTCTCTCTTCTCTTATTGATTTTTCCTTCCATATTGATTGATTTCCAAATGTTAACAATGCATACCTCCTAGAGAAAAATCCCACCTAGTCATGTGGATAATCCTTTTAATGTAGTGTTGGGTCTTATTAGCTAGGATCCTGATGAGAATTTTGGCATCCATGTGCATCAGAGATATTGGTGTTAAATTCTCTTTTTTGATGGGGTCTTTTGTTGTTTTGAGGATCACAGTAATGCTGACCTCATAGAATGAGTCTGCAAGTTTTCCTACTCTTTCTATTGTTTGAAACAGCTTTGGAATAACTTGGGATAGGTTTGGTAGAATCCTCCAGGGAATCTGTCAGGTCCTGGACTCTTGTGTTTTGGAAGGTTCTTGGCCACTGCTTCAGTCTCATTACTGGTTATCTATTTAGGTGGTCACTTACTTCCTCTTTCTGTATTGGTAGTTAATAGGTTTCCAAGAATGCATCTGTTTCTTTCTTGATGCTTAATTTACTGGCATGTAGCTTTTGATGATAATTTCTTAGAATCGCTTCTATTTCCTTGGTGTTAGTCAAAATCCCTGCCCCTTACTTCATACTTTCATTAGTTTGGGTCCTTTCACCTTTCCTTTGGATATGTCTGGACAATGGTTTATTGATATCATTAATTCTTTCTGAGAAACATCTTCTAGTTGTGTTTTGTGTTCTACTGTACTTCTGGTTTCTAACTCACCCATCTCTTCTCTTGCGTGACTTAGCCTCAATTTGTTGTTGATTCTCTAGTTCTCTAAAGTATAGAGATAGTTTATGTATTCAGTACTCTTTGTCTTTTGAGTGAAGCTTAGATGTCTCTGTGTTTCTTCCTTAGAACCCACTTTGCCATATACCATGCATTTTGGAATGATGTGTTTTTGTCCTCATTGGTTTCCAAGAATTGTATAAGTTCTTTGTTTCCTGGGTTGCTTTGAACATTCTTAAGTTGGATGGTCTTCAGGTTCCAAGTGTTTGAATTCCTTTCAACCTTTTTCTTGTGATTGAGTTACCATTTCAAAGCACCGTGGTAGAGAATAGGCAGGGAATAATCTTAGTCTTTTGATATTGATGGAGACCTGATTTGTGACCTATTTGGTGGTCTATTCTGGAGAAACCTCCATGTGCACTTGAGAAAATGAGTATCGTGTTGTCTTTAGGGTGGAATGCTCTGTGTATTTCTATGAGGTCCATCTGGTCCAGGATGTCATGCAAAGCTTTCATTTCTTTGTTGAATTTCTGCTCAGATAATCCGTCTATTGCTGAGAGTGGAGTGTTGACTTCCCTCACCATTAGTGTGTTATTATCCCCCTTTAGAAATTATATAGTGCCTTCTGCATCTCTAACTGCAGATTTTAGTTTAAAATCTGAAATGTCTGATATGAGAATTGCTACCCTAGCTTTCTTTTAAGGTCTCTTGATATGAAAGATGTCACTTCATCCCTTCACTTTTATCCTTCAGTTCAAAAACAATCTCTTATAGATAGTATGTAGATGGGTCCTGTCTTTTTATCATATCTGCAACCCTGTGCCATTTGATGTGAGTATTTAAGCCATTCATGTTGAGTGATTAATGAAAAATGTGAGTTTATTGTCATCATGTTTCCTTGAAATGCTTGTTTCTTTTGATTGTCTCTGTATCTTACTGTTCTAGATCACTCTTGGGGTCATTCTCTTTTTATACGACCCAATACCCCCGTAATATTTCATGCATGGCTTGCTGCTGGTCACATAATCTTTCGGTTCCTGCTGGTCCTGAAAGTTCCTTATATCTCCATCTATTCTGAGTTAAAGCCTTGCAGACAATAAATTCTTGGGTGCATGATACTCTCATTTAGCACCTCCCATATGTCTTGCTAGCCCTTCTCTCTACCCGGGGCTCCATGGACAGGTCCAATGCTATTCTGATGTTCCTCCATTTGTACATTAGGAATCTATTCCCTCTAGTTTCCCTAAAGATGATTTCCAGGTTTTAAGATATGCAAGTTTTAATACGACATGCCGTCTTTTCCTTCTTTTTGGAGGGTCCTTTCTTCCTCTAGGACAGGAACTCTTGCTTCATTACCAGGTTTGAGAAGGTCATGGTACTGATTTGCTCTAATATATCTTCTAGTCCTCTCTCCCTCTCTCCATCACCCCAAGGATCCCAATTATTCTGACGTTGGAATGTTCATGGTGTCATTTATTTCTCTATTTCAGTTTTCATGGGTACTGAGAGTTAGTTCCAGGCCTGCTCCTGTGCCTTTTTTCTATCACTTTGTCTTCTAGAGCACTAATTTGTTCTTCTGCCTCACTTACCCTAGCTGTTAGAGTATCTTGACTAGACTGGATCTCATTGGGAACATTTTTAAGTTCTGCCAGATCAACTCTCATTTCTTCCCTGAGAGAATCTATGTTGCCATTAAAGTTTTTGTGCATCCTAGCTATTGTCTTCATCACTGTTATCCTGAAGTCTACTTCCTACATCTTGATTACATCATATGCATTTGTTTTGCTGTAGAGGTCATAGTCTATGAGTTTTTCCTATGCTGAGGGTTACCTCTCTGAGTCAGTCTGCTGAGGGGTGGTGGAGGGAGTGTACAGAGTCCAAATTAATGAAAAGCCTAAGGAAAATTCACCTGTTTTGTAGGGACCTTAGGGGTGTTGACCTCTTGTTCTTCCAGCCTGTCTTCTGGGAGAAGACCCTGTTACGCTGTTGCTCAGGAAACCCTGTTTGGGGAGAGATTCTCTGGTCCCTGTGGGGGACTGGACTTAGTGAAAAATGGTTTTAGGGGGCATATGTTCTCTGGTTACTTTCTCTGGTGGCTTCCACAACCCTATCATGGGTAAGAGCACAAGTGACCTTATCCAATCCTCTGTCTCAGAACAGAGTCATGATAGTCTATACTTCAGTGAGTTCTCCCAGCCCTAGGGTCCCTGTTTTTGTCTGTGCTGCCAAAAACAACAGGACCTGGGTTTTGAGACTCTCTGCAGCACTCCCAGCACTTTCTTCGATTTCCAGGCACACACCTTCCCTTTGTGCTTCTAGAAATACATGTCATCCCCAGTTCACACGTGTGCCCCCACAATTCCAGGTGTCCTAGCTGGGGCGCTCCCCACAAGTGCTTTCCCTGCTAGACCAGTAGGTCTACAAGTCAGTGCCTGGTCCAATCATGGGAGGTGTTTCTGATCCAACAACTCCTTACCCCTTCCATTTATCTTCCAATATAACTGCACGGAGCAAGATTGTCCCCCAAACCGCTTACTTGAAGACCAACCACCAGAGAATTCTTGTTTTTATTTTTTAAATTAATTAATTAATTATTTTTCAAGATAACAGAATTCATAATTTATGCATCATACCCAGTGGCCTGGTGCCCCAGTGCTGTTCACGCCATATGTGCCCTCCATAATACCCACTAACTGGCTCTACCAACATCCCATGCCCCGCCCCTTCAAAACCCTCCGGTTGTTCTTCAGAGTCCATAGACTCTCATGGTTCATCTCCCCTTCTAATTTCCCTCAACTCCCTTCTTCTCTTCATCTCTCTATGTCCTCCATGTTATTTGTTATGTTCCACAAATAAGTGAAAAGATATGATAATTGACTCTTTCTGCTTGACAGTATGATCTCTTCCAGACCTGTCCATGTTGTTTCAAATGTTGCATATTCATCCTTTCTAATGGAGGCATAATACCCCATAGTGTATATGGACCACATCTTCCTTACCCATTCATCAGTTGAAGGGCATCTTGGTTCTTTCCACAGTTTGGCGACTGTGGCCATTGCTGCTATGAACAGTGGGCACAGATGGCCCTTCTTTTCAGCACATCTGTATCCTTGGGTTAATACCAAGTAGTGCAATTGCAGGGTCCTAGGGGAGCTCTATTTTCAATTTCTTGAGGAATCTCCACACTGTTTTCCAAAGTGGCTGCACAAACTTGCATTCCCACCAACAGTGTAAGAGTGTTCTCCTTTCTCCTCATCCTCTCCAACACATCTTGTTTCCTGTCTTGCTAATTTTGGCCATTCTAACTGCTGTAAAGTGGTATCTCAATGGGTTTTAATTTGAATCTCCATAATGGCTAGTGATAATGAACATTTTTTCATGTATCTGATAGCCATTTGTATCTCTTCATTGGAGTAGGGTCTGTTCATATCTTTGACATGATTATCTGTTTTGAGTGTGTTGAGTTTGAGGAGTTCTTTTTGATCCTGGATATCAGCCTTTTGTCTGTACTGTCATTTGCGAATATCTTCTCCCATTCCGTGGGTTGCCTTTTTGTTTTGCTGACTGTTACCTTTGCTGTGCAGAAGCTTTTGATCTTGATGAAGTCCCAAAAGTTCATTTTCAGTTTTTTTTTCCTTTGCCTTTGGAGACATATCTTGAAAGAATTTGCTGTGGCTGATATTGAAGAGGTTACTGCCTATGTTCTCCGCTAGGATTCTGATAGATTCCTGTCTCACGTTGAAGTCTTTTATCCATTTCAACTTTATCTTTGTGTATGGTGTAAGAGAATGGTCAAGTTTCATTCTTCTACATATAGTTGTGCAATTTTCCCAGCATCATTTATTGAAGAGACTGTCATTTTCCCACTGTATATTTTTTCTTGTTTTGTCAAAGATTATTTGTCCATAGAGTTGAGGGTCCATATCTGGGCCCTATATGCTGTTCCACTGGTGAATGCCTCTGTTTTTAATGCCAAGTACCATGCTGTCTTAGTGATTACAGCTTTGTAGTAAAGCTGAAAATCAGGCAATGTGATGCTACCAGTTTTGTTTTTCTTTTTCAACATTTCCTTAGCAATTCGGGATCTCTTCTGATTCCATATACATTTTAGGATTGTTTGAACAACTCTTTGCAAAATGCCGGTGGAATTTTGGTCAGAATGGCATTGAAAGTCTAGTTGCTCCAGGCAGTATGGACATATTAACAATGTTTATTCTTCCGATCAAAGAGCATGGAATGGTCCTCTAAACTTCTTCGACGTTTTTCATGAATATTCTGTAGTTCCTTGTGGTACAGATCCCTTATCTCCTTGGTTAGGTTTATTCCCATGTATCTTATGGTTCTTGGTGCTATAGTAAATGGAATCAATTCTCTAATTTCCCTTTCTGTATTTTCACTGTTAGTGTTTAAGAAAGTCACTGATTTCTGTACATTGATTTTTTTATTCTGACACATTCTGAATTGCTGTATGAGTTCTAGTAGTTTGGGGGTGGTGTCTTTTGTGTTTTCCATATAAAGAATCATGTCATCTGTGAAGAGAGAGAGTTTGACTTCTTCATTGCCAAATTGGATACCCTTTATTTCTCTTTGTTGTCCAATTGCTGTTGCTTGGACTTCTAATACTATGTTGAACAAGTGTGGGGAGAGTGGACATCCTTTTTGTGTTCCTGATCTCAATGGGAAGGCTGTGAGCTTTTTCCCATTGAGGATGATATTAGCTGTGTGTTTTTCATAGATAGATTTTATGAAGTTGGAAGATATTCCCTCTATCCCTATACTTTGAAGTGTTTTATTCAGGAATGGATGCTGGATTTTTTCCAATACTTCTGTATCAATTGACAGGACCATGTGTTTCTTCTCTCTTCTCTTATTGATTTGTTCTATCACATTGATTGATTTGTGAATGTTGAACCATCCGTGTAACCCAGGGATGAATCCCACTTGGCCATGGTGGATAATCTTTTTCATGTGCTGCTGGATCCTGTTTGCTAGGATCTTATTGAGAATCTTAGCATCCATACTCATCACGAATCTTCTGAAATTCTCCTTATTTGTGGAGTCTTTGCCTGGTTTGGGGATCAGGGTAATGCTGGCTTCATAAAAAGAGTCTGGAAGTTTTCCTTCTGCTTCAATTTTTTGATACACCTTCAGGAAAATGGGCATTATTTATTCTTTGAACTTTTGGTAGAATTCGCCAGGGTGTCCATCAGTTCCTGAGCTCTTGTTTTTGGGGAAGTTTTTGATCAGTGCTTCAATCTCATTACTAGACATTGGCCTATTCAGGTTGTCAATTTCTTCCTGGTTCAATTATCTAAGTTTATTGTTTTCCAGGAATGCATCCATTTCATCTCGTTGCTTAATTTATTGGTATATAACTGTTCATAATAATTTCTGATAATTGTTTCTATTTCTTTCATGTTAGCTGTGATCTCTCCATTTTCATTCAAATTTTTATTAATTTGGGCCTTCTCACTTTTCTTTTCAATTGTTTTAGCGTTTAATGTTCTGTATGTATATATCTGTGATGTATATATCTGGTCCAATGTGTCATTCAATGCTCTTGTTTCTTTATTGATTTTCTGCTTTGATGATCTGTCTATTTCTGAGACAGGCATGTTAAGATCTCCTACTATTCATGCATTCATATCAATATGACTCTTTGTCTTGATTAACAGTTTTCTTATGTAATTGTCTGCTCCCATATTGGGGGCGTAGGTATTTACAATTGTTAGATCATCTTGGTGGATAGTCCCTTTAAGAATTATGTAGTGTCCTTCTGTATCTCTGACTACAGTTTTTAGTATAAAATATAATTTATCTGATATGAGAATTGCTATCCTAGCCTTCTTTTGAGGCTCATTGTCTGAAAGATGCTACTCCATCCCTTCACTTTTAGTATATGTATCCTTACGTTCAAAATAGGTCTCTTTTAGACAACATATGGTTGGTTCCTGTCGTTTTATCCAATCTGCAACCCTGTGTCTTTTTATGGGCGCATTTAGGCCATTCTCCTTGGGAGTGATTATTGAGAGATATGTTTTTATTGACATTGTGTTAGCTGTGAAGTCTTTGTTTCTATAGATTGTCTCCATATATTTCTGTTCAATGATAATCTTAATAATTTTTCCTCTTTTATAGAACTCTCCTTAATATTTCCTGCAGTGTTGGCTTGGTGGTCACTTACTCTTTTAAACCTTGCTCTTCTTGAAGCTCTTTATCCCTCCATCTATTTTGAATGTCAGTCGTGCTGGATAAAGTATTTTTGGCTGCATGTTCTTCTCATTTAGTGTCCTGAATATGTCCTGCTAGCCCTTTCTGGCTTGCCAGGTCTCTGTGGAGAGGTCTGACATTATTCTGATGGGCTTTCCTCTGAAAATAAAGAATTTCTTCACCCTAGCTGCTTTCACAAGCTCCTGTCTACAATTATGATTCATCATTTTCACAGTCAGGTATCTCAAGGTCTTTCTAGATTCTATGATCTTGGGAGCAGACCTTTCTGCTTCTAGTATATGAACACTGGCTCCATTTGTGAGATTGGGAAAATTTTCATGGAGAATTTGTTCAACTATGACTTCTAGTCTTCGTTCTTTCTCCTCCCCTTCCAGTATTCCAATAATCCTGATATTGGATTTTTCATGGTGTCATTTATTTCCTCTAATTCTATTTTCATGGCTTCTAAGCTGTTTGCTCCAGGCTTCTTCCTGATCCTTTTTCTCTATCTGTTTGTCCTCCAGGTCACTAATTCTATCTTCTGCCTCAGATACCCTAGATGTTAGAGAATTTAGATTAGATTGGAACTCATTGAGAACATTGTGAACATCATTCTTGGTGGCTTTCAATTCTGTCCTAACATTGTGAACATCATTCCTGGTGGCTTTCACTTCTGCCCTAATCAATTCCATTTTGTCATCAAAGACTTTCTCTAACCTAGCTAATGCCTGGATAATTGTTAGCCTGATTTCCCTTTCTAACATACTATGTCCATAGCCAATAGCTCTGAGGGAGAGGGCCCAGTCTCTGAATTTTTCTTCTGAGATATTCTGTTTTTAGAGATCTGGTCTCTCTTCTTATACCACAAGCTGATATTGTGGGTGTTCAGTATGGTCAGTTAGATATCCAGCTTAATTATGGCATCTGGTTGAAATAGGGTCTCCTACTCCTCTGGCATCTTTACCCACTCACATTTCTTCTTTAACTTCCATTGTGATCTCCTCACTTATTGTTTTCTTGTGGTTGACTCTATGTTTCATAGTAATGTGGTCCAAAACATGGTGACTTTGGTCTCAATCTTTATATACTTGCCGAGATGTGATTTTGGGGCAATATATGTTTTCTTTTGGAAAATATTCCATGTGCACTTGTGAGGAAACTGGGTTCTGCTATTTTACTATGTGCTGCTCTGAATGTCTTTGTTAAGTCCCTTTGGCCCAGTGTTTCATTCAAAGTCCTTGCTTCCTTGTTGAACGTCTGCTGAGATGATTTGTCCATTGCTTTGAGTGGGGTGTTAAAGTCCTTTAATATTTGTTTCATGTTTCTTTATGTTTACTATTAATTGTTTATATACTTCGTTGCTTCCATAGTAGGGGCATAAACAAGTTTTTGGTCTCCTTGAAGGAGAGATCCCTTAATGTTGACATAGTTCCCTTCTTCATATCATGTTACGCTCTCTGGTTTAAAATCTAGTTTCTTTGTTAAAGGTATTGCTGCTCTGGCTTTCTTTTGACATCTGTTTGCATGACGAATTTTTCTCCATCCACTGAGTTTCAATCTGCAAGTGTCCTTTGGTCTAAATTGAGCCTCTTATTTTTATTCAGAGAAATTACTAATAGATATGTATTTAGCATCATTTAATTTATTATCTTACCATTGTTTCTGGAGAATTTCTCTATTCCTTTCTAGTTCTAGTAACTTTTTATTTCCCCTTTTCAGACAAAGAGTGTCCTTTGATATTTCTTGTAGGTCCAATTTACTGACCGTTAATTACTCTAGTGTTTGTAAGTCTGGGAATCTCAACCCCTGTCTTTTGGTTCTGAGTGACAGGTTTGCTGTGTAGCATATTCGTGGCTGTAGACTTGCTCCACTCTGCACTTTGAATATATCACATCGTTGTCTTCTAGCTTGCCAAGTTTCTATGGTGGGATGTGCAGTTAGCATCAGGATCTTCTTTTGTAAGTTAAGGATTTCTTTTGTCTTGCCACTTTAAAGAGAATTCCTCCATTGCTAGAATTTGCAAGTTTAATTACACTATGTCTTGTGTTTGTTTTCTTCTATTGATTATGAGAGGAGTCTTCTGTGCCCCTGTGTCTAGATCTCTGCTTCTTCTTCCTGACTAGGGCATTTTTCATCTATGATTTCAAATAGATTTTTGGCCCTCTTTTCTCTCTGTCTTCTAGGACTCCTGTAATATGCATGTTATTACATTTGATGGGGTCAGTGATTTCCCTAAGTCCATTCTAATGTTCCATAATTCTTCCTTCTCTTTTTTGTATAGCTTCATTAATTTCCATTATTTTGTTTTCCAGGTCACCAATTTGATCATGTGGTTCTTCTAGCCTACCATTCATTGCACCCTGTCTGCTTGCAATCCTTTCCTCCCAGATTTTTTGGTAAACATTTTTATATTTGTGGTAAGGTTCTCCCTGAAGTCTTCTGTTCTTTTTCAAAGTCCAGTGAGTATACTGGTTGTGCTTTACATCCTCTATCATGCAATTTACATGTACCTGTTTCACTTAGATTTCCTGGCTATTAACCTTCCTTGTTTTTTCACTTGGGATAAATTGATTCTTCCATCTTTGCATTTGGCCTAAATTTCTGTCTTCTTCTCTCTAATATAAAACCCCAATATGTTTTCTGCTCCTAAGGCTAATGGCTTTAGGAAGAAGAGATCATATAGTGTCCAAGTTCTGGTGCTTCAGGGATTCTTGGCTGTGTGTCACCTGTACTCTGCTGTTGTGTTGTGGCTACCCTTGGTCCTTCATGCCATTCATCCGCAGAGACTCTCTATGCCTGAAGTGGAGAATCTTTGGAGTCTTTACTGAATATGGTGAGATTTAGCTTGGTGGGATCTGGTCTGCCTGTGAAATGAGGCTTGACATAAAATCAATAAACCTAAGGACTTCAGAAATCTATGGACAGGGGACAGGATGTGGGCAGGGTTTTATTCTAGTTCCCTATGGAGGGACCTGTTTTGCTGGGACTAGTAAGTTGGTCTGAGAAAGGCATTCCCACCAGAGTGCAGTTTTGGAGCTTTGTGTTTGCAATTTAGGCGGCCAATGTAATCACTGCCTTGTTTTTGCAGGTAGCTCGGTATTTATGCTGGTGGTGGGTATGCCCAGTGTTACATTTGTCCCCATAGAGGCATCTCCATGAACACTGCCTATCAGAATTGTACCCCAAGAACAAATAATCTCCCCACTCTGTTTCCAAGTATTGTGTCTGCTCATTGTTTCCAGGCTGTCTGCACTGGGTTGTTTGCCTATGTTCCATCCAGGAGGAACAGAGTGTTCTCTGGACTCTATGTAAGCCAAGGTTGATGACCTTAATACCCCAGGCTTTAAGTCCTTCTGCCTGCAAGAACTCATGTCATTCAGTTCCCTCTCAGATTGACAGCCATTGGCTTTGTGGAAACATTCTACTTGTGGCCTCACAGTTTGTTCCTCTCTCATGTGCCTTTCTATTCATCCATGACTCTCTCCCCTTTGCATCACCAACGATCTATTTTGCCCTAAATCACATCTCCACACTTCCTCCCATATACCATGTGAGTTCTTCTCTCTCTAGCTGTGGAGTTTAATCTGTAGGCTTCACGTCAATTTCTGCCATATTTGGGTTCATTTGATAGTCTTCCAGTTGTGTTCATGGATCAAGACAAGCCTGGATTTCCCATACTCGACCACCATCTTCTGTTCCTCCACATGCATCACAGACTCTTACACAATCATAATAAGAATGAAATCTTGCCATTTGATACATGTGGGAGAGCTCTAGACAGCATAATATTCAGTGAAATCTATCAGTCACAGAAGGACAAATGGCCTATGATTTCACTCATTTATGATTTTAAGAAATAAATGAACAAATGAAGAAAAAGAGACAAAAAAAAAAAAACAGACACTTAAATATGAGTACAAACCTGTGGTTGTCAGAAGGCACATTAGTGTGTGAACGTGTGAATAAAAGGGGATTAAATGTGACAATAGTTGTAGGGAATATAGCTGAAAGTGAAGTAAAATGAGTTTTCTATGCCATCAAATTTCCACTGTTATCAAAAAAGAGAGAATTTATATTTCTAGAAAATTCTTTATCAGTCTTATGTTAAACAGAAAAGAAAAAAAATATATCGTAGGTACACAGAAATAGGATGCAAGTGAGGAATAGCACTAAGGTAAGTAAATCTCAAAAGAAAATACTAAACAAGTAAAAAACCCCTTCTTCAATAAATGGTGCTGGGAAAATTGGACAGCCACATGCAGAAAAATGAAATTGGACCACTTCCTTACACCACACACGAAAATAGACTCCAAATGGATGAAGGACCTCAATGTGAGAAAGAATCCATCCAAATCCTTGAGGAGAACGCAGGCAGCAACCTCTTCGACCTCAGCCGCAGCAACATCTTCCTAGGAACAACGGCAAAGGCAAGGGAAGCAAGGGCGAAAATGAACTATTGGGATTTCATCAAGATCAAAAGCTTTTGCACAGCAAAGGAAACAGTTAACAAAACCAAAAGACAGCTGACAGAATGGGAGAAGATATTTGCAAACGACGTATCAGATAAAGGGCTAGTATCCAAAATCTATAAGGAACTTAGCAAACTCAACACCCAAAGAACAAACAATCCAATCAAGAAATGGGCAGAGGACATGAACAGACATTTCTGCAAAGAAGACATCCAGATGGCCAACAGACACATGAAAAAGTGCTCCACGTCACTTGGCATCAGGGAAATACAAATCAAAACCACAATGAGATATCACCTCACACCAGTCAGAATGGCTAAAATTAACAAGTCAGGAAATGACAGATGCTGGAGAGGATGTGGAGAAAGGGGAACACTCCTCCACTGTTGGTGGGAATGCAAGCTGGTGCAACCACTCTGGAAAACAGCATGGAGGTTCCTCAAAAGGTTGAAAATAGAACTACCCTATGACCCAGCAATTGCACTACTGGGTATTTACCCTAAAGATACAAACATAGTGATCCGAAGGGGCACGTGTACCCGAATGTTTATAGCAGCAATGTCTACAATAGCCAGACTATGGAAAGAACCTAGATGTCCATCAACAGATGAATGGATCAAGAAGATGTGGTATATATACACAATGGAATACTATGCAGCCATCAAAAGAAATGAAATCTTGCCATTTGCGACGACGTGGATGGAACTAGAGCGTATCATGCTTAGTGAAATAAGTCAATCGGAGAAAGACAACTATCATATGATCTCCCTGATATGAGGACATGGAGAAGCAACATGGGGGGGTAGGGGGATAGGAGAAGAATAAATGAAACAAGATGGGATTGGGAGGGAGACAAACCATAAATGACTCTTAATCTCACAAAACAAACTGGGGGTTGCTGGGGGGAGGTGGGATTGGGAGAGGGGGAGCGGGCTATGGACATTGGGGAGGGGAGGCGAACCATAAGAGACTATGGACTCTGAAAAACAACCTGAGGGTTTTGAAGGGTCAGCGGTGGGAGGTTGGGGGAACAGGTGGTGGGTGATGGGGAGGGCACGTTTTGCATGGAGCACTGGGTGTTGTGCAAAAAGAATGAATACTGTTACGCTGAAAAAAAAATAAATAAATAAAAAGGGGAAAAAAAAAAGAAAAAAAATACCCATCCACCATAATGGAAAAAAAAAAAAAAAAAAAAAGAATCAAAGTCAGACACCATCAAAATGAAACAGTTAATTCATTACTTATCAATAATTAATTAAAGCATTCAGGACAAAATTATATATTAATAGAAACTGAGGGTCTGAATAGATATTTTAAAAAAGATAAAATGAGAGACTTGAGTCAAGATGGCGGGGAATTAGGAGGAGGCGTATTTTCAACCTGTACCCTAAAGTGAGCTGATTACCTACCAAAGAACTCCATCACCATGAAATCAGACTGAGATCAGAATTATACACGTCTTTACCTCTACAGGAGCAGAAGACACCAGTAGCAGGTAAAGCAGAGTGGGAACATTGGACTGATATTGGAAGATAAACAAAAGGGAGAGGGAGCCACCAGAGGTGACCGATTGGAAAGTAATACCCCAATACGAGAGTGCCCTGTGTCTGGGGACCAGCATTAGCTTGGAGTCTGGTTGAAAGCACTAAAAAAAAAAAAAAAAAAAAAAAAAAAAAAAAAAAGCAAAGGAATGCGGGGGAAATAGTGGGAATCAGGGTGTTAGGGACAGGGACCTAAGTCCCTGGACCCAGGACAGCCTCCCCTGGCACTGAGCCAGAGAGAGTGTGGCGGAGAAATCAGGTCTCAGTCCCTGAGCGGCCAGCGTGCCTGAGCCACCAGTGTGCCCAAGAATGAGTGGGGTCCAGCTCCCATGAGGGACTGGGAGCCTAGCAAGATGGCAATCCTGAAATGCACGCATCCCACACCCTCCCTGGGAGAGATACTCATAGGTGCCAGCCTGGAGCTCTGGCATCCAGAAAAAACAGACATCTCCAGGCTGGGACACTGGGAAAATCACAGTGTACAATCTCTGCTTGGAACCTCTCTGGCAGACTGGAGCTGCCCAGACACCCGCCCCTACCCTGGTATTGGGTACAACGAGGAGCTCCTGCATCCCCAGGGACCATGACTCAGAACCTACTCTGCCAGCAGCTCTGCAGAGCGTTCTGAGGCTTCTCTCTGAGAGTGAGGTCTGGGTGCAGTGCTCTCCTCTAAACCTCCAAAAACCATCAAAAGCTGTCAAGGCAAGATAAAACAGATGAAAGAACATAAAAACCTCCAGAGAACAAAGGCCTGAAAAAAAAATAGTTTCCTCAGAGCCCACCCCCTTGAGGGGAGTGGGAAGACCTAACTCAGGGAACATCATTGTCTGAAAACCCAAGTGGCAGGCCCCTCACCCAGGAAACCAACCAGGAAGGAAGAAAAAAAAAAAAAAAAGACGACGACAAGAGAACAACCACCGCTACTTTATAAATGCAACTTTTATTTTTAACTCTTTACCAATATTCTGGTTCTTATTTTTTTATACATACAGATAATTTTTAACCCATTTGCCATCACACTGAGATGTCCAGTACATCAAATTCCTTAATAACCTTCTAACCTGAACTTTTGATACATGCACCATATTTTTCTTTTGCTTTTCTATTTTTTTTAATTTTATAAATTTTAACATAGTTTGCTCTACTTTATACTTTTTTTAATTTTTATTTTCTAATATACATAGAGAGTTAAACTTCAAGGTGATCCCCTTTCCCCAATCAATGCTACCCCTATAGGCAAACCAATTTTTAATCCCCCTGTAACTTAGAAAAGATGTGTCCCTTAACAAAAACATCAAGATACATCCACGAAGATTCAAAATAAACTTCCTCGCCCACACTTATAATTTATAACCACTCTCCCAACTTTTTCTTCTGCCAGTGTTTCTGTGTATTTGTGTTTGTCCTGATAGTATATAAATCTTATACTTGGGGTTCTTTCTGATGAGGTTCTTCCCTTTTTTTGGCTGATATATATATATATTTTTTTTGTCATATACTTTTAACAGTCTTTTTGTTTGTCTGTTTTCGTTTGTATACTTCATGAATCTTAATGTGGGACCCATTTGGGCTGAGCCTTCTCTTTTATCTTCCCTTTTTTTCCTCTCTCTCTCTTTCTTTTTCTTTTTTCTTTTCCTTTTTTTTCTTTCTTCTTCTCTATTTCTTTTTCTTTTCTTTTTTCTCTCATTTGGGTGGGGAACCCTGATTGCACAGAAACGTTCCAGGGTGCACCTTGACTGTACCACAATTGAGAAATCCAGCTGCATCTGTTCAGTCATCTCTTAACAAAATGACTAGGAGGAGGAATACCCAACAGAAGAAAAATACAGAGATGGACCTTCTGCAAAAGAGCTAATAGCTATCGACAAAGACTATATGTTGGAAAAGGAATTCAGGCTAACAATTATCCAGGCAATAGCTAGGTTGGAGAAAGCCATGGATGACCAAACAGAATTGATTAGGGCAGAACTGAAAGCCACCAGGGATGATGTTCACAATGTTAGGACAGAACTGAAAGTCACCAGGGATGATGTTCAAAATGCTCTCAATGTAATCTAAATTCTCTAAAAGCTAGGGTAACTGAGACAGAAGATAGAATTAGTGATCTGGAGGACAAACAGATAGAGAGAAAGGATCAGGAGGAAGCCTGGAACAAACAGCTCAGAAGCCACGAAAAGATACAGGGAAACAAATGATGCTATGAAACGTTGCAACATCAGAATTATTGGAATCCCTGAAGGGGAGGAGAAAGAAAAAAGTCTAGAAGATATAGTGGAACAAGGTGTCTATGAAAACTTTCCCAATCTCTCAAATGGAAACAACGTTCATGTACTAGAAGCAGAGCGGTTTCCTCCCAAGATTTTAGATTCTCGAAAGTTCTCACGACAGCTGAGAGTTAGAATGAGGAATTATGACTCTAAGCAGACCCTCTCAAAAGCACCTATGACAAAGAAACTCCTTACATACAGAGGGAAGCCCATTAGAATAACGTCAGACTTTTCCACAGAGACCTGGCAAGCCAGAAAGGGCTGACAAAGTATATTCAGAGTACTAAATGAGAAGAACATGCAGCCAAGAATACTTTATTCAGCAAGACTGACATTCAAAATGGATGGAGAGATAAAGAGTTTCCAAGACCGGCAAGGCTTAAAAGACTACGCAATCATCAAGCTGACACTGCAGGAAATATTAAGGGGGGTCTTATAAAAGAGAAAAATATCCTATCAATATCATTGAACAGAAATATAGAGACAATCTACAGACAGAAAGACTTCAAAGGTAACACGATGTCAATCAAAACTTATCTATCAATAATCACTCTCACTGTGAATGGCCTAAATGTTCCCATAAAATGACACAGGGTTGAAGATTGGATAAAACGACAGGACCCATCCATATGTTGTCTACAAGAGACCCATTTTGAACGTAAGGATACACACAGACTGAAAGTGAAGGGATGGAGAAGCACCTTTCATGCCAATGGGCCTCAAAAGAAGGCCGGAGTAGCGATTCTCATATCAGATAAATTAGATTTTAAACTAAAGACTGTAATCAGAGATACAGAGGACACTCCATAATTCTTAAAGGGACTATCCACCAAGATGATCTAAAAATTGTAAATATCTATGCCCCCAATAAGGGAGCAGCCAATTACATAAGAAAACTATTAATCAAGATAAAGAGTCATTTTGATATGAATACATTAATAGTAGGAGATCTTAATACACATCTCTCAGTAATAGACAGTTCATCGAAGCAGGAAATCAATGAAGAAATAAGAGAATTGAATGAAATATTGGACCAGATGGACCTCATAGACATATACAGAACATTCCACCCTAAAACAACAGAATACTTATTCTTCTCAAGGACACATGGAACCTTCTCCAGAATAGACCACATACTGGGTCACAAAGCAGGACTCAACCGATACCAAAAGACGGACATTTTCCCCTGCATATTCTCAGATCACAATGCTTTGAAACTGGGGCTCAATCAGAAAGGAAAAGTTCGGAAGGAACTCAACTGGAAGCTAAATACCACCTTGCTTAAGAATGTTTGGATCAGGGGCGCCTGGGTGGCTCAGTGGGTTAAAGCCTCTGCCTTCAGCTCAGACCTCTGCCTTCAAGCTCCACATTGGGCTCTCTACTCAATGGGAAGCCTGTTTTCTCCTCTCTCTCTGCCTGCTTGTGATCTATGTCTGTCAAATAAATAAAATCTGAAAAAAAAAAAGAATCTTTGTATCAAGCAGGAGATCAAACAAGCACTTAAACAATTCATGGAAACCAATGAGAATGAAAACACTTCGGTCCCAAACCTAGGGGATACAACAAAGGCAGTTCTAAGGGGGAAATACATAGCCAGCCAAGACTCCCTCAAAAAAAAAAAAAAATCCAGAATACACCAGCTGTCTCTACACCTTAAAGAACTGGAGAATCAACAACAAATCAAACCAACTCCATATGCAAGAAGGGAAATAATCAAGATTAGAGCAGAGATCAATGAGGTAGAAACCAGAGATACAGTAGAAGGCATCAATGAAAGTAGAAGCTGGTTTTTTGAAAGAATCAATAAGATTGATAAACCATTGGCCACACTAATCCAAAAGAAAAGAGAGAAAGCCCAAATTAATAAAATGATGAATGAAAAGGGAAAGATCACAACTAACACCAAGGAAATAGAAACAATCATCAGAAATTATTACCAACAGTTATATGCCAATAAGCTAAGCAACCTGGATGAAATGGATGTATTCCTGAAAACTATAAACTCCCAAAATTGAACCAGGAAGAATTTGACAACCTGAATAGACTGATATCTAGTAACGAATTGAAGCAGTGATCAAAAACCTCCCCAAAAACAAGAGCCCAGGACTTGACGGATTCCCTGGGAAATTCTACCAAATGTTCAAAGAAGAAATAACACCAATTCTCCTGAAGCTATTCCAAAAAATTGAAGCAGAAGGAAAACTTCCGGACTCTTTTTATGAAGCCAGTGTTACCCTGATCCCCAAACCAGGCAAAGACCCTACCAAAAAGGAGAATTTCAGACTAATATCAGTGATGAATATGAATGCTAAGATTCTCAACAAGATCCTAGCAAACAGGATCCAGCAGCACATTAAAAAGATTATCCACCATGACAAGGTGAGATTCATCCCTTGGTCACAAGGATGGTTCAACATTCGCAAATCAATATATGTGATAGAACAAATCAGTAAGAGAAGATAGAAGAACCACATGGTCCACTCAATTGATGCAGGAAAAAGCACTTGACAAAATCCAGCATCCGTTCCTGATTAAATCGCTTCCAAGTATAAGGATAGAGGGAACATTCCTGAACTTCATAAAATCTATCTATGAAAGACCCACAGCAAATATCATCCTCAATAGGAAAAAGCTTGCAGCCTTCCCATTGAGATCAGGTACACAACAAGGATACGCACTCTCACCACTCTTGTTCAATATAGTATTAGATTTCCTAGCAATAGCAATCAGACAACAAAGAGAAATAAAAGTTATCTAAATTGGCAAAGAGAAGTCAAACTCTCTCTCTTCGCAGATGACATGATTCTTTATATGGAAAACCCCAAAGACTCCACCCCCAAACTACTAGAACTCATACAGCAATTCAGTAGCATGGCAGGATACAAAGTCAATATACAGAAATCAGTGACTTTCTTATACACTAACAATGAAAATACAGAATGGGAAATTAGAGAATCGATTCCATTTACTATAGCACCAAGAACCATAAGATACCTGGGAATAAACCTAACCAAAGAGGTAAAGGACCTGTACTCAAGGAACTACAGAGCACTCATGAAAGAAATTGAAAGATGGAAGACCATTCCATGCTCTTGGATTAGAAGACTAAACATTGTTAAAATGTCTATACTGCCTAGAGCAATCTATACTTTTCATGCCATTCCGATCCAAATTCCACCAGTATTTTTCAAAGAGCTGGAGCAAATAATCCTGAAATTTGTATGAAAATCTGAAGAGACCCCGAATCGCTAAGGAAATGTTGAAATATAAACAAAAAACTGGTGGCATCACGGTACCCAATTTCAAGCTTTACTACAAAGATGTGATCACCAGGACAGCACTGTACTGGCATAAAAACAGACACATAGACCAGTGGAACAGAGTGGAGAGCCCAGATATGGACCCTCAACTCTATGGTCAAATAATCTTCAACAAAACAGCAAAAAATATACAATGGAAAAAAGACCGTCTCTTCAATAAATGGTGCTGGGAAAACTGGACTGCTATATGTAGAAGAATGAAACTCAACCATTATCTTATGCCATACCCAAAGATAAACTCGAAATGGATAAAAAACCTCAACGTGAGACAGGAATCCATCAGAATCCTAGAGGAGAGCATAGGCAGTAACCTCTTCGATATTAGCCACAGCAACTTCTTTCAAGATATGTCTCCAAAGTCAAAGGAAACAAAAGGGAAAAAGAACTTTTGGGACTTCATCAAGATCAAAAGCTTCTGCACAGCAAAGGAAATAGTCAACAAAACAAAAGGCAACCAAAGGAATGGGAGAAGATATTTGCAAATGACAGTACAGACAAAAGGTTGATATCCAGGGTCTATAAAGAACTCCTCAAACTCAACACACACAAAACAGATAATCATATCAAAAAATGGGCAGAAGATATGAACAGACACTTCTCCAATGAAGACATACAAATGGCTGTCAGACACATGAAAAAATGTTCATCATCACTAGCTATCAGGGAGATTCAAATTAAAACAACTTTGAGATACCAGCTGACACCAGTTAGAATGGCCAAAATTAGCAAGACAGGAAACAACGTGTGTGGGAGAGGATGTGGAGAAAGGGGAACACTCTTATACTGTTGGTGGGAACGCAAGTTAATGCAGCCACTTTGGAGAACAGTGTGGAGATTCCTCAAGGAATTAAGAATAGAGCTTCCCTATGACCCTGCAATTGCACTTCTGGGTATTTACCCCAAAGATACAGATGTAGTGAAAAGAAGAGCCATCTGTATCCCAATGTTTATTGCAGCAAAGGCCATGGTTGCCACAATGTGGAAAGAACCAAGATGCCCTTCAACGGACGAATGGATAAGGAAGATTTGACCCATATACACGATGGAGTATTATGCCTTCATCAGAAAGGATGAAAACCCAACTTTTGTATCAACATTGGCGGGACTGGAATAGATTATGTTGAGCAAAATAAGTCAAGCAGAGAGAGTCAAGTATCATATGGTTTCACTTATTTGTGGACCATAACAAAGAACATGGAGGACATGGGGAGATGGAGAGGAGAAGGGAGTTGTGGGAAATTGGAAGGGGAGATGACCCATGAGAGACTATGGACTTGAAAAACAACCTGAGGGTTTTGAAGGGGTGGGGGTGGGAGTTTGGGTAACCAGGTGGAGGGCAATAGAAAAGGTACGTATTGCATGGCACTTGGTGTGGTGTAAAAACAATGACTACTGTTATGCTGAAAATAAATAAATAAATTTAAAAAAAAAAAGAAAGAAAGACATAGTGGAACATAATCACAAAGGACAAATTGAGTTCATGACCAAATTCTCTTTCTGTCCTTACTAGGGGTTTCTACCTAAAGCGCTTTGGAGGCAAATGTTAGTGAGAGAGGTACTGCTACTTCATTGAAGCTTGCTTCTGTGTAGTCACAAAGCTGTAATGTCATGACAACCACTCTTCCCCCAACCACCCCTAATCTTGACACATGTGTAAAGTAGTCATGTGTCAGCCAAGAGGATCACAAGCCCTTCCAAATCACTGGAACAGCCTGGGTATATCACGGAGGCAATTTGCCAAGCATGTTGGTTTTTCCTTCTCCATGGCAGGATTTGTAGTCTATGGTTGTGACTGTCATCACCAGCCCTCTGGAATCCTGAGAAGTGCAAGAATACACAATTCCATCTTAAAGACTACAGGTCAGAAAAAAGTCAGGAAAACAACTCAATCTAAACCTAAGAAATCCACCCCACAGACATTTACTTGGTCCCCAATCCCAATCAGGGCGCTTATGACCAGCAAAATTGTATTATTGGACTTAGAGGAGAAAAAAAATTACAGCCCAAGGAAAGCTCACAGTTAACAGTCCCAGCCATGACAAAGATTTATCTGGTGTCTTAAACAGTGAAGACAGGAGTTCCTCTATCATCTTCATAAATTTTGCCAAAAGACCCCCCAATCTTCAAAACTGACCAACACAAAAGGCAGACTCTATAGTGGAGAACCCTAGGCCATTGAAGGACTCATCTGTTCGGAGCCAAGAGTAGCAAGTGCAGAGCATTTTGGAAGAGACCCACACCCAATGTGAAGCCATATAAAAGGCTGTTGTGCCAGTTTCAAGAAGACAAAGTGTAACTCTGAAAGGACCAATTGAAGAGGATTCAAATCTCTAAGAATACTGAATATTCCCAAAGGCAGAGAAGGTTCCTCTGTGGAACCGAATCAAGAAGTTGCAGCAAAAACCGGTCTTAACCCTCTAATTTCCATTCACCAAATATTTTCATGCAAAAACGTGGCAGTGAATGGAATGGATGATGGGCGTGTTCTAATGGAGCAGGAAGAGGATGAAAATGTGAGAACAAAGGGCCATTGCAGAGGGAGGCACAGAGGATGCTACAGGTTGGTGATGAGTTGCAGGAAAACAAAGACTAAGAGAATAAGGAGGAGAGCTCAGAGCCAAGATCTGGGATCTTAGGATGATGGGAGGTGGTGTCTACCTGGCTGCATTCCCTCGGAACATATGTCAAAGTAAAAGAAACTGTTATCTGTCCCCAGGAGGTCCTTGTAATCTTTTTAAAATAGTGTATGCATGTATTTGACAGAGAGAGATAGAGAAAGCTCAAGCAGTGGGGTAGTTGGAGAGGGAGAAGCAGACTTGCCACTGAGAGAGGAGCTCGATGGGGGACTCCATCCCATGACACTGGGATCATGACCCGAGCTGAAGGCATCCATTTAATTGATGGAGCCACCCCGGTACACAGTCTTTGTAGTCTCAATGACTCAGTGTTCTAGAGCACAGAAACAAATCTGTCATTCTTCAGAAATTCAGGTGAAACTGATTTTTCTTTTGGTGTCGGGGGGTAACTTGCTCTATCAGACCTGTTTTCAGACTTAGCATAGCTTGTAGTCTTGAAGTCAGGGAAATGGATATGAACAGATTATTATCCCAAGCATTTCTTGGTGATGAGATCATAAAACCACATATTAACCAGAAAGCATTTTTCCTCCCCTTTCTATGCACCTCTCTAGTTGTATAACAGGAAGAAAGTTCCAACTCAGGAGTCTTATTTTGAATTATGAAGATCCTCTTCCAAAGTCCTTTGACCTGTACAAATTGGACTGAATGACTTTCCTGATATTTACCTTCCTGCCTGGTCTGCAATGACCACTCTGCCCTACCCAGAGGTAGTGGACTAAGTCTAATGTCAGATACAATGTGGGTTTAGAGAAGGTAAGATTCTGAGAGGGCTGGAAGTACAGGAGGAATGTGGGAAAGTGGGGATAGGAATTGGCTGACTATGTAGGGTTGGGAGTTCTGATGGAGAGTCAGCAGTTTCCTATGGTAGTTCTGTTTGTCACAGGGAACAGCAAGGGTCATAGAGAGCCCATTTCAACTAGATGGTTCTCAATGAGCCTCTCATCTTCTCACCTACACACATTGGGAATGGCCTAGATATGATGAGATACTTGATCTGGAATCAGAGCCATTTCCCCACCTTATTCCACAGTGTCATCATGAAATATTTTTGCACCTAAATAGGAAGTTGGCCTACCCTTACTTCATCTTTAATAACAGAAAGCTATATACTAACCTATTGTTCATAAAACCTGCCATTCTCTCACCTCCCTGAAGTCATATCCATTTTTCTCTACGCAGTCAGCTATTTCTCATGAGTGCTTCATATATGTTTTTAATACGTTTGTCTCAGGGAGACTACCATAACTATCTTTTGACCTGTTCTAAATCACACTAAAGCAATAAATAGACATGCAAATACTTCATGAGCCCCCAAGAAGTCCTTAAAAAGGGCACTGTAAGCCTCTGGATAACTGTTTGGCCAAACTCCAACAGGCTGGGGGAGAAGGTGTTGAAGGAAGCTTCATATGCTTGGAAGTAGGGGGAAAAGAGTGTACTGTCTTAAATCTAGTATCTTTCACTTATGGACATGATATATTTTTGGCAGTATCTAAAAACAGAAAGCATAATAAGGCACACTCAATAGGAAAGTCAGTGGCTCTGGTTCAAAGACAAACCTGTCCAAGCCATGGTATAATCTGTTCCTGGAGAAGGAAGAGATACATTTGGGTCTCAAGATTTTCTTTCACTCTTGCTCCAAAGGCTGTCATTTCACTCACTTCTCTAAGCAAGGGAAAAGTTGTATTATCTCCAAAGAGGGAGACAAATGAAAATTAGAACATCCCAGATATCCCCAAAGGCAGACAGAGAGCTCTTTCTAGTGAACAAGAAACACATTGCCCCAAAGGTGAATCAGCTCTGTACAAAGGGGTCTGCTTTTGATGTTTTCTATACTCCACACATAAGTGAAATCATAGGGTACCTATCTTGCTCTGAGAGGCTTATTTCATGTAGCATAAGATTCTCCAGTTCCATCCATGTTGAGAAGCGGAGGAACACAGAGGGGTGGGCAAAATAGATAAAGGGGACTAAGACTTAAAAACATCCAGTTATCATATAGATAAGTCAGAGGGATAAAAGGTATGGCATAGGGAATAGAGTCAATAATATTGTAATTGCATTGCACTGTAACACATGGTGACTACACTTCTTAGGGTGAGCACTAAATACAGTGAACAATTGCCAACTCATTATATTAACCATCTGAACAAACATAACAGTGTTATGTTAATAACCCTTCAACAATAAGGAAAAATAATCACAAAGAAGAAGATACCAACCAATAAGTGGCATAGCCATCATTTTTGCCAGTCTTAGTTTAAGTGTTGGCAAAGTCAGCACAGGTTTGGGTGGCCAGGTGCTCAGAACACAGGTATGATGATTAGGTATTTCAACTCATCTTTGTTTTACTCATGTTCATATATTAAACCTACGGGAACCCTAAGACCAATGTTGAATCCCACCAAACTCTCTGTACCATGGATGTATTTTGTTTCTCCTACAGAAATCTCTGATTTCTCAAATGAGTTCCCATAGCAAATTGGCAAAAAATTGGGATTACAACTGGGAAGGTAACAGAGTGAAGGATGGAAAGATAAATGGGAATCCAAGTGGCATTCATCTCTAACTGCCTAATCTCAGGATAATTGTCTGTTTTGTTGTTGTTGTTGTAAGGTAATTCATGATTCTTCTGAGCGATGGATAAAGTTCCCCATTTTAAAAACACAACTCTTAAGAGAATACGAATTTCCACAATATGAAGCTCTCTTTCCAACACGATTTTTGTCAATATTTTCCATTTAACTTAAAGCCAATCCTTGGCAATTATTATTAAAGATTATGCTTCTGTGGTTTATAATATGCATATTCTGATTAATTATTGTGGGGAACAATCTCCATTGAAATATATGCATGACATCTCTAGGAAACTAAAACAAGAGTTAGGGTAAAGAGCAGGAGGTTAAACTGCTCAAGAATGATGAGAATTAGGTGAAATAACAATGTTTCAAAAAAGGAGCTGATGATGTTCTCTTCACAGCATTGCAAATGCTTTGTATTATGGGTGTCTTTCCAATTAAAAACAAAAAGTTTTTAATTGCATACTCTGCCAAAGACTTATCTTTGTACAGAATGATTTTAACTGAAACATGCAATTTTATTGCTTAAGTAAAATGATGAATAGAGAGAGGGAAGCACTACCCTTTCGTGTAGAAATAAGTTTCTGGAGATCAGCCAGTAGAAAATAAAAAATAAATAGAAAAGTAGAAAATAATAAAGAAATAGCCAGTAGTTTAGGAAGTATAGGAAGATATCCCATTAAAAGACCTGTCTCTATGATGGGAACCACATCTTAGAGCGGGAATGTGCTTTTTTGGTCATGAGATATAGGGATAAGGATGACTATTCCCTATGCATTCCTCTATATCATGTTGGAAAATAAGCACGATATATATGTGCATTGAGGCAGAGAGGCTTTGTGAAATTCCAAACTCAAGTTCAAACTTTTCCAAGAAAAGGTCTTGAATCTATTTTGTATATACAGAGTTGAAGGTGCATTTAAACAACTTAAAGGAGATAGTTACCAAAGTCATCAACTCATGATCTCAAATATGCACTTTTCTGAATCAGAGCGTTTTGCTGGTACAGGGATAAGCATGGGTAAGATCTTGATTTGAGACAATATTGACTAGGAAATGGATTTAGAACCAAGCATCATTGAATACAGCAACTGTTTCCCAGAGGCTGAGGAGAAGTCATGGGGTTGGGGATTGGGTTTTCCATAGATAGTATCATGTAATCTGCAAAGAAAGAGCGCTTGACTTCTTTGCCAATTTGAATATCTTTTATTTCTTTTTGTCATCTAATCACTGTTGTTTGGACAGCTAGTGCTATGTTGAACAATAGTGGTGAGCTTGGTCATTCCTTTCATGTCCTGATCTTAAGGGAAAGGCTCTCATCTTTTCCTCATTGAGAATGTAGTCGCTGTGGGTTTCTAATAGATGAATTTTATGAAATTGAATAATGTTTCTATCTATCTTATACTCTGAAGAGCTTTGATGAGGAAAGGATGTTCTATTCTGTCAAATGATTTTTTTCTGCATCCATTGGGAGGACCATGTGTTTCTTCTCTCTTCTCTTATTGATTTTTCCTATCATATTGATTGATTTAAAGATGTTGAACAACCCTTACGTCCCTGGGATAGGTCCCACATGATCGAGGTGGACCATCCTTTTAATGTGCTGTTGAGTCTTATTAGTTAGGATCCTATTGAGTATTTTGAATCCATATGCATCAAATATTGGAGTGAAAATCTATTTTTTGATAAGGTCCTTGAAATTTAGAGGATCATGGCAAAGGTGTCCTCGTATAATGAGTTGAGATATCTTCCTTCTATTTCTGTTGTTTGAAGCAGCTTCGGGAGAATAGGTACTATTTATTTCATAGAATCCCCCAAGGAATCCTTCAGGTCCTGGAATTTTGTATTTGGGGAGGTTTTGGACCACTGCTTCAATCTCCGTACTTGTTATTGGTCTATTCAGGTCATCAATTACTTCCTCTTTCTGTCTCAGTAGTTAATAGGTTTCCAAGAATACATCTGTTTCATCCATGATGATTAATTTATTGGCATTTTGGTGTTGATCATAATTTCCCAGAATCATTTCTATTTCCTTAGTGTTTGTCTTAATCTCTTCCCTTTCATTCATACTGTTATTAGTTTGTGTCCTTTCTCTTTTCTTTTGTATAAGTCTGGCCAGTCGTTTATTGATATCAATAATTCTTACTGAGAACCATCTTCTAGTTTTGTTTCTGTGTTCTAATGTATTTCTGGTTTCTAATTCAACCATCTCTTCTCTCACAGCTCAGGATCAACAAGTTGATTTAAACTATAGAGATAGTTTGTGTATTCAGGATATCTTTTTTTTCTCTCTCTCTCTTTTGACTGAGGCTTAGGTAGCTATGTGTTTCCCCCTTAGGACCCACTTTGCCATAACCCATATATTTTGGAAGGATTTTTTTTTTCTCATTGGTTTCAATAAATTATATAAGTTCATCTTTGGTTTCTGGGTTGAACCAAGCATTCTTAAACAGATGGTCTTTAGCTTCCAAGTGTTTGAATTCCTTCCAAACTTTTTCTTGTGATTGAGTTCCAGGTGCAAAACACTCTGGTGTGAGAATAGGCAGGGAATAATCTCAATATTTTGGTACTGGTGGTAACCTGATTTGTGAGCTGGTAGGTGGTCTATTCTGGAGTAAGTTTCATGAGCACTGGAGAAGAATGAGTATCCTGTTGCCTTTAGGGTGGAATGTTCTGTGAATATCTATGAGGTTCATCTGGTCCAGGATGTCATTCACAGCTTTTGTTTCTTTGCTGAATTTCTGCTCAGATGATGTGTTTATTGCTGATAGTGGAGTGTTGAGGTCTTTCACTATCACTTTTTTATTATCAATATGTCCCTTTAGTTTGGTTAACAGTTGGATTCTGCAGTTGGCTGCTTCCATGTTGGGTGCATAGATATTTACAATTGTTAGATCTTGTTGGATCCACCCTTTAAGGATGATATAGTGCCCTTCTGCATCTCTAACTATGGATTATAGCTTAAAATCTAAATTATTCTGAGTGAAACAAGTCAAGCAGAGAGAGTCAATTATCATATGATTCCACTTATTTGTGGAGCATAAGGAATATCATGGAGGACATGGGTAGATAGGAGAAATGCGTTGGGGGAAATTGGAGGATAAGATGAACGATGGGAGTTCTGTGGACTCTGAGAATTAAACTGAGGGTGTCGGAGGGGAGGTGGATGGGATGCTGTCTGAGCCTGGTGGTGGATATTATGGAGGAAAAGTATTGTGTGGAGCACTGCGTGTGGTGCATAAACAATGAATTCTGGAACACTGAAACAAAATTTAAAAAAAAATAAAAATTTAAAAAGATCTAATTTGTCTGATATGAGAATTGGCAGCCCTGCTTTATTTTGAGGTCCACGGATATGAAGACGTTACTCCATTCCTTCACTTTTACTCAGGATATATTGTTTGGTTCAAAATTATACTCTTATAGACAATCTCTTATAGAAGAGCTTCAAAACGAATCTCTTATGGATAGGTTCTCTGTTTTTAATCCAATCTGCAACACCATGCTGTTTGATGGGAGCATTTAGGCCATTGACATTGAGAGTGATTATTGAAAAATATTTCATTGTCATCATGTTGCCTGTGAAGTCCTTGTTTCTATAGAAGGTCTTGGTATCTTTCTGTTCTATATCATTCTTGGCATCTTTCTCTTTTTATAGGACCAAGTCTCCCTTAATTTTTCATGCAGGGCTTGCTTGGTGCTCACATAATCTTTCAGTTTCTACTGTTCCTGGAAGGTCCTTATCTCTCCATCAGTTCTGAAGGAGAGACTTGTCAGATAAACAATTCTTGGGTGCATGTTCATCTCATTTAGTACCCTGCATATGTCTTCCTAGCCTTTTCTCGCTCACGGTCTGCAAGAACAGGCCCGATGTTATTCTGATTTTCTTTTCTTTGCAAGTAAGGAACATTTACCCCATAGCTGCCCTGAAGATGGCTTTTTGTTTCTAAGATTTGCGAGCTTTACTATGATATGCCAGGGTGTAGTTCTCTTCTCCTTGTTTTGGGAGGGCTCCTCTTTGCCTCTAGGACAGGAACTCTTGTTTTATTCCCCAGATTAGGGAAAGTCTTGGTTGTGATTTGCTCTAAAATATCTTCTAGTCCTCTCTCCCATTCTCCAACTCCTCAGGGATCCCACTAATTTTGACATTGGAATGTCCATGGCATCATTTATTTCTTTAATTCTGTTTTCATGGGTTTTGTGCTGTTTGTTACAGGACTGCTCCTGTTCCTTCTTTCTGATCAGTTTGTCTTCCTGACCACTAATTTGTTCTTCTGCTTCATTTACCCTAGGTGTTAGAGTATCTAGATTAGATTGGATCTCATTGAGAGCATTTTTCAGTTCTACCATATCAACTCTCATTTCTGCCCTTAGAGAATCTATGTTGCCATTACAAGTTTTATGCATCCTAGCTATTGTCTTACATCTTGCTTATAAACATATCCACTGATTCTGTGGCAGAGGTAACAGTCTCTGAGTTTTTCCCAAATTGAGGGTTACTTCACTGAATCATTCTATTGAGGGGTGGTTGAGGGAGAGCACAGAGTCCAAACTTTGACCACAGCTTAAGCAAAATGCACCTGTCTTATAGGGACCTTCGGGTTGTTGGCCTCCTGTTCTTCCAGCCAGTCTTCTGGGAAAGAAGACCATTTCTCAGGCAACCTCATTTGGGCAGAGATGCTTTCTCCCTGTGTGTGTGTTGGGGGAGGTGGCTCAGTGAAAACTGGTTTTGTAGTGGCTTTCTCTGGTGGCTTTCCACATTTTCACCAGGGGTAAAATCAGGTGCTACTGTATCCAAACCTCTATCTCAGAACAGGGAGATTGCAGATTGTCACTAAGTGAAATTTCCTGGGCACAGTGTCCCTGTTTCTGTCAGTGCAGCCAAAAACCAGAACACCCTCAGTCACCACTGCACCACTGCACCATTGCAGCTCACACAGTCCTCAGCTCCTGGTCCAGGCACATGTCTGCCCTTTGTGCTTCTAGAACTGCATATCATCCCTGGCATTCCCCTCAAGTGCTTTCCCTGCTGCTACAGGAATTCAAGCCTGTTCCCAGCGTGGGAGACTTTTGAGGTCCAATGGCTCTTTCATCTTCCATTTTGCTGCCATCATCAGCACACAGAAGCATGGTTCCACACAACCCCATACTTAAGAACTAACAACTTGAGATATTCTGTTTTTAGAGACCTGATCTATCCTTCTTACACCACAGGCTGATTTTGTGGGCGTTCAGAATGGTCTGCTAGATATCCAGCTCAATTCAGGTGGCTGGTTAAAATAGGATCCCCTACTTCTCTGTGCTCTTTGCCAACTCTCATTCATTCATTAACAGGATATTCTTTAACTTCCATCTGTGACCACCCCCCCTTTTTGGGGGGTTGAATTTATGTTTCATAGCACTGTGTTCTGAAAACATGCATAGTTTGGTTTCAATCTTTTTATACTTGCCAAGCCTGATTTTCTGCCAATATGTGTTTTCTTCTGGAAAATATTCCATGTGCACTTGTGAAGAACTTTGGATCTGCTGCTTTAGCATGAACTTCTCTGAATATGCTTTTTAAGTCCCTCTGGTCCAGTGTGTCATTCAAAGCTCTTGTTTCTTGTTGATCTGCATAGATGATCTGTCCTTTGCTTTGAGTGGGGTGTTAGAGTTCCCTAATGCTTTTTTAAATGTTTACTATTGTTTATATATTTAGTTGCCTTCATACTAGGGGCATAAACAATTTTTGGACTCCTTGATGTAGATATCCCTTAATTATAACCTAATTCCTTTCTTCATCTCATGTTAAACTCTCTGGTTAACCTCTAGTTTGTTTGTTAAAAGTATTGCTACTCTGGGTTTCTTTTGACATCCATTTACATGATAAATTGTTCTCCAATCACTTAGTTTCTATTCGCTAGTGTCCTTAGCTCTAAAATGAGGCTCTTATATATATTCAGAGAAAGTGCTAATAGATCTGTATTTAGAGTCATTTTGTTCGTTATCTTGCCATTGTTTCTGGAGATTTATTCTGTTCCTTTCTTATCCTAGTCACTTTTGGTATCTCCTTTTCAACCAAAGAGTGTCCTTTGATATTTCTTGTAGGGATGATTTACTGACAGTTAATTCCTCTAGGGATTGTAAGTGTGGGAAACTCTTCCTCTTTCTTTCTATCCTGAGTGACAGTTGTGTTGTGTAGCATATTCATTGCTGTAAACTTTGCCCAGTCTGAACTTTGAATATATCATGTCATTGCCTTCTAGCTTGGCAAATTTCTTTGAAGAGATGGGCAATAAGCATAAGGCTCTTCCTCTGTAAGCTAAGGACTTCCTTTGTCTTGCAACTCAAAGGTATTTCCTCTATTGCTAGATTTTGCAAATTTAATTACACTATGTCTTGTGTTGGCCTGCTTCTTTTGATTGTGATGGAAGTCTTTGGTGCCTCTGAACCTGGATCTCTGTTTCTTCGGCCAGATTAGGAAAGTTTTCAGCTATGATTTCCCCAAAGACATTTTGACCCTCTTTTCTCTCTCTCTCTTCTATGACTCCTACAATATGCATTCTATTACATTTGATGGAGTCAATGATTTCCCTACATTCTCATGTTCCATAATTCTTCCTTCCCTCTTTGTTTAGCTTCATTATTTTCTATCATTTTGTTTTCCAGGTCACGAATTTGATCCTCTCTTTCTTCTAGCCACCTGTTCATTGCATCCAGTCTGCTTTTAAACTTTTCGTCTCTGATTATTATTTTTTTTAATTATTTTTTCTCTGTGGTAAGGGTCACCCTGATATTTTCTGTTCCTGTCTCAAGCCAGTGAGTATCCTGGCTGCTGCTTTAAATCCTCTTGTTACATGTATCTGTTTTATGTAGGTTTCCTGATCATGATCTTCTCTCTCCTTTTTTTTTTTTTTTTACTTGAGATAAAGCAATTATTTCATCTCTGCATTTGGTTTAATTCTCTGTCTTCTCTTCTTCCTAGAAAAGAAGCCTATTATGTGTTCTGTTCACGAGGATAATGGCTTTAGGAAGAAGAGATCGTGTCGGAGCCAAGGCCTGGAGCTTCAGGGAGTCCTGGGTGTGTGTCACATATATTCTGCTGTTGTGTTGTGGCTGCCCTCTGTCCTTCAGGCCAGTCATCTGTAGAGGCTGTCCTTGCCTGCAGTGGGAGAATGTTTGGTGTATGGCCTGAATATGGTGAGGTTTAGCTTGGTGGGCTCTGTTCTGCCTGTGAAAGGAGTCTTGATAAAAATTCAACAGAACTAAGTCCTTCAGAATGTTATGGCCAGGACACAGAATGTGTGCAGTGTTTTATTCTAGTCCCTGAAGGATATCCTGTTCAACTGGGACTGAGCAAGTTGGACTGAGAAAGGCAGTTCCACCAGAGTGCAGGGGAGGGGACTTCATGTTTGCATTTAGGCTGTCAATGCTATCACTTCCTTGCTTTTCACAGGTAGTTCAGTATTTATGCTTGTAGTAGAAGAGCTCAATGTTTCTTTTGGTCCCATAGAGGCATCTCCACAAACACTGCCTTTCAGGGTTGCACTCCAAGAACAAATAATCTCCCACAGTCTCTCCAGATATTGTCTCCAGGCTGTCTGCACCTGGCTGTTTGCCTGTTTTGTGTTCAGGAGTAAAACAGTGTTCTCCAGACTCTATGCCAGTCAAGCTTGCTGTCCTTAAAACTTGGGCTTTCAACCCCTCTGGTTGCAAGAACTCAAGTCATTCAGTCCCTCTCATTTTCACAGCCAATGGCTTTGGGGACATTCTCCTTGTGGGTTCAACATGTGCTCCTCTCTCATGTACCTTTCTCTGTGGCATTGGCTCCTTCTCCTCTGCAGCACCTACCATCCACTTCTTCCCTAAACCATATCTCCACACTTCCTACCATATTCCATGTGACTTCTCTCTTTACCTGTAGGTTTCAGGTCAATTTCTGCCATGTTTAGGTTGAGTTGGTAATCTTCCAGTTGTTTTCATGGCTCAAGACAAGCCTGGAGTTTCCCTACTGTACCACCCTCTCCCTGTCCTCCATATGCACAAAGGGATCTTAGCCATAGGCAAGAATGAAATATTGCGACTTGCTACATGTGGGAGGAAGATAGAGAGCATGGTGCTAGGTGAAATCTACCAGTCACAGAGAGAAAAATAGCATATGATTTCACTCATTTATGGAATTTAAGAAACAAATGAACAATGAAGAAAAAGAGACAAACAATCAAAGAGACTCTTCAATATACGCACAAACTTGTGGTGGTTAGAAGGCAGGATTGTGGGTATATGTGTGAGTAAAAGGGAATTAAATGTGACATTCATTGCAGGAAATGTGGCTGAAAGTGAAGTAAAATGATTTTCTTATGCCACTTTCATTAAACTGTTATCAAAACAAGAGAGACTTTATATCACTAGAAATTTCATTATCAGTGTTATGTTAGAAAATGTTATGTTAGTAAAGAAAAATTCAGAGTAGATATGCAAAAATAGGATGCAAGTGAGGAATAGCACGAAAGGAAATAAATCCCAAAAGAAAACACCAAACAAGGAAAAATCACAAAAGATTCAAAGTCAGAAACAAAGAAAATGAAAAGAGTTAATTCTTTACTTATCAATAAAGTCCAATACAATAAAAAATTCAGGACTAAGTTATACATTATAAACAGAGGGATGGAATTGATAAAAAAGAAAGATAAAATCAGACAAAAAGGAAAACAACTGCTACAAAACAATATCCAACAATATGTTCCCCATAGAGATTCAGTTCAACCTTAAGGATACACTTAGCTTGAAAGTGAAGGAATGGGAAAAGATAGTTCATGCAAAGGGCAAGCAAAAGAGAGCAGAAGTGGTTTGGCCTATATCAGATAGATAGATTTTAAGTTTAAGACACAAAGAAGGTCCTTAGTCTTGGTGGAGTATCAATTTATCAAGAAGATACAAGAAGTGCTAATATATGTGCAACCAACATAAGAGTATTAAAATATTTGAATATTTGAAGGATATTAACAGAATTGAAGGGAAATACAGACCACAATAAAATAATGGTAGGGGATTATGATACCCCACCTTCAGCACAGGACAGATCATCCAGATGGAAAGGTGGTAAGGAACAGTAGAACACAAGGCCACTATAGACCACCTGGGCTTAAGAGACACATGCATAAGATTGTGTCTGTCAGCACCATAAAGGAAGTTTATCTCAAGTGCAGACCTAACATTCTGTATCATTGATCCTATGCTGGACCACAAATCCAGCCTTAACTAATTTAAAAGAGTCAAGTCCTATTTTGTGTATCTATGAACACAATGGTATGAAAACTAAAAGAAATCACTTACAAAAGGAAAACTAAGCAAAATCCTAATAGATGGAAATGATAGCACATGCCTGTAAAATCAAGAGACCAATGAAGAAATCAAAAGGAATATCAGTTAAGTATCATGAACAAATGAAAATTAAAAAGTTTTTGTGATGCCACAGAAGCATTTCTATGAGGGTAGAAAATAGGGATAAATTCACATTTTAAGAAAAATTTAAAAGACCTAAATAAAGCAACCTAAATTTACACAATAAGGAAGTAGAAGAAGAACAAACTAAATCCAAAGTTAGCAGATAAAATGAAATAATAAACATTTTTGCAGAAATACATGAAATACAAACAAAACAATAGAAAAATCAGTAAAATTCACATTTAAGTTATGAAAAGATAAACATATGGACCCTTTAGTTGGATATAATCAATGAGAAAAGCATACAGCTAAAATTAGGAGAGAGGAGACATTACAATTGATAGAAGGGAAAAAAAGTAAACCTAAAAGTCCCTTATAAAGAATTATGCCAGCAAAGACAACAACTGAGAAAAAAGGATAAATTCCTAGAAACATACCATATACCAAGACCACATCATGAAGAATACAAAATCTGAGCCACCTGGTAATGGCTAAAGAGGTTGGAGCAGTAATCAAACACTTCCCAACACACAAAAAGCCAGGACCAAAACATTTCCCTGGTAAACTCTATTAGATATTAAATGAATGAAATGTCCATTCTTCTCATCTATTCCAGATATTGAGGAGGAAGGAACATTCTAATTTATAAGGCTCTAAGACCAAATTCAGATAAGGACATTATAATAAACAAGTTGTAAGGTATTTTAATAAAATAAAGATGATAAACATATGAAGCTTTCTTTCTTTCCTTCTATACTGGTTAAAGGGTCTTTTTTTCATTTTTTTTTAAATTATGTTCAGTAAGCTAGCATATCATGTATCATAAGTTTTTGGTATAGTGTTCAATGACTCATTAGTTGATGTTAACACACAGTGCAAGAGTCTGCAATTCCATCTTAAACACTACAAGTCAGAAAAGATTCAGGACTGCAACTCATTCTAAACCAAAGTACTCCTCCTCACGGACATGTACCCGGTCTTTAATCCCAATTAGGGCACTTATGACCGGCAAAAGGCAGCCAGAGGCAAGCTCACAGTTAACACCCACAACCAGAACAGAGACTTGACTGGAGTCTTAAATGGCAAAAACGGGAGATCCTCCACCAGCTCCAGAAATTGTGCCCAAAAGACCTCCCAATCATCAAAGCAAAGTACAAAAATGTAGACTCTACACAGTAGAACCTTGGGCCAAGGATGGACTTAGTTGTGTGGAGCCAACAGGAGCAAGTGCGGAGCATTTTGGAAGAGTCCCACACCGAGTGTGAAGCCATTTAAAAAGCTTCTCTGCGAGTTTCAAGAAGACAAATCATATCTCCAAAGGACGCATTGGAGAGGATTCAAATCTCTAAGAACACTGAGCATTCCCACAAGGCGGTGCAGGTTCCATCTCTGGAACTGAATCAAGAAGTTGCAGCACAAGTGGGTCTTAACACTTTAATTCCCATTCGCCAAATATTTTCATGCAAAAACATGACAGTGCAAGGTAAGAATGGTCGGTGTTCTAATGGAGCAGGAAGAGGATGAAAAATGTGAGACAAAGGGCCATATCAGTGAGAGGGGCAGAGGATGCTACAGATTAGTGATGGAAGGCAGGAAGACAAGAAGAGGATAATGAGCAGGAGAGTTCAGAGCCAAGATCTTGCATTTTAGGAGGGGAAGAGGGGCTCTGAACCTGGCTGCATTCCATGGGGCCATATGTCAAGATTAAATAAACCATTCTCTGGCGCCAGTAGGCCCTCGTAATCTTTTTAAAGATTTGTATGGAGAGAGCATATGCACTGGAGGAGCTGGAGAGGGAGAAGCAGACTTGCAACTGAGCATGGAGCCCAATGGAGGACTCGATCCCATGACACTGGGATCATGACCTGAGCTGAATGCAGCCACTTAACTGACATAGCCACCCAGGTGCCCAGTCTTTGTAGTCCCAATGATTGGTGTAATAGACCATAACAACTGGTCTGTCATTGATCAGAGATTCAGGTGAGACTGATTTTCAGTTTGGAAGAGAGAGGTGACTTGCTCTATCAGTCCTGTTTTCATAGTTAGCATAGCTTGTAGTCTTGGAGTCAGGGAATTTGCTATATGTAGGATATTCTCCAAAGCATTTCTTAATGATGAGATCATATAACCACATCTTATCCAGCGGGTCTTTTTTCTTTTTCCCTTTATAAGTACCTCTCTAATTGTATAAAGGGAAGAAAAAACAAACTCAGGAGTCTTATTTTGAATTATGAACAGCTTCTACCTAATCAGTTTATCTGTAAAAATTGGGCTGAATGGCTTTCCTGACATTGAACTTCCTTCCTGGTCTACAGTGACCACTCTGCCCTACCCAGAGGCAGTGGACTAAATCTAATGTCAGATACAATGCATAGGTTTAGAGAAAGTAAGATTCCAAGATGGCTGGAAATACAGGAAGAATATGGGAAAGTTGGGATAGGAACTGGCTGATTGAACAAGTAGGGTGGGGGAGCTCTGATGCAGGATCAGCAATTCCTATGATAATTCTGTTTGTCACAGGGAATAGCAAGGGTTATATAGACCCCACTTCATCTAGTTAGTCTCAATGAGCCTCTCCTATTGTCACCTATACACATTGGGGATGGCCTAGACATGATGAGCTACTTGATCTGAAATCAGAGCCATTCCACCACCTTATTCCATAGAGTCATCATAAGATTGTTTTGCAACTGTTGGCCTACTCCTCTTTAATCACAGGAATCTATCCACTAAACTATGTCTTATAACACTCTCATAAGGGGGCCATTTTCTACCTTCCTGATGTCATATCCATTTCCCCCTGAGCAGTCAGCTAGGTCTTATGAGTTCTTCATGTAAGTTTTTAATATTTTTTGTCTCAGTGAGTTATCATGACCATTCTTTGACCTGTTCTCAATCACACAAAGGCAATAAATGGATTGGAAAAACCTCACCAGCCCCCTAGAAATCCTTAAGAAAGGAATTGTCAGCCTATGAATAATTGTTTAGACAAAATCCAAAAGAATGGTGGGGAAAGGGATGTAGGAAGCTTCACATGTTTGTATGAAGGGAAGGATAGTGTACTGTCATAGAATCTAAATTCTATCACTTGTGGACATGATAGACTAGTGGCAGTATGTAAAGACAGGAAGCAGAACAAGGTACACTCAACTGGAAATCCTGTGGGTCTCTAATTCAATGGCAAGCCTGTCCAAGCCATGATGTAGCCTATTCCTAGAGAAGGAAGATATATATTTAGGTCTTAAGATTTCCTTTCCCTCTTGCTCCAAGGGCTGCCATTTCACTCACCACTCTAGGCAAGGTAAAAGCTTATGATCTCCAAATATACAGAGAAAAGAAATTTATTTATATCCAAGATTTCCCCAAATTCAGACAGAGAGCTCTTTTTAGTGAACAAGAAAGGTGTTGCCCCAAAGGTGAATTGGCTCTGTACTGAAGAGTCTGGTTTTCTTTTGTTTCCAATATTCCACACATAGAGAAATCATATGGTATCTATCTTCCTCTGACTGGCTTATTTCACTTAGCACAAGACTCTCCAGTTCCATTCATTTTGAGAAGGGGAGGCAATTAAGGGGATGGGCAAAATAGATAAAGGGGATGAAGACTTATAAACCTCCAGTTATAATATAAATAAGTCAAAGGGATAAAAGGTATGGCATGGGAATAGAGTCAATAATAATAGCATTGTATGGTAGCACATGGTGAGAACACTTCCTAGGGTGAACACTAAGTACAGTAAAGAATTGCCAATTCATATTTTAACAATGATTATTCTTCTGATTCAAGAGCATGGAATGGTCTTCCATCTTTTTGTTTCTTCTTCAATTTCTTTCATGAGTGTTCTGTAGTTCCTCGAGTACAGATCCTTTAGCTCTTTGGTTAGGTTTATTCTCTGGTATCTTATGGTTCTTGGTGCTATAGTAAATGGAATCAATTCTATAATTTCCCTTTCTGTATTTTTGTTGTTAGTGTATAAGAAAGCCACTGATTTCTGTACATTTACTTCATATCCTGCCACATTACTGAATCACTGTATGAGTTCTAGTAGTTTGGTGGTGGAGTCTTTTGTTTTTCCATATAAAGTATCATGTCATGTGCAAAGAGAGAGAGTTTGACTTCTTCATTCCCAATTTGGATATCATTTATTTCCTTTGTTGTCTGGTTGCCATTGCTAGGACTTCAAATACTATATGAACATGAGTCGTGAGAGTGGGCATCCTTGTCATGCTCCTGATCTCAACAGGAAGACTTTGAGCTTTTTCCCATTGAGGTTGATATTTGCTGAGGGTCTTTAAAAGATAGAATTTATGAAGTTCAGGAATGTTCCTTCTGTCCCTATAATTTGAAGCATTTTAATCAGGAACATATGATGGATTTTGTCAAATGATTTTTCTGCATCAACTGAGAGGACCATGTGGTTCTTCTTTCTTCTCTTATTGATTTGTTCTATCACATTGATTGATTTGTGAATGTTGAACCATTCTTGTAACACAGGGATGAATCCCACCTGATCACGGTGCATAATCTTTTTATTTATTATTATTTTTTGTTGTTTATTTTATATTTTTATTTTTGCTTATTTTCAGTGTAAGTGTTCATTGTTTTTTTTTTCTTTTTATTAATTTTTTCAGCGTAACAGTATTCATTCTTTTTGCACAACACCCAGTGCTCCATGCAAAACGTGCCCTCCCCATCACCCACCACCTGTTCCCCCAACCTCCCACCCCTGACCCTTCAAAACCCTCAGGTTGTTTTTCAGAGTCCATAGTCTCTTATGGTTCGCCTCCCCTCCCCAATGTCCATAGCCCGCTCCCCCTCTCCCAATCCCACCGCCCCCCAGCAACCCCCAGTTTGTTTTGTGAGATTAAGAGTCATTTATGGTTTGTCTCCCTCCCAATCCCATCTTGTTTCATTTATTCTTCTCCTATTGTTTTTGCAACACACCAAGTGCTCCATGCAGTACATGTCCACCCTATTACCCACCACTTGGTTCCTCAACCTCCCACCCTCCAGCCCCTTCAAAACCCTCTCATTGTTTTATAGAGTCCATTGTCTCTCATGGTACATCTGCCCTTCCAGTTTCCCTCAACTCCCTCTCCTCTCCATCTCCCCATGTCCTCCATGTTATTTGTTATGCTCCAAAATTAAGTGAAACCATATGATACATGATTCTCTCTGCTTGACTTATTTCACTCAGCATAATCTCTTCCAGTCCCATCCATGTTGCTACAAAAGTTGGGTAGTCATCCTTTCTGATGGAGGCATAATACTCCATAGTGTATATGGACCACATCTTCCTTATCCATCCATCCATTGAAGGGCATCTTTGTTCTTTCCACAGTTTGGCGACTGTGGCCATTGCTGCAATAAACATTGGGGTAAAAATGGCCCTTCTTTTCACTACATCTGTATCTTTGGGGTAAATACCCAGCAGTGCAATTGCAGGGTCATAGGGAAGCTCTATTGTTAATTTCTTCAGGAATCTCCACACTGTTCTCCAAAGTGGCGGCACTAACTTGCATTCCCACCAACAGTGTAAGAGGGTTCCATTTCTCCACATCCTCTCCAACACACGTTGTTTCCTGTCTTGCTAATTTTGGCCATTCTAACTGGTGTTAGGTGGTATCTCAATGTTGTTTTAATTTGAATCTCCCTAATGGCTAGTGATGATGAACACTTTTTCATGTCTGGTAGCCATTTGTATGTCTTCATTGGAGAAGTGGCTGTTCATATCTCCTGCCCATTTTTTTGATATGATTATCTGTTTTGTGTGTGTTGAGATTGAGGAGTTCTTTATAGATCCTGGATATCAACCTTTTATCTGTACTGTCATTTGCAAATATATTCTCCCATTCCATGGGTTGCCTTTTCGTTTTGTTGATTGTTTCCTTTGCTGTGTGAAGTTTTTGGTCTTGATGAAGTCTCAAAATTTCATTTTTGCTTTTGTTTCCTTGGCCTTTGGAGACATATCTTGAAAGAAGTTGCTGTGGCTGATATTGATGAGGTTACTGCCTATGCTCTCCTCTAGGATTCTGATGGATTCCTGTCTCATGTAGAGGTCTTTTATCCTTTTCGAGTTTATCTTTGTGTGTGTAAGAGAATGGTCGAGTTTCATTCTTCTACATATCACTGTCCAGTTTTCCCAGCACCATTTATTGAAGAGACTGTCTTTTTTCCACTGTATATTTTTTCCTGTTTTTTTCAAAGATTATATGACCATAGAGCTGAGGGTCCAAATCTGGGCTCTCCACTCTGTTCCACTGGTCAATGTGTCTGTTTTTATGCCAATACCATGCTGTCTTGGTGATCACAGCTTTGTAGTAAAGCTTGAAATCGGGTACCGTGATGCCTCCAGTTTTGTTTTTGTTTATATTTCAACATTTCCTTAGCAATTTGGGGTCTCTTCTGATTCCATACAAATTTTAGCTCCAGCTCTTTGAAAAATACCGGTGGAATTTGGATCGGAATGGCATGAAAAGTATAGATTGCTCTAGGCAATATAGACATTTTAACAATGTTTATTCTTCCGATCCAAGAGCATGGAAGGGTCTTCCATCTTTTTGTGTCTTCTTCAATTTCTTTCATGAGTGTTCTGTAGTTCCTCGAGTACAGGTCCTTTACCTCTTTGATTAGGTTTATTCCCAGGTATCATATTGTTCTTGGTGCTGTAGTAAATGGAATCAATGCTCTAATTTCCTTTCTGTAATTTCATTGTTAGTGTATAAGAAAGCCACTGATTTCTGTATATTGACTTTGTATCCTGCCACGTTACTGAATTTCTGTAAAAGTTCTAGTAGTTTGGGGATGGAATCTTTGGGGTTTTCCATAGAAAGAATCATGTCATCTGCGAAGAGAGAGAGTTTGACTTCTTCATTGCCAATTTGGATACCTTTTATTTCTCTTTCTTTTCTGATTGCCATTGCTAGGACTTCTAATACTATGTTGAACAAGAGTGGTGAGAGTGGGCATCCTTGTCATTTTCCTGACTTCAACGGGAAGGCTGCAGGCTTTTTCCCATTGAGGATGATATTTGCTGTGGGTCTTTCACAGATAGATTTTATGAAGTTCAGGAATGTTCCCTCTGTCCCTATACTTTGAAGTGTTTTAATCAGGAATGGATACTGGATTTTGTCAAATGCTTTTTCTGCATCAATTGAGAGGACCAGGTGGTTCTTCTCTCTTCTCTTATTGATTTGTTCTATCACATTGATTTGCGAATGTTGAACCATCCTTGTGATGGGATGAATCCCACCTGGTCATGGTGAATAATCTTTTTAATGTGCTGCTGGATCCTGTTTGCTAGGATCTTGTTGAGAATCTTAGCATCCATACTCATCAGTGATATTGGTCTGAAATTTTCCTTTTTGGTAGGGTCTTTGCCTGTGGATCAGGGTAATGCTAGCTTCATAACAGGAATCTGGAAGTTTTCTTTCTGCTTCAAATTTTTGAAACACTTTCAAGATAATAGGTGTGTTTTCTTCATTGAAAGTTTGATAGAATTCCCCAGTGAATCTGTCAGATACTGGGCTCTTGAATTTTGGGAGGTTTTTGATCACTATTTAATCTTGTTAGTAGATATTGGTCTATTCAGGTTGTCAATTTCTTCCTGATTCAATTGGTATTTTATAGTTTTCCAGGAATGCACCCATTTCATCTATGTCGCTTAGCTTATTGGCATATAACTGTTAATAATAACTTCTGATGATTGCTTCTACTTCCTTGGTGTTATATGTGATCTGTCCCTTTTCATTCATAATTTTATTAATTTGGGCTCTTGCTCTTTTCTTTTGGATTAGTGTGGCTGATGGTTTATCAATCTTAGTGATTCTTTAAAAAAACAGCATCTAGTTTCATTGATACGTTCTACTGTATCTCTGGTTTCTACCTCATTGATCTCTGCTCTAATCTTGATTATTTCCCTTCTTGTTTGTGGAGTTGGTTTGATTTGTTGTTTGATGTCCAGCCCTTTAAGTTGTAGAGACAGCTTCTGTATTCTGGATTTTTCAGTTTTTTTTTTTTTTTTTTTTTGAGGGAGGCTTGGATGGCTATGTATTTCCCCCTTAGGACCACCCTTGATGTATCCCATAGGTTTTTGACCAAAGTGTCTTCATTCTCATTGGTTTCTATGAATTGTTTAAGTTCTTCTTTGATCTCCTGGCTGATCCAAGCATTCTTAAGCAAGGGGGTGTTGAGCTTCCAGGCGTATGAGTTCCTTCTGAAAATTTCCTTGTGATTGAGCTCCAGTTTCAAAGCATTGTTATCTGAGAATATGCAGGGAATAATGTCAGTCTTTTGGTATCAGTTGAGTCCTGATTTGTGACCCACTGTGTGGTCTATTCTGAAGAATGTTCCATGTGCACTTGAGAAGAATGAGTATTCTGTTATTTTAGGGTGGAATGTTCTGTATATTTCTATGAGGTCCATCTGGTCCAGTGTGTCATTCGATGTTCTTGTTTATTTATTGATTTTCTGCTTGGATTATCTGTCTATCTCTGAGAAGAGACCCTGAATCGCTAAGGAAATGTTGAAAAACAAAAATAACACTGGCAGCATCACTTTACCTGATTTCAAGCTTTACTACAAAGCTGTGACCACCAGGACAGCATGGTACTGGCATAAAAACAGACACATAGACCAGTGGAACAGAGAGCCCAAATATGGACCCTCCACTTTCTGGTCAACCAATCTTTGACAAAACAGGAAAAATATACAGTGGAAACAGACAGTCTCTTCACGAAACAGTGCTGGGAAAAATGAACAGCTCTATGTAGAAGAATGATTCTCTACCATTAACTTACACTCTACACAAAGATAAACTCGAAATGGATAAAAGACCTCAACGTGAAACCAGAATCCATCAGAATCCTAGAGGAGAACATAGGCAATAACCTCTTCAATATCAGCCACAGCAACTTCTTTCAAGATATGTCTCCAAAGTCAAAGGAAACAAAAGCGAAAATGAACTTTTGGGACTTTATCAAGATCAAAAACTTTTGCAGAGCTAAGGGAACAGTCAACAAAACAAAGAGGCAACCCAAAGAATGGGAGAACTTATTTTCAAATGACAGTACAGACAGAAGGTTGATATCCAGGATCTATAAAGAACTCCTCAAACTCAACACACACAAAACAGATAATGATATAAAAAAATGGGCAGAAGATATGAACAGACACTTCTCCAAAGAAGACATACAAATGGCTATCAGACACATGAAAAAGTGTTCATCATCACTAGCCATTAGGGAGATTCAAATGAAAACCACACTGAGATACCACCTGATACCAGTTAGAATGGCCAAAATTAGCAAGACAGGAAACAACATGTGTTGGAGCGGATGTGGAGAAAGTGGAACCCTCTTACACTGTTGGTGGGAATGCAAGTTGGTGCTGCCACTTTGGAGAACAGTGTGCAGATTCCTCAAGAAATTAAGAATAGAGCGTCCCTATGACCCTGCAATTGCACTGCTGGGTATTTACCCCAAAGATAGAGATATAGTGAAAAGAATGGCCATCCATACACCGTTTTTTATAGCACCAATGGCCACAGTCACCAAACTGTGTTAAGAACCAAGATGCCCTTCAACAGACGAATGGATAAGAAAGATGTGGTCCATATACACTATGGAGTATTATGCCTCCATCAGAAAGGATGACTACCCAACTTTTGTAGCTACATGGACGGGACTGGAAGAGATTATGCTGAGTAAAATAAGTCAAGTAGAGAGAGTCAAGTATCATATGGTTTCAATTATTTGTGGAGCATAACATAGAACATGGAGGACATGGGGAGATGAAGAGGAGAAGGGAGTTGAGGTAAATTGGAAGGGGAGATGAACCATGAGAGACTATGGACACTGAAAAACTACCTGAGTGACTTGAAGTGGAAGGGGCGGTTGGTTGTGGGAACAAGGTGGTGGGTATTAGGAAGGGAACGTATTGCATGGTGCACTGGGTGTGGTGCAAAAACAATAAATAATGTTCTGCTGAAAAGAAATTTTAAAAAGTGTAAAAAATAAAATAAAATAAAATATACTAAAAAATTGCCATCTCACTGTAGTATACATCTGAAGAAATATAACCTTGTTATGTTAATCATGCTTCAATAATAAAGAAAATAAGTAATTATGAAGACAATACCTACCAACAGTTCAAGTAAATATCATTCCTTGCTAGTCTCAGTTTAAATGCTGGGAAACTCATCATAGGATGGGGTTGTCCAAGTGCTCCTAGAACAGGTGTGATGACTAGGAAATTCATCTTTGTTCTCATTTTCACATATTCTGCATACGGGAACCTAAGGCCAGTGTTGAATCCCATCAAGATATCTGTGCCATGGATGTATTTTGTTTCTTCTAAATAAATCTCTGATTTCTCAAATGAGTTCCAATATGCATTTGGAAATTGGTAAATTTCCAAGAACAGGGAAGATAACAGTGTGAAGGATGGAAAGCTAAATTGAAGTCCATGTGAATTATTCACTAACTGCCTAATCTCAGGACAATTGTCTTTTTCCTTTGTTGCATCATTAAATTCGTGATTCTTCTCTTATGAGTGATGTATAAAGTTCTCCATTTGTAAAACACAATTCTTTTTTTTTTAATTTTTATTTGCTTATTTACAGCATAACAGTGTTCATTATTCTGGCATCACACTCAGTGCTCCATGCAGTACGTGCCCTCCCTATTACCCGCCACCTGGTTCCTCAACCTCCCACCCCCCCGACCCCCCTGCCGCCCCTTCATAACTGAGACAGGAATCTATCAGAATCCTAGAGGAGAACATAGGCAGTAACCTCTTTGATATCAGCCACAGCAACTTCTTTCAAGTTATGTCTCCAAAGGCCAAGGAAACAAAAGTGAAAATGAACTTTTGGGACTTCATCAAGATCAAAAGCTTCTGCACAGCAAAGGAAACAGTCAACAAAACAAAAAGGCAACCCACGGAATGGGAGAAGATATTTGCCAATGACAGTACAGACAAAAGGTTGATATCCAGGATCTACAAAGAACTTCTCAAACTCAACACACACAAAACAGATAATCATATCAAAAAATGGGCAGAAGATATGAATAGACACTTCTCCAACGAAGACATACAAATGTAAAACACAATTCTTAAGAGGATAAGAATTTCCATAATATGAGGCTCTTTTTCCAACATGATTTTCCTCAATATCCTCCATTTAACTTATATCAAAACCAATCTTTGACAATTATTATGAAAGTTCTTTTTGGGTTGTAACATGCATAGTGCTGATTAATTACTGTGGAGAATGAACTCCACTGAAACATCTCCATTAAACTAAAAGGAGAATTCGGGTCAAGAGCAGGAGGTTAAAATGCCCAATAATGACCAAAATTAGGCAAAGGAACAATGCTTCAAAAGAGGAGCTGACGATGTTTTCTTCAGAGCACTGGATATGCTCTGGATCATGGATGTCATTCAAAAAATGGGAAAGCGGGGAGGAGTCAAGATGGCGGAGAAGTAGCAGGCTGAGACTACATCAGGTAGCAGGAGATCAGCTCAATAGCTTATCTAAACATTGCAAACACCTACAAATCCAACAGGAGATCAAAGAGAAGAAGAACAGCAACTCTAGAAACAGAAAATCAACCACTTTCTGAAAGCTAGGACTGGCGGAGAAGTGAATCTAAAACGACGGGAAGATAGACCGTGGAGGGGGGAACGGAGCACAAAATCAGGTAATTTTTTTTTTATTTATTTTTATTTGTTTATTTACAGCATAACAGTGTTTATTGTTTTGGCATCACACCCAGTGCTCCATGCAGTATGTGCCCTCCCTATTACCCGCCACCTGGTTCCTCAACCTCCCACCCCCCCGACCCCCCTGCCGCCCCTTCATAACCCTCTGGTTGTTTTTCAGAGTCCATAGTCTCTCATGGTTCATCTCCCCTTCCAGTTTCCCTCAACTCCCTCTCCTCTCCATCTCCCCATGTCCTCCATGTTATTTGTTATGCTCCACAAATAAGTGAGACCATATGATACTTGACTCTCTCTGCTTGAATTATTTCGCTCAGCATAATTTCTTCCAGTCCCGTCCATGTTGCTACAAAAGTTGGGTATTCGTCCTTTCTGATGGAGGCATAATACTCCATTGTGTATATGGATCACATCTTCCTTACCCATTCATCCGTTGAAGGGCATCTTGGTTCTTTCCACAGTTTGGCGACCGTAGCCATTGCTGCAATAAACATTGGGGTAAAAATGGCCCTTCTTTTCACTACATCTGTATCTTTGGGGTAAATACCCAGCAGTGCAATTGAAGGGTCATAGGGAAGCTCTATTCTTAATTTCTTCAGGAGTCTCCACACTGTTCTCCAAAGTGGCTACACTAACTTGCATTCCCACCAACAGTGGAAGAGGGTTCCCCTTTCTCCACAACCTCTCCAACACACGTTGTTTCCTGTCTTGCTAATTTTGGCCATTCTAACTGGTGTTATGTGGTATCTCAATGTCGTTTTAATTTGAATCTCCCTGATGGCTAGTGATAATGAACATATTTTCATGTGTCTGATAGCCATTTGTATGTCTTCATTGGAGAAGTGTCTGTTCATATCTTCTGCCCATTTTTGATATGATTATCTGTTTTGTGTGTGTTGAGTTTGAGAAGTTCTTTATAGATCCGGGATATCAACCTTTTGTCTGTACTGTCATTTGCAAATATCTTCTCTCATTCCGTGGGTTGCCTCTTTGTTTTGTTGACTGTTTCCTTTGCTGTGCAGAAGCTTTTGATCTTGATGAAGTCCCAAAAGTTCATTTTTGCTTTTGTTTCCTTGGCCTTTGGAGACATATCTTGAAAGAAGTTGCTGTGGCTGATATCGAAGAGGTGACTGCCTATGTTCTCCTCTAGGATTCTGATAGATTCCTGTCTCACGTTGAGATCTTTTATCCATTTCGAGTTTATCTTTGTGTACGGTGTAAGAGAATGGTCGAGTTTCATTCTTCTACATATCGCTGTCCAGTTTTCCCAGCACCATTTATTGAAGAGACTGTCTTTTTTCCATTGGATATTTTTGCCTGTTTTGTCGAAGATTATTTGACCATAGAGTTGAGGGTCCATATCTGGGCTCTCCACTCTGTTCCACTGGTCTATGTGTCTGTTTTTATGCCAGTACCACGCTGTCTTGGTGATCACAGCTTTGTAGTAAAGCTTGAAATCGGGTAACATGATCCCGCCAGTTTTGTTTTTGTTTTTCAACATTTCCTTAGCAATTCGGGGTCTCTTCTTGCTTCATACAAATTTTAGGATTATTTGCTCCAGCTCTTTGAAAAATATCGGTGGAATTTTGATCGGAATGGCATTAAAAGTATAGATTGCTCTAGGCAGTATAGACATTTTAACAATGTTTATTCTTCCAATCCAAGAGCATGGAACAGTCTTCCATCTTTTTGTGTCTTCTTCAATTTCTTTCATGAGTGTTCTGTAGTTCCTCGAGTACAGGTCCTTTACTTCTTTGGTTAGGTTTATTCCCAGGTATCTTATGGTTCTTGGTGCTATAGTAAATGGAATCGATTCTCTAATTTCCCTTTCTGTATTTTCATTGTTGGTGTATAAGAAAGCCACTGATTTCTGTACATTGACTTTGTATCCTGCCACGTTACTGAATTGCTGTATGAGTTCTAGTAGTTTGGGGGTGGAGTCTTTGGGGTTTTCCATATAAAGAATCATGTCATCTGCGAAGAGAGAGAGTTTGACTTCTTCCTTGCCAATTTGGATACCTTTTATTTCTCTTTGTTCTCTGATTGCTGTTGCTAGAACTTCTAATACTATGTTGAACAAGAGTGGTGAGAGTGGGCATCCTTGTCGTGTTCCTGATCTCAACGGGAAGGCTGCAAGCTTTTTCCCATTGAGGACGATATTTGCTGTGGGTCTTTCATAGATAGATTTTATGAAGTTCAGGAATGTTCCCTCTATCCCTATACTTTGAAGCGTTTTCATCAGGAACGGATGCTGGATTTTGTCGAATGCTTTTTCTGCATCAATTGAGAGGACCATGTGGTTCTTCTCTCTTCTCTTATTGATGTGTTCTATCACACTGATTGATTTGCGAATGTTGAACCAACCTTGCAACCCAGGGATGAATCCCACCTGGTCATGGTGGATAATCTTTTTCATGTGCTGCTGGATCCTGTTTGCTAGGATCTTGTTGAGAATCTTTGCATCCATATTCATCAGTGATATTGGTCTGAAATTCTCCTTTTTGGTAGGGCCTTTGCCTGGTTTGGGCATCAGGGTAATGCTGGCTTCATAAAAAGAGTGTGGAAGTTTTCCTTCTGCTTCAATTTTTTGGAACAGCTTCAGGAGAATTGGTGTTATTTCTTCTTTGAAAGTTTGGTAGAATTCCCCAGGGAATCCGTCAGGTCCTGGGCTCTTGTTTTTTGGGAGGTTTTTGATCACTGCTTCAATCTCATTACTAGATATCGGTCAATTCAGGTTGTCAATTTCTTCCTGGTTCAATTTTGGGAGTTTGTAGCTTACCAGGAATGCATCCATTTCATCTAGGTTGCTTAGCTTATTGGCATATAACTGTTGGTAATAATTTCTGATGATTGTTTCTATTTCCTTGGAGTTAGTTGTGATCTCTCCCTTTTCATTCATAATTTTATTAATTTGGGCTTTCTCTCTTTTCTTTTGGATTAATGTGGCCAATGGTTTATCAATCTTATTGATTCTTTCAAAAAACCAGCTTCTAGTTTCATTGATACGTTCTACTGTATCTCTCGTTTCTACCTCATTGATCTCTGCTCTAATCTTGATTATTTCCCTTCTTGCATGTGGAGTTGGTTTGATTTGTTGTTGATTCTCCAGTTCTTTAAGGTGTAGAGACAGCTGGTGTATTCTGGATTTTTCAATGTTTTTGAGGGAGTCTTGGCTGGCTATGTATTTCCCCCTTAGAACCGCCTTTGCTGTATCCCATAGGTTTTGGACCGAGGTGTCTTCATTCTCATTGGTTTCCATGAATTGTTTAAGTTCGTCTTTGATCTCCTGGTTGATCCAAGCATTCTTAAGCAAGGTGGTCTTTAGCTTCCAGGTGTTTGAGTTCCTTCTGAACTTTTCCTTGTGATTGAGCTCCAGTTTCAAAGCATTGTGATCGGAGAATATGCAGGGAGTAATGTCAGTCTTTTGGTATCGGTTGAGTGCTGCTTTGTGACCCAGTATGTGGTCTATTCTGGAGAAGGTTCCATGTGCACTTGAGAAGAATGAGTATTCTGTTGTTTTAGGGTGGAATGTTCTGTATATGTCGATGAGGTCCATCTGGTCCAATGTTTCATTCAATGCTCTTATTTCTTTATTAATTTTCTGCTTTGATGATCTGTCTATTTCTGAGAGAGGCGTATTAAGATCTCCTACTATTATTGTATTCGTATCAATATGACTCTTTATCTTGATTAATGGTTTTCTTATGTAATTGGGTGCTCCCATATTGGGGGCATAGATATTCACAATTGTTAGATCGTCTTGGCGGATAGTCCCTTTAAGAATTATGTAGTGTCCTTCTGTATCTCTGACTACAGTCTTTAGTTTAAAATCTAATTTATCTGATATGAGAATCACTACTCCGGCCTTCTTTTGAGGCCCATTGGCATGAAAGATGCTTCTCCATCCCTTCACTTTCAGTCTGGGTGTATCCTTAGGTTCAAAATGGGTCTCTTGTAGACAACATATGGATGGGTCCTGTCGTTTTATCCAATCTGCAACCCTGTGTCGTTTTATGGGTGCATTTAGGCCATTCACATTGAGAGTGATTATTGATAGGTATGTTTTGATTGACATCGTGTTACCTTTGAAGTCTTTCTGTCTATAGATTGTTTCTGTATTTCTGTTCAATGATATTCTTAGGATTTTTCCTCTCTTATAGGACCCCCCTTAATATTTCCTGCAGTGTCGGCTTGGTGGTTGCATAGTCTTTTAAGCCTTGCCGGTCTTGGAAACTCTTTATCTCTCTGTCCATTTTAAATGTCAGTCTTGCTGGATAGAGTATTCTTGGTTGCATGTTCTTCTCATTTAGTACTCTGAATATATTTTGCCAGCCCTTCCTGGCTTTCCAGGTCTCTGTGGAAAGGTCCGACGTTATTCTAATGGGCTTTCCTCTGTATGTAAGAAGCTTCTTTGTCATAGCTGCTTTTAAGAGGGTCTCTCTTGAAACAAAATTCCCCATGCTAACGATAAGGTGCCGTGAGGACTTTCGAGAATCTAAAATCTTGGGAAGAAATCTTTCTGCCTCTAGTACATGACCGTTGTTTCCATTCGTGAGATTGGGAAAATTTTCATAGACAACTTCTTCCACTATATCTTCTAGACGTCTTTCTTTTTCTTCCCCTTCAGGGATTCCAATAATTCTGACGTTGGAAAGTTTCATGGCATCGTTTATTTCCCTGATTCTGTTTTCGTGGCTTCCGAGCTGTTTGTTCCAGGCTTCCTCCTGATCCTTTCTCTCTATCTGTTTGTCCTCCAGATCACTAATTCTGTCTTCTTTCTCAGTTACCCTAGCTTTTAGAGAATTTAGATTGTATTGGAACTCGTTGAGAGCATTTTGAACATCATTCCTGGTGGCTTTCTTTTCTGCCCTAACATTGTGAACATCATCCCTGGTGGCTTTCAGTTCTGCCCTAATCAATTCTGTTTGGTCATCCATGGCTTTCTCCAATCTAGCTATTGCCTGGATAATTGTTAGTCTGAATTCCTTTTCTGACATATTGTCTATGTTGATAGCCATTAGCTCTGTTGCAGAAGGCCCATCCTCTGTATTTTTCTTCTGTTCGGTATTCCTCCTCCTAGTCATTTTGGTAAGAGATGACTAAACAGATGCAGCTGGACTTACCGATTGTGGTGCAGTCAATGTGCACCCTGGAACACTTCTGTGCAATCAGGATTCCCCACCCAAATGAGAGAAAAATGAGAAGAAAAAGAAATAGAGAAGAAGAAAGAAAAAAAAGGGGAAAGAAAAAAGGGAAAAAAAAGAGAGAGAGAGATAGGAAAAAAAGGGAAGATAAAAGAGAAGGCTCAGCCCAAATGGGCCACAGGTAAGATTTGTGGAGTATACAAACAAAAACAGACAGACAAAATGAGTGATAAAAGTATATGACAAGAGAAAAAAATATGTATATATAAGCAAAAAAAAAAAAAAAAAAAAAAAGGGAAGAACCTCATCAGAAAGAACCCCAATTATAAGGTTTATATATTATCAGGACAAACACAAATTCACAGAAACACTGACAGAAGGAAAAATTGGGAGAATGGTTATAGATTCTCAGTGTGGGTGAGGAAGGTTATTTTGATTCTTCCTGAAGGTATCTTGATGTTTTTGTTAAGGGACTCAACTTTCCTAAGTTACAGGGGGATTAGAAACTGGTTTGCCTATAGGGGTAGCATTGATTGGGGAAAGAGGATTACCTTGAAGTTTAACTCTATATGTATAGTAGAAAATAAAAATTAAAAAAGAATAAACTAGACTAGACTAAGTTAAAATTAAAAAAGAATTAAAAAAATAGAAAAAAAAAGAAAAACACGGGTGAATGTATCCAAAAGTTCAGGTTAGAATGTTATTAAAGAATTTGATGTACTGGACATCTGGGTGTGATGGTAAATAGGTTAAAAAATTATCTGTATGTATAAAAAAAAAGAACCAGAGTATTGGTAAAGAGTTAAAAATAAAAGTTGTATTTATGAAGTAGTGGTGGTTGTTCTCTTGTAGTCTTTTTTTTTTTTTCTTCCTTCCTGGTTGGTTTTCTGGGGGAGGGGCCTGCCACGTGGGTTTTCAGACAATGATGTTCCCTGAGTTAGGTCCTCCCGCTCCCCTCAAGGGGGTGAGCTCTTTTTTTTTTTTTTTTTCAGGAAACTGTTTTTTTCAGCCTTTTGTTCTCTGGGGGTTTTTATGTTCTTTCATCTGCTTTCTCTCACCTTGACAGCTTTTGATGGTTTTTGGAGTTTAGAGGAGAGCAAACAGCACCCCGACCTCCCTCTCAGAGAGAAGCCTCAGACTGTTTTGCAAAAGCTGCTGGCAGAGTCGGTTCTGAGTCACTGTCCCTGGGGATGCAGGAGCTCCTCGTTGTACCCAAAACCAGGGCAGCGGTGACTGTCTAGGCAGCTCCAGACCTCCAGAGATGTTCCGAGCAGAGATCGCACACTGAGATTTTCCCGCTGTCCCGGGCTGGAAATGTCTGGTTTTTCCGGCTGCCAGAGCTCCAGGCTAGCGCCTATGAGCACCTATCCCAAGGGAGGGTGTGGGACGCACGCGTTTCAGGATTGCCGTCTGGCCAGGCTCCCAGCCCCTCACGGGAGCCAGACCCCACTCGTTCTCCAGCACGCTGGCCTTCAGGTTCACTGGCTGCTCAGGGACAGAGACCTGATTTCTCTGCCACACTCTCTCTGGCTCCGCACCAGGGGAGGCTCTCCTGGTCTGGGGACTTAGGTCCCTGACCCTAACTGCCCAGGTTCCCACTATTACCCCCCGTGATCTTTTGCTGTTTGTTTTTTGAGTGCTTTCAACCAGACTCCAAGTTAATGCTGGTCCCCAGATGCAGAGCACTCTCATGTTGGCGTGTTACTTTCCAATTGGTCACCTCTGGTGGCTCCCTCCCCCTTTTGTTTATTTTCCGATATCAGTCGGACGTTCCCAGTCTGCTTTACCTGCCACTGGCGTCTTCTGCTCCTGTAGAGATCCAGACGTGTATAATTCTGAACTCAGGCTGATTTCATGGGTGGTCGGAGTTCTTTGGTAGGTATTCAGCTCACTTTAGGGTACAGGTTGAAATGGTGCCTCCTCCTACTTCCCGGCCATCTTGCAAAATCAGGTAATTTAAAAGTCTGTTCCACTGAGGTACATTGCTCCAGAAGCTAAACCAGGGTGAATCCCACACGGGGTCAGCGTGGCCCCAGGTCTCACAGGGTCAAAGAAGGATCAGGGGTGTCGGAGTGTCGCAGATCTTGCAGGTATTAGAACGGAGAAGCCAGCTGCAGAGACAGAGCCGAGGACTGAACTCTCAGCTCGGGGTTACCTTGAACTGGTCGCGGGCTGGGTGAGCTCGGAGCGCGGCTAGAGGCTGGGGATACGGGAGTGATTGGGTGCTGTCCTCTGGAGGCGCACTGAGGAGTGAGCCCCAGGCTCTCGGCTCCTCCGGGCCAGAGACTAGGAGGCCGCCATTTTCATTCCCGTCCTCCGGAACTCTATGGAAAGCGTTCAGGGAGCAGAAGCTCCCAAAAGCGAACCCAAGCCGACTACTTAGTCCAGCCGCCGGTAAGGGCGGTGCAATCCAGCCTCGGGCAAAGACACTTGAGAGTCACTACAACAGGCCCCTCCCCTAGAAGATCAACAAAATATCCAGCCAGGACGAAGTTCATCTATCAAGGAAAGTAGGTTCAATTCCTAAGACAGCAGCGGAATTCCAGAGGAAGAGAAAGCAAAGCACAGAACTCATGGCTTTCTCCCCATGATCTTTAGTCTTGTGGCTACTTCAATTTTTTTTTCTCTTTTCAATTTTTTTCCTTTTTTCTTCTGCTAAATTTTTTAAAACTTTTACCCTTTTCTTTTTTAACGTTTTTTGACTAGTCTATCATCTATCTATCTATCTATCTATCTATCTATCTATATATTTTTTTTCTTTCTTTTTTATATTTTTTCTTTATTTGTTTTATTTTTTAAATTTTTTTTCTTTTTTTTCTCTGAACCTCTTTTTATCCCCTTTCTCCCCCCCCACAATTTGGGGTCCCTTCTCATTTGGTTACAGCGCATTTTTCTGGGGGTCTTTGCCACCCTTTTAGTATTTTATTTGCTCCTTCATATCCTCTTATATGGACAAAATGACAAGGCGGAAAAAATCACCACAAACAAAAGAACAAGAGACAGTACCGAAGGCTAGGGACCTAATCAACACAGACATTGGTAATATGTCAGATCAAGAGTTCAGAATGACGAATCTGAACATTCTAGCCAGGCTCGAAAAAGGCATGGAAGATATTAGAGAAACCCTCTCTGGAGATATTAAAGCCCCTTCTGGAGAAATTAAAGAACTAAAATCTAACGAAGTTGAAATAAAAAAAGGTATTAATGAGGTGCAATAAAAAATGGAGGCTCTCATTGCTAGGATCAATGTGGCAAAAGAAAGAATTAGTGATATAGAAGACCAAATGACAGAGAATAAAGAAGCCAAACAAAACAGGGACAAACAGCTACTGGACCATGAGGGGAGAATTCGATAGATAAGTCACACCATAAGACAAAACAACATTAGAATAATTGGGATTCCAGAAGAAGAAGAAACAGAGAGGGAAGCAGAAGATCTATTGGAGAGAATTTCCCTAATATGGCAAAGGGAACAAGCATCAAAATCCAGGAGATGCAGAGAACCCCCCTCAAAGTCAACAAGAATAGGTCCACACCCCGTCACCTAATAGTAAAATTACAAGTCTTAGTGACAAAGAGAAAATCCTGAAAGCAGCCCGAGAAAGAAGTCTGTAACATACAATGGTAAAAATATTAGATTGGCATCAGACTTATCCACAGAGACCTGGCAGGCCAGGAACAGCTGGCATGATATATTCAGAGCACTAAACGAGAAAAACATGCAGCCAAGAATACTCTATCCAGCTAGGCTATCATTGAAAATAGAAGGAGAGATAAAAAGCTTCTAGGACAAACAAAACTGAAAGAATTTGCAAACACCAAACCAGCTCTACAGGAAATATTGAAAGGGGTCTTCTAAGCAAAGCGAGAACCTAAAAGTAGTAGATCAGAAAGGTACAGAGACAATATACAGTAACAGTCACCTTAGAGACTAATAATGGCACTAAATTCATATCTCTCAATAGTTACCCTGAATGTTATAGGCTAAATGCCCCAATCAAAAGACACAGGGTATCAGAATGGATAAAAACACAAAACCCATCAGTATGTTGCCTACAAGAAACTCATTTTAGACGTGAAGACACCTCCAGTTTTAAAGTGAGGGGGTGGAAAACAATGTACCATGCTAATGGGCATCAGAAGAAAGCTGGGGTGGCAATCCTTATATCAGATCAATTAGATTTTAAGCCAAAGACTATAATAAGAGATGAGGAAGGACAATATATCCTACTCAAAGGGTCTGTCCAAGAAGAAGATCTAACAATTTTAAATATCTATGCCCCTAACATGGGAGCAGCCAACTATATAAACCAATTAATAACAAAATAATAAAAAAAATCAACAATAATACAATAATAGTAGGGGACTTGAACACTCCCCTCACTGAAAAGGACAGACCATCCAAGCGAAAGATCAACAAGGAAATAAAGGCCTTAAATGACACACTAGACCAGATGGACATCACAGATATATTCAGAACATTTCATCCCAAAGCAACAGAATACACATTCTTCTCTAGTGCACATGGAACCTTCTCCAGAAAATATCACATCCTGGGTTACAAATCAGGTCTCAAAAGGTACCAAAAGATTGGGATCATTCCCTGCATATTTTCAGACCACAACGCTCTGAAGCTTGAACTCAATCACAACAGGAAAGCTGGAAAGAACCCAAATACATGGAGACTAAACAGCATCCTTCTAAAGAATGAAGGGGTCAACCAGGAAATTAAAGAAGAATAGAAAAAATTCATGGAAACAAATGATAATGAAAACACAACAGTTCAAAATCTGTGGAACACAGCAAAGGCAGTCCTGAGAGGAAAATATATAGCGGCACAAGTCTTTCTCAAGAAACAAGAAAGGTCTCAAGTACACAACCTAACCCTACACGTAAAGGAGCTGGAGAAAGAACAAGAAAGAAACCCTAAACCCAGCAGGAGAAGAGAAATCATAAAGATCAGAGCAGAAATCAATGAAATAGAAACCAAAAAAACAATGGAAAAAATCAATGAAACTAGGAGCTGGTTCTTTGAAAGAATCAACAAGATTGATAAACCCCTGGCCAGACTCATCCAAAAGAAAAGAGAAAGGACCCAAATCAATAAAATCATGAATGAAAGAGGAGAGATCACAGCTAACACGAAAGAAATACAGACAATTATAAGAACATACTATGAGCAACTCTACGCCAACAAATTGGACAATCTGGAAGAAATGGATGCATTCCTAGAGACATATAGACTACCACAACTGAACCAGGAAGAAATAGAAAACCTGAACAGGCCCATAACCAGTAAGGAGATTGAAAGAGTCATCAAAAATCTCCAAACAAACAAAAGCCCAGGGCCAGACGGCTTCCCAGGGGAATTCTACCAAACATTTAAAGAAGAACTAATTCCTATTCTCCTGAAACTGTTCCAAAAAATAGAAAGGGAAGGAAAAATTCCAAACTAATTTTATGAGGCCAGCATCACCTTGATCCCAAAACCAGACAAGGATCCCACCAAAACAGAGAACTACAGACCAATATCCTTAAAGAACACAGACGCAAAAATTCTCGCCAAAATACTAGCCAATAGGATTCAACAGTACATTAAAAGGATTATTTACCACGATCAAGTGGGATTTATTCCAGGGCTGCAGGGTTGGCTCAACATTCGCAAATCAATCAATGAGATACAACACATTAATAAAAGAAAGAACAAGAACCATATGATACTCTCAATAGATGCTGAAAAAGCATTTGACAAAGTACAGCATCCCTTCCTGATCAAAACTCTTCAAAGTGTAGGGATAGAGGGCACATATCTCAACATTATCAAAGCCATCTATGAAAAACCCACCGCAAATATCATTCTCAATGGAGAAAAACTGAAAGCTTTTCGGCTAAGGTCAGGAACATGGAAGGGATGTCCATTATCACCACTGCTATTCAACATAGTACTAGAAGTCCTAGCCTCAGCAATCAGACAACAAAAAGAAATTAAAGGAATCCAAATTGGTAAAGAAGAAGTCAAACTATCACTCTTCGCAGATGATATGATACTATCTGTGGAAAACCCAAAATACTCCACTCCAAAACTGCTAGAACTTGTACAGGAATTCAGTAACGTGTCGGTATATAAAATCAATGCACAGAAATCAGTTGCATTTCTGTACACCAACAAGACAGAAGAAAGAGAAATTAAGGAGTCAATCCCATTTACAAGTGTACACAAAACTATAAGATACCTAGGAATAATCCTAACCAAAGAGGCTAAGAATCTATACACAGAAAATAATAAAGTACTCATGAAAGAAATTGAGGAAGACACAAAGAAATGGAAAAATGTTCCATGCTCCTGGATTGGAAGAATAAATATTGTGAAAATGTCCATGCTACCTATAGCAATCGACACTTTTAATGCAATCCCTATCAAAATACCATCCTTTTTTTTTCAAAGAAATGGAACAAATAATCCTAAAATTTATATGGAACCAGAAAAGTCCTCGAATAGCTAAAGGAATATTGAAAATGAAAGCAAAAGTTGGGGGCATCACAATTCCGGACTTCAAGCTCTATTACAAAGCTGTCATCATCAAGACAGCATGGTACTGGCACAAAAACAGACACATAGATCAGTGGAACAGAATAGAGAGCCCAGAAATAGACCCTCAACTCTATGGTCAATTAATCTTCGACAAAGCAGGAAAGAATGTCCAATGGAAAAAAGACAGCCTCTTCAATAAATGGTGCTTGGAAAATTGGACAGCCACATGCAGAAAAATGAAATTGGACCACTTCCTTACACCACACAGGAGAATAGACTCCAAATGGATGAAGGATCTCAATGTGAGAAAGAATCCATCCAAATCCTTGAGGAGAATGCAGGCAGCAACCTCTTCAACCTCAGCTGTAGCAACATCTTCCTAGGAACATCGGCAAATGCAATGGAAGCAAGGGCAAAAATGAACTATTGGGATTTCATCAAGATCAAAAGCTTCTGCACAGCAACGGAAACAGTTAACAAAACCAATAGACAACTGAGAGAATGGGAGAAGATATTTGCAAACGACATATCAAGTAAAGGCTAGTATCCAAAATCTATAAGGAACTTAGCAAACTCAACACCCAAAGAACAAACAATCCAATCAAGAAATGGGCAGAGGACATGAACAGACATTTCTGCAAAGAAGTCATCCAGATGGCCAAGAGACACATGAAAAAGTGCTCCACGTCACTCGGCATCAGGGAAATACAAATCAAAACCACAATGAGATATCACCTCACACCGGTCAGAATGGCTAAAATGAACAAGTCAGGAAATGACAGATGCTGGCGAGGATGCAGAGAAAGGGGAACCCTCCTCCACTGTTGGTGGGAATGCAAGTTGGTGCAACCACTCTGGAAAACAGCATGGAGGTTCCTCAAAATGATGAAAATAGAACTACCCTATGACCCAGAAATTGCACTACTAGGTTTTTACTCTAAGGATACAAACATAGTGATCCGAAGGGGCACGTGTACCCAAATGTTTATAGCAGCAATGTCTACAATAGCCAAACTATGGTAAGAACCTAGATGTCCATCAACAGATGAATGGATAAAGAAGATGTGGTATATATACCCAATGGAATAATATGCAGCCATCAAAAGAAATGAAATCTTGCCATTTGCGACGACGTGGATGGAACTAGAGCATATCATGCTTAGTGAAATAAGTCAATTGGAGAAAGACAACTATCATATGATCTCCCTGATATGAGGACATGGAGAAGCAGAATGGGGGGTTAGGGGGATAGGAGAAGAATAAATGGAACAAGATGGGATTGGGAGGGAGACAAACCATAAATGACTCTTAATCTCACAAAACAAACTGGGGGTTGCTGGGGGAGGTGGGATTGGGAGAGGGGGAGGGGGCTATGGACATTGGGGAGGGTATGTGCTATCGTAAGTGCTGTGAAGTGTGTAAACTTGGCACTTCACAGACCTGTGCCCCTGGGGATAAAAATACATTATATGTTTATTAAAAAAATTTTTTGAAGGGGAGGCGAAACATAAGAGACTATAGACTCTGAAAAACAACCTGAGGCTTTTGAAGGGTCAGGGGTGGGAGGTTGGGGGAACAGGTGGTGCGTAATAGGGAGGGTACTTTTTTTTGTTGTTCTTTGTTTTTTTTTTAATATTTATTTTTATTTGTTTATTTACAGCATAACAGTGTTCATTGTTTTGGCATCACACCCAGTGTTCCATGGAGTACGTGCCCTCCCTATTACCCGCCACCTGGTTCCTCAACCTCCCACCCCCCCCCTGACGCCCCTTCATAACCCTCTGGTTGTTTTTCAGAGTCCATAGTCTCTCATGGTTCATCTCCCCTTCCAGTTTCCCTCAACTCCCTCTCCTCTCCATCTCCCCATGTCCTCCATGTTCTTTGTTATGCTCCACAAATAAGTGAGACCATATGATACTTGACTCTCTCTGTTTGACTTATTTCGCTCAGCATAATTTCTTCCAGTCCCGTCCATGTTGCCACAAAATTTGGGTATTCATCCTTTCTGATGGAGGCATAATACTCCATTGTGTGTATGGACCACATCTTCCTTATCCATTCATCCGTTGAAGGGCATCTTGGTTCTTTCCACAGTTTGGCGACCGTAGCCATTGCTGCAATAAACATTGGAGTACAAATGGCCCTTCTTTTCACTACATCTGTATCTTTGGGGTAAATACCCAGCAGTGCAATTGCAGGGTCATAGGGAAGCTCTATTCTTAATTTCTTCAAGAATCTCCACACTGTTCTCCAAAGTGGCTGCACTAACTTGCATTCCCACCAACAGTGTAAGAGGGTTCCCCTTTCTCCACATCCTCTCCAACACACGTTGTTTCCTGTCTTGCTAATTTTGGCCATTCTAACTGGTGTCAGGTGGTATCTCAATGTGGTTTTAATTTGAATCTCCCTGATGGCTAGTGATGATGAACATTTTTTCATATGTCTGATAGCCATTTGTATGTCTTCATTGGAGAAGTGTCTGTTCATATCTTCTGCCCATTTTTTGATATGATTATCTGTTTTGTGTGTGTTGAGTTTGAGAAGTTCTTTATAGATCCTGGATATCAACCTTTTGTCTGTACTGTCATCTGCAAATATCTTCTCCCATTCCGTGGGTTGCCTCTTTGTTTTGTTGACTGTTTCCTTTGCTGTGCAGAAGCTGTTGATCTTGATGAAGTCCCAAATGTGCATTTTTGCTTTTGTTTCCTTGGCCTTTGGAGACATCTCTTGAAAGAAGTTGCTGTGGCTGATATCGAAGAGGTTACTGCCTATGTTCTCCTCTAGGATTCTGATAGATTCCTGTCTCACGTTGAGGTCTTTTATCCATTTCGAGTTTATCTTTGTGTACGGTGTAAGACAATGGTCGAATTTCATTCTTCTACATATTGCTGTCCAGTTTTCCCAGCACCATTTATTGAAGAGACTGTCTTTTTTCCATTGAATATTTTTGCCTGTTTTGTCGAAGATTATTTCACCATAGAGTTGAGGGTCCATATCTGGGCTCTCCACTCTGTTCCACTGGTCTATGTGTCTGTTTTTATGCCAGTACCACGCTGTCTTGGTGATCACAGCTTTGTAGTAAAGCTTGAAATCGGGTAACGTGATGCCACCAGTTTTGTTTTTGTTTTTCAACATTTCCTTAGCAATTCGGGGTCTCTTCTTGCTCCATACAAATTTTAGGATTATTTGCTCCAGCTCTTTGAAAAATATCGGTGGAATATTGATCAGAATGGCATTAAAAGTATAGATTGCTCTAGGCAGTATAGACATTTTAACAATGATTATTCTTCCAATCCAAGAGCATGGAAGAGTCTTCCATCTTTTTGTGTCTTCTTCAATTTCTTTCATGAGTGTTCTGTAGTTCCTCGAGTACAGGTCCTTTACTTCTTTGGTTAGGTTTATGCCCAGGTATCTTATGGTTCTTGGTGCTATAGTAAATGGAATCGATTCTCTAATTTCCCTTTCTGTATTTTCATTGTTGGTGTATAAGAAAGCCACTGATTTCTGTACATTGACTTTGTATCCTGCCACGTTACTGAATTGCTGTATGAGTTCTAGTAGTTTGGTGGTGGAATCTTTGGGGTTTCCATATAAAGTATCATGTCATCTGCAAAGAGAGAGAGTTTGACTTCTTCCTTGCCAATTTGGATACCTTTGATTTCTCTATGTTGTCTGATTGCTGTTGCTAGAACTTCTAATACTATGTTGAACAAGAGTGGTGAGAGTGGGCATCCTTGTCGTGTTCCTGATCTCAATGGGAAGGCTGCAAGCTTTTTCCCATTGAGGATGATATTTGCTGTGGGTCTTTCATAGATAGATTTTATGAAGTTCAGGAATGTTCCCTCTATCCCTATACTTTGAAGTGTTTTCATTAGGAACGGATGCTGGATTTTATCAAGTACTTTTTCTGCATCAATTGAGAGGACCATGTGGTTCTTCTCTCTTCTCTTATTGAATTGTTCTATCACATTGATTGATATGCGAATGTTCTACCAACCTTGCAACCCAGGGATGAATCCCACCTGGTCATGGTGGATAATCTTTTTCATGTGCTTCTGGATCCTGTTTGCTAGGATCTTGTTGAGAATCTTGGCATCCATATTCATCAGTGATATTGGTCTGAAATTCTCCTTTTTGGTAGGGTCTTTGCCTGGTTTGGGCATCAGGGTAATGCTGGCTTCCTAAAAAGAGTCTGGAAGTTTTCCTTCTGCATCAATTTTTTGAAACAGCTTCAGGAGAATTGGTGTTATTTCTTCTTTGAATGTTTGGTAGAATTCCCCAGGGAATCCGTCAGGTCCTGGGCTCTTGTTTTTTGGGAGGTTTTTGATCACTGCTTCAATCTCATTACTAGATATCGGTCTATTCAGGTTGTCAATTTCTTCCTGGTTCAATTTTGGGAGTTTGTAGCTTTCCAGGAATGCATCCATTTCATCTAGGTTGCTTAGCTTATTGGCATATAGCTGTTGGTAATAATTTCTGATGATTGTTTCTATTTCCTTGGTGTTAGTTGTGATCTCTCCCTTTTCATTCATAATTTTATTAATTTGGGCTTTCTCTGTTTTCTTTTGGATTAGTGTGGCCAATGGTTTATCGATCTTATTGATTCTTTCAAAAAACCAGCTTCTAGTTTCATTGATACGTTCTACTGTATCTCTCGTTTCTACCTCATTGATCTCTGCTCTAATCTTGATTATTTCCCTTCTTGCATGTGGAGTTGGTTTGATTTGTTGTTGATTCTCCAGTTCTTTAAGGTGTAGAGACAGCTGGTGTATTCTGGATTTTTCAATGTTTTTGAGGGAGTCTTGGCTGGCTATGTATTTCCCCCTTAGAACCGCCTTTGCTGTATCCCATAGGTTTTGGACCGAGGTGTCTTCATTCTCATTGGTTTCCATGAATTGTTTAAGTTCGTCTTTGATCTCCTGGTTGATCCAAGCATTCTTAAGCAAGGTGGTCTTTAGCTTCCAGGTGTTTGAGTTCCTTCTGAACTTTTCCTTGTGATTGAGCTCCAGTTTCAAAGCATTGTGATCGGAGAATATGCAGGGAGTAATGTCAGTCTTTTGGTATCGGTTGAGTCCTGCTTTGTGACCCAGTATGTGGTCTATTCTGGAGAAGGTTCCATGTGCACCTGAGAAGAATGAATATTCTGTTGTTTTAGGGTGGAATGTTCTGTATACGTCGATGAGGTCCATCTGGTCCAATGTTTCATTCAATGCTCTTATTTCTTTATTAATTTTCTGCTTTGAGGATCTGTCTATTTCTGAGAGAGGCGTATTAAGATCTCCTACTATTATTGCATTCATATCAATATGACTCTTTATCTTGATTAATAGTTTTCTTATGTAATTGGGTGCTCCCATATTGGGGGCATAGATATTCACAATTGTTAGATCGTCTTGGCGGATAGTCCCTTTAAGAATTATGTAGTGTCCTTCTGTATCTCTGACTACAGTCTTTAGTTTAAAATCTAATTTATCTGATATGAGAATTGCTACCCTGGCCTTCTTTTGAGGCCCATTGGCATGAAAGATGCTTCTCCATCCCTTCACTTTCAGTCTGGGTGTATCCTTAGGTTCAAAATGGGTCTCTTGTAGACAACATATGGATGGGTCCTGTCGTTTTATCCAATCTGCAACCCTGTGTCATTTTATGGGCGCGTTTAGGCCATTCACATTGAGAGTGATTATTGAGAAATAGGTTTTTGTTGACATCGTGTTGCCTTTGAAGTCTTTCTGTCTGTAGATTGTCTCTATATTTCTGTTCAATGATATTCTTAGGATTTTTCCTCTCTTATAGGACCCCCCTTAATATTTCCTGCAGTGTCGGCTTGGTGGTTGCATAGTCTTTTAAGCCTTGCCGGTCTTGGAAACTCTTTATCTCTCCATCCTCTTTAAATGTCAGTCTTGCTGGATAGAGTATTCTTGGTTGCATGTTCTTCTCATTTAGTACTCTGAATATATTTTGCCAGCCTTTTCTGGCTTTCCAGGTCTCTGTGGAAAGGTCTGACGTTATTCTAATGGGCTTTCCTCTGTATGTAAGAAGCTTCTTTGTCCTAGCTGCTTTTAAGAGGGTCTCTCTTGAAACAAAATTCCCCCATTCTAATGATAAGGTGCCGTGAGGACTTTCGAGAATCTAAAATCTTGGGAGGAAATCTTTCTGCCTCTAGTACATGAATGTTGTTTCCGTTCCTGAGATTGGGAAAATTTTCATAGAAAACTTCTTCCATTGTATCTTCTAGGCTTCTTTCTTTTTCTTCCCCTTCAGGGATTCCAATAATTCTGATGTTGAAACGTTTCATGGCATCGTTTATTTCCCTGATTCTGTTTTCGTGGCTTCTGAGCTGTTTGTTCCAGGCTTCCTCCTGATCCTTTCTCTCTATCTGTTTGTCCTCCAGATCACTAATTCTATCTTCTGTCTCAGTTACCCTAGCTTTTAGAGAATTTAGATTGGATTGGAACTCATTGAGAGCATTTAGAACATCATCCCTGGTGGCTTTCCGTTCTGCCCTAACATTGTGAACATCATTCCTGGTGGCTTTCAGTTCTGCCCTAATCAATCCTGTTTGGTCATCCATGGCTTTCTCCAACCTAGCTATTGCCTGGATAATTGTTAGTCTGAATTCCTTTTCTGACATATTGTCTATGTCGATAGCCATTAGTTCTGTTGCAGAAGGCCCATCCTCTGTATTTTTCTTCTGTTGGGTATTCCTCCTCTAGTCATTTTGGTAAGAGATGACTAAACAGATGCAGCTGGACTTATCGATTGTGGTGCAGTCAATGTGCACCCGGGAACGCTTCTGTGCAATCAGGATTCCCCACCCAAATGAGAGAAAAATGAGAAGAAAAAGAAATAGAGAAGAAGAAAGAAAAAAAAGGGGAAAGAAAAAACGGGAAAAAAAAGAGAGGGAGAGATAGGAAAAAAAGGGAAGATAAAAGAGAAGGCTCAGCCCAAATGGGCCACAAGGTAAGATTTGTGGAGTATACAAACAAAAACAGACAGACAAAAAGAGTGATAAAAGTATATGACAGGAGAAAAAAAAGTATATATAAGCAAAAAAAAAAAAAAAAAAAAAAAAAAAGGGAAGAACCTCATCAGAAAGAACCCCAAGTATAAGGTTTATATATTATCAGGACAAACACAAATTCACAGAAACTCTGACAGAAGGAAAAATTCGGAGAGTGGTTATAGATTCTCAGTGTGGGTGAGGAAGGTTATTTTGATTCTTCCTGAAGGTATCTTGATGTTTTTGTTAAGGGACTCAACTTTCCTAAGTTACAGGGGGATTAGAAACTGGTTTGCCTATAGGGGTAGCATTGATTGGGGAAAGGGGATTACCTTGCAGTTTAACTCTATATGTATAGTAGAAAATAAAAATTAAAAAAGAATAAACTAGACTAAACTAAGTTAAAATTAAAAAAGAATTTAAAAAATAGAAAAAAAAAGAAAAACACGGGTGTATGTATCAAAAAGTTCAGGTTAGAAGGTTATTAAAGAATTTGATGTACTGGACATCTCAGTGTGATGGTAAATAGGTTAAAAATTATCTGTATGTATAAAAAAAAAAGAACCAGCATATTGATAAAGAGTTAAAAATAAAAGTTGTATTTATGAAGTAGTGGTGATTGTTCTCTTGTAGTCTTTTTTTTTTTTTTTTTTTTCTTCCTTCCTGGTTGGTTTTCTGGGGGAGGGACCTGCCACGTGGGTTTTCAGACAATGATGTTCCCTGAGTTAGGTCCTCCTGCTCCCATCAAGGGGGTGAGCTCTTTTTTTTTTTCAGGAAACTGTTTTTTTCAGCCTTTTATTCTCTGGGGGTTTTTATGTTCTTTCATCTGCTTTCTCTCGCCTTGACAGCTTTTGATGGTTTTTGAAGGTTTAGAGGAGAGCAAACAGCACCCCGACCTCCCTCTCAGAGAGAAGCCTCAGACTGTTTTGCAAAAGCTGCTGGCAGAGTCGGTTCTGAGTCACTGTCCCTGGGGATGCAGGAGCTCCTCCTTGTACTCAAAACCAGGGCAGCGGTGGCTGTCTAGGCAGCTCCAGACCGCCAGAGAGGTTCTGAGCAGAGATTGCACACTGAGATTTTCCCGCTGTCCCGGCTGGGAATGTCTGGTTTTTCTGGCTGCCAGAGCTCCAGGCTAGCGCCTATGAGCACCTATCCCAAGGGAGGGTGTGGGACGCACGCGTTTCAGGATTGCCATCTGGCCAGGCTCCCAGCCCCTCAGGGGAGCCAGACCCCACTCGTTCTCCAGCGCGCTGGCCTTCAGGTGCACTGGCTGCTCAGGGACGGAGACCTGATTTCTCCACCGCACTCTCTCTGGCTCCGCGCCAGGGGAGGCTCTCCTGGTCTGGGGACTTAGGTACCTGACCCTAACTGCCCAGGTTCCCACTATTACCCCCCACGATCCTTTGCTGTTTGTTTTTTGAGTGCTTTCAACCAGACTCCAAGTTAATGCTGGTCCCCAGACGCAGAGCACTCTCGTGTTGGGGTGTTACTTTCTGATCGGTCACCTCTGGTGGCTCCCTCCCCCTTTTGTTTATCTTCTGATATCAGTTGGACGTTCCCAGTCTGCTTTACCTGCCACTGGCGTCTTCTGCTCCTGTAGAGATCCAGACGTGTATAATTCTGATCTCAGGCTGATTTCATGGGTGGTCGGAGTTCTTTGGTAGGTAATCAGCTCACTTTAGGGTACAGGTTGAAATGGTGCCTCCTCCTACTTCCCCGCCATCTTGACTCCCCTTAGGGAGGGCATGTTTTGCATGGAGCACTGGGTGTTGTCCAAAAACAATGAATACTGTTACGCTGAAAAAATAAATAAAATGGGAAAAAATGGGAAAGCATGTTAATTGTGTACTCTGACAAACACTCACCATTTTAAAGAATAATTTTAATTAAAAAAATGCATTCTCTTTGCTTAAATCAAATGGTGAATAGAGTGAAGCCCTACCCTTCAGTTTAGAAAGAAATTTCTGGAGTTCAAGGAATACTAGTTTAGGATGATTAGGAAGATTACTTATGAAAAGGCTTAGCCTCTAGGGCTGAACCACAAGAGATCCCATCTTTGAGAGGGAATGTGCTTGTCTGGCCATGACATGGAGGCATAAGGAAAACTATTCCCAATGTATTCCTCTATATCATGTCTGAAAAAATGCATGATAAATCTGTGCATAGAGCCAGAAAGGCTTTCTGAAGTTCCAAAGTCAAGCCCAAAGTTTTCCAAGAAGATGTCTTGAATTTATTTCTTATATACAGAGTTTGTGGTGCATTTGAATAACTATGAGAAGATATGTAGCAGGGTCATGAACTCATAGGAGAGCCTAAATACACACTCTTCTCAGTCAGAGTGTATAGAAATAAGCAGGGGTAAGATTTATTAATAGAGTGTAGGCTAGGATTTGGATTTAGAGCAAAGCGTCATGGAATCCAGCCAAGTTTTCCCAGAGGCTGAGGCGAAGCCACAGTGACTACTAAGTGGCCAAGGGGGCAGAGAGGTTAAAAAAAGGATTCTTTGGTGTTGAAGACTGCATTTCTAGAAGAATCGAGTGGCCATTAGTGTTTCATTTGAATATGAACATCAATATTAATAGAAAGATATATAATGATGAGAACTAAACCATGTCTATTGGGAGGGGGGAAGAAAAACAAAAACAAAAACAACATCAGGGACATGACAACTTCTGTTTGCACAGCAATGTACCCAGGGATGTGTTAGTAAATCTAAGTAACTTTTGGGAGAGAAAGTGAGAGTTGTAGCAGCTATATAATATTACCAGGAGGCCATAGCATACACTGAACTAATATATCTTTGGAGAAATGACACACTAAGCAAAGATGAAACACACTACAGCAATTAAACAGAAATATTACAAGCTTGACTTAATATATGTGGACATTTATATAAAATATAAATTATCATTTTTATTATGTTATGTAAGTCATCATACTGTATGGCATTAGTTTTTGATGCAGTGTTCCATGATACATTGTTTGTATATATAACACCCAGTGCTCCATGCAGTACATACCCCCTTTAATACCCATCATCAGGCTGACCCATTCTCCCATCAGAAACCTTCAGTTTGTCTTCCTTGGAGAATTGTCTGTTCATGTTTTCTGCCCATTTTTTAACGTGATTATCTGTTTCTTTGGTGTTGACTTTGAGAAGTTCTTTGTATATCTTGGACATCAGCCCATTGTCTGTAGTGTCATTTGTGAATAACTTCTCCCATTCAGTGGGTTGCCTCTTTGTTTGGCTGACATTTTCCTTTGCTGAGCAGAAGATTTTGATCTTGCTGAAATCCTTAAATTCCATTTTTGCTTTTGTTTCCCTTGCCTTTGGAGGTGTGCTTTGAAAGAAGTTGCTTTTACAGATGTCAAAGAGGTTACTGCCTCTTGCTTATGTACTCCTCTAGGATTTTGATGATGCATGTCCCTGTTTGTGGTCTTTCATCCATTTTGAGATTATCTTTGTGTATGGTGTAGGAGAATGATCAAGTTTCATTCTTCCATCTATAACTGTTCAATTTTCCCAGCACCATTTATTGAAGAGACTGTCTTTCCACCCTCTGCCCTTGAATTTTTTTTTCTTGCTTTTTCAAAGATTAGTTGACCATAGAATTCAGAGTCCATACCTGGGCTCTTTATTCTGTATCATTAATCTATGCTTCTGCTTTTGTGTCAGTCCCATGTTGTCTTGGTTATCACAGCTTTGTAAAAAACTTTATATCAGGCATCATGATGCCCCTCACCTCTGTTTTTCTTTTTGAACATTTCCTTCATGATTTGGTGTCTTTGAGGCTCCAAACAAATTTTAGTATTGTTTGTTCCAGCACTTCGAAAAATGTAATTGGTAGTTTGATTGGGATGGCATTGAAACTGTAGATTGTTCTGTGCAGATCATTGTTGCAATCCATGAGCATGGAATATTTTTCTGTCTTTTTGTGTCTTCTTCAATTTCTTTCAAGTGTGTTCTGTAGTTTTTTGAGTACAGATGCTTTACCTTTGTGGTTTGGTTTAAGCAAAAATGTCTTAATTTTCTGGTGCTATTGTAAACGGAATTGATGCTCTAATTTCTCTTTCTACAGTTCCATTTTTAGTGTGTAAGAAAACAACTGATTGCTGTGCATCAAATTGGTACCCTGCCACATTGGTGAATTGCTGTAGGTGTTCTAGCAGTTTGGAGATGGAGTGTTTTGGCTTTTCCACAGGAAGTATTATATCATCTGCAAAGAGAGAAAGTTTTACTTTTTTGCCAATTTGAATGCCTTTTCTTTCTTTTTGTCATCTGATCACTTTGAGTAATAGTGCTGAGAATGGGCATCCTTGTGATGTTTCTGATCTTAAGAGAAAGTCTCTCAGCTTTTCCTCAGTGAGAATGAATGTCAACGTGGGTTTCTCATAGATGGATGTTATGAAATTGAGAAATGTTCCAACTATCCTATGCTCTGAAGATCTATGATGAGGAAAGGATGTTCTATTGTGTCAAATGCTTTTTCTGCATCCATTGGGAGGAACATGTGTTTCCTTTCTCTCCTCTCAATGATTTTTCCTATCATATCACTAGATTTGCAAATGTTGAACACCCCTTATATCTCAGGAATAAGTCATATCTGGTCAAGGAGGATCATCCTTTTAATGAAATGTTGGGTCTTAGTAACTAGGATCCTGTTGAGAATTTTGGACACCATATGCATCAGGCTTGACGTTCTCTCTTTTGATGGGGACATGGCTGTCTTTGGGATGTCGGTAATGCTGGCATCGCACAGTGAGTCTGGAAGTTTTCCTTCTCTTTCTATTGTTTGAAACAGATGTGGGACAATAGGTATTATTTCTTCATTGAAGGTTTGTAGAATCCCCCAGGGAATCTGTCATGTCCTGAACTTTTGTATTTTGGGAGTTTATTTATTTATTTTTCAGCGTAAAAGTATTCATTGTTTTTGCACAACACCCAGTGCTCTATGCAATACATGCCCTTCCTATTACCCACCACCTGGTTCCCCCAACCTCCCACCCCCACCCCTTCAAAACCCTCAGGTTGTTTTTCAGAGTCCATAGTCTCTTATGTTTTGCCTCCCCTTCCAATTTCCCTCAAGTTCCTTCTCCTCTTCATCTCCCAATGTCCTCCATGTTATTTGTTATGCTCCACAAATAAGGGAAACCATATGATACTTGATTCTCTCTGCTTGACTTATTTCACTCAGCATAATCACTTTCCAGTCCCGTCCATGTTGCTACAAAAGTTGGGTATTCATCCTTTTTTTTTTTTTTTTTATAAACATATAATGTATTTTTATCGCCAGGGGTACAGGTCTGTGGATCGTCAGGTTTACACACTTCACAGCATTCACCATAGCACATACCCTCCCCAATGTCCATAACCCCCCCTCTCCCAACCCCACCTCCCCCCACCAATCCCCAGTTTGTTTTGTGAGATTAAGAGTCATTTATGGTTTGTCTCCCTCCCAATCCCATCTTGTTTCATTTATTCTTCTCCTATCCCCCTAACCCCCCATGTTGCATCTCCACGTCCTCCACTCCTTCAATCTTATTCCTCATTATTGGTCTATTGAGGTGGTCAATTACTTCCTTTTCTGTCTTTGTAGTTAATAGGTTTCCAGGAATACTGTTTCTTCCATGATGCTTAGTTTATGGACATACAGCTTTTGATGATAGTTTCTGAGAATTATTTCTATTTTCTTGGAGTTAGCTGTGATATTGCCCTTTCATTCATACTCTATTAATTTGGGTCCTTTCACTTATCTTTCGGACAAGTTGCCAGTTGTTATTATCATTAATTCTTTCTGAGAACCAGCTTCTAGTTTTACTGCTGTGTTCTACTGTATTTCTGGCTTCTAATTCATCCATCTCTTCTCTTACTATGCTTAGGCTTAATTTGTTGTTGATTCTCCAATTCTTTAAATTATAGAGTTTGTGTGGGTGTGTTCAGGATTTTTTTCTTTTCTTTCTTTTGACTGAGACTAGGATTGCTAAGTGTTTCCCCCATAAGGCCCGCTTTGTCATATCTCAAGGGTTTTGGACTGATGTGTTTCCTTACTCAATGGTTTCCATGAATAGTATAACTACTTCTTTGGTTTTCTGGTTGAACCAATCATTCTTAATCAGGATGGTCTTTAACTTCCAAGTGTTTGAATTCCTTCCAAACCTTTTCTTCTGACTGAGTTCCAGTTTCAAAACACTGCGCTCTGAGAATAGGCGGGGAATAATCTCAATTTGGTATCAGTGGAGACCTGATTTGGAAACTAGTATGTGGTCTATTCTGGAGAAAGTGCACTCAAGACAAATGTGTATCCTGATCCTTTAAGGTGGAATGTTCTGTGTATATGTATGAGGTCCATCTGTTCCAGTGTGCCATTCAAAGCTTCTTTTTATTTCTGAATTTCTGCTCAGATGATCTCTATATTGCTAAGAGTTTAGTGTTGAGGTCTCTCACTATTATCACGTTATTATCAATATGTTTTTCCCTCTCTCTCTCACTCTCTGTTTTTGTTTGTTTGTTTGTTTTGTTTTGTTTTTTGTTTGTTTTTTTTTTTTTTTTTTTTGTCTTTTTTAACAGTTGGTTCCTACAGTTAGCTGCTCCCATGATGGGGACCTAGATGTTTACGATTATTAAATCTTCTTGTTGCATACACCTTTTAAGGATGACATAGTGCCCTCTCTATCTCTAAGGACAGATTTTAGCTTAAAGTCTAATTCTGTGATTTGAAAATTGCTACCCCAGATTTCTTATGAGGTCCATTGACATGAAAGATGTTTCTCCATACCTTCACTTTCAGTTTGGCTGTATCATTTGGTTCAAAATGCGTGTCTTGTAGATAGCATATGGATGAATCCTGTCTTTGTATCCAACCTGCAACCCTATGGCATTTTATGAGAGCATTTAGACCATTCACATAGGGAGTAATTATTGAAAGATATGATTTCATTGTGATCATGTTGCTTGCAAAGTCCTTGTTTCTATGGATTTTCTCTTTATATTTCTTTTCTGTATCATTCTTGGGGTCTTTCTCTTTTTATAAAACCACACACACCCCCTTAATATTTTTTCAGGGCTGGCTTGGTGGTCACATATTCTTTCAGTTTCTGCCAGTCCTGGAAATTCTTTTTCACTCCCTTTGTTCTGAAAGACATCCTTGCCAGATAAAGAATTCTTGGGCGCATATACCTCTGATTTGATACCCTCCTATGTCTTCATAGCCCTTTATTGCTTGCCAGGTCTCCATGGACAGTCCTGACATTATTCTGATCTTTCGCCTTTTGTATGTAAGGAATCTCTTCACCCTACCTGCCCTTAAGATGGTTTCATGGGTCTACAATTTGTCAGTTTTACTGTTAAATGCCAGGGTCGTGGTCTGTTCTCCTTGATCATGGGAGATGCAATATTAGGCTTTAATTTATAAATAATTTATTTTCCCAAAATCCTTAAGTGGTTATATCTCTGTTGATTGTTATTTTCAACTTCTGAGGAACAAGGAGGAAAAGGATTACCCTAAACTCACCTTGTCCCATGGGTTCAACCTGATAATACTCACATCAGTTTAAATAACCCAGAAAATGACCAAAACATGGCAGAACAATCTTCACATGGAACATAGAGAAGACAACACAGTGAAGGACTGACGGGCAGGTAAGTTGACTCAAAGAGGGGGAGTTGGAGAGTTGATTATTAAACTCACAGCTTGTCCCGGATAAACAGATGTAGTTTGGGGACTCCTTCAGGTACAAAGCAGATGGAAAGGCATCATTTCTTGATCCTGCCCCCCTGCCTTAGCATGTTTTCAGTGCCTATACTTGCTAGCTAACTTGCTAACACCATCTTCCTTCCCTTGAACTCTCCTGTAGGCACTCTCCCTTAGCTAGACTTCAGCTTCATAACCCCTCCCACAGTAGACTACTGCAAAACATGCTATACTCTGCAACTGGGGATGCAACTTGCTAATACTATGCAACTGGGGATATTTATATGGATATTCACCCTCCAATCTGCATTTGCTTGGAGTGCATCCAAAGTATTGCCACATGCCTGGCATTGTGTAAGCAGCCCCCCTTGGAACAGGCACCACTCCAAAGTGACTCCTACCCAAGGAAGACAGAAGGATAACTACAAATGTCAATTGCAGCCCAATGGCTAAGCTGCAGGCAGACACTGAGTCTCATGATGACCCCACCCACCAGAGAAAGTTTCTCAGCGGGTAAACAAGTAAAAATCCTACAATTTGGTAGTACCACGACTCTGGCACTCCTGGTCTGACCCAACTCAAACCTAAAACCGAACTGGTCCACTGAAAACACAGGGACCAAATCATGTCCACAGCAGGCCACTGAAGTTGAATGGACTGAAGGCAAATATGGTTCAGCTACATCAGCAGGATGTCTACAACTTGTTTTGGAGATCTCCTGAAGTTCCAGGTCCTAGTGAATAGGACACATCACACTACAGGGCATGACAGGACCTCATGTTCATAAAGCCACTACCTTCAAGAACATGAGCTGTAGCTGACTTTCTGAATACATTTAATCAGACATAGAAAGTTAGAGAGAAACTAGGAGACAGCAGAATGTGTCCCAAATGAAAGAATAGGACAAAATCACAAGGAAAAAGGAAAAAGGAAAGTTAAATGGACATAAGTATTAAGCCTGATAGAGAATTTAAAGCAATGATCATAAAAATTCTCACTGGACTTGAGAAAAGAATAGTGAATCTCAGTGAGACCCCGCCAATGTAGAAATTAAAAAAAAAAGACTCAGAAATGAAGGACTTAATCAGTGAATTATAAAATAATCCAGAGGGAATAAATAGTAAACTAGAGGAGGAGCCATGAACAGATATAGGGAATTCACCAACAAGCATAATAATATCTGCTTGCAGGGATCTTAGAAGAAGAAGAGAAAGGGAATAGAAAATTTATTTGAAGAAATAATAAAAATAATTTATTTCTTATAGCATATAAAAAAGTATTTGAATACATAATAAAAAAATCCCTTAATCTGAATTAGGAACCAGAAGTCCTGACCTAGAAAGCACAGAGAGCCCCCAACAAAATCAACCCCAGGACATCCACACTAAGATACATAGTAATTGAAATGGCAAAGTGTAGTGATAATAAGAGAATTTTATAAGCAATTAGAGAGAGAGAGAGAGAGAATAAAGCAGTCTCATACAAAAGAAACCTCATAAGGCCATTAGCTTAAATTTCAACAGAAATATGTCAAGCCAGAGAGGAAAGAAAAAGTATATTCAGAATGCTGAAAGGAGAAAAACCTGCAACAAGAATAACCTATTCACCATGGCTATCCTTCAGAATAGACATGGTACAAAGTGTTTCCCAGTCAAACAAAAACTACTGGAGTTCATGACCACAAAATCAGCCTTGCAAGATATATTAAGGGGGACACTTTGAGAGGAAAGGAAAGATGATAAATAGGAATAGGAAATATAGGAAGCACAAAAACTATGAAGTTAAATGTATCTCTAAAAACCTGTCAAGGGATTTACAGTATGAAAGGAATAAAGAATGAGACCATGGACCTAATAACCATTGGATGTGGCGGGATAGAGGGAAAAGAATGTGTTTGAACTTAAGTGACCATCAACTATTGTTTTGTTTTCTTTCATTTACTTTTTTGTAATTTCATTCATTTTTTTTTTCAGTGTACCAAGATTCATTGTTTATGCACCATACCCAGTGCTCCATGCAATACATGACCTCCTTAATACCCACCACCAGGCTTACCCACCCCCACATCCCCTTCCTCCCAAAACCCTCAGTTTTGGAATCAGGAAGAAATGGACAACCTGAATAGACCAATATCTAGCAATGAGATTGAAATGTGATCAAAATCCTCCAAAAAAAAAAAAAAAATGAGTCCAGACCTGATGGATTCCCTGGGGAATTCTACCAAGTTTTCCAAGAAGAAATAATACATATTCTCTTGAAGTTGTTTCAAAAAACTGAAGCAGAGAGAAAATTTCAAAACTCTTTTTTTATGTAGCCAGCATTACATTGATTCCCAAAACAGGCAAAGACCCCACCAAAAAGGAGAATTTCAAACCAATGACCTAATGGATATGGATGTTAAGATTCTCAACAGGATCCTAGCTAATAGAAACCAAAAGTACATTAAAAAGATTATCCAACATGACCCAGTGGGATTTATCTCTGGGTTGCAAGGTGGTTGAACATTCTCACATTAATCAATGTGATCGACAAAATCAATAAAGGAAGAGAGAAGATCCACATGGCCCTCACAATTGATGCAGAAAAAGCATATGACAAGATACAGCAACTGTTCCTGATTAAAACACTTTAAAATATGCAGACAGAGGGAAAAGTCCTCAACTTCATAAAATCTATCTATGAAAAACCTGCAACGTATATCATCCTGAATGAGAAATAGCTGACAGCCTTCTCCTTGAGATCAGAAACACGACAAGGATGCCCACTCTCACCATTCTTATTCAACATAATATTAGAAGTCCTAGCAACAGCAATAAGAAAACAAAGAGAAAAAAAAAAAAGGATTTCAAATTGTCAATAAAGTGGTCCAACTATCTCTCCTTGAAGAGGGCATGATACTTTATATGGAAACCCAAAAAACTCCACCCCAAACTACTAGAACTCATACAGCAATTCAGTAATATGGCTGGATACAAAATCAATGTACATAAATCAGTGGCTTTCTTATACACTAACAATGAAAACACAGAAAGGGAAATTAGAGAATCAATTCCATTTACTATAACACCAAGAACCATAAGATACCTGGGAATAAACCTAACCAAACAGTTAAATGACCTGTACTTGAGGAAGTACAGAACACTAGTGAAAGAAATTGAAGAAGACACAAAAAGATGGAAGACCACTGCATGCTAATGGATCAGAAGAACAAACATTGTTAAAACGCTTATACTGTCCAGAGCAATCTATACTTTCAAGGTCATCCCAATGAAAATTCCACCAGCATTTTTCAAAAAGCTGGAGCAAACAATCCTAAAATTTGTATGGAATCAGAAGAGATCCCAAATTATTAAGGAAATATTGAAAAGAAAATCAAAACTGGGGGCATCACATTGCCTGGTTTCAAGCTTTACTACAAAGCTGTGATTTCTAAGAAAGCATGGTACTGGTATAAAAACAGACACCTAGACCAGTGGAACAGAGTAGAGAGCCAAGATATGGGCGCTCAAATCTATGGTCAAATAATCTTCAAAAAAGCATGAAATATACAGTGGGGAAAAAAAGTCTCATCAATATATGGTGCTGGAAAAATTAGAGCTATGTGGAGAGGAATGAATCTCAATCATTCTCCTATACCATACACAAAGATAAACCTGAATTGGATGAAAGACTTTAACGTGGGGTGGGAATTCATCAGAATTCATCAGAGATGGTCATGGTTCATTCTTCTCCACATAGCTGTCCAATTTTCCCACCATCATCTATTGAAGAGACTTTTTATCCACTGTATTTTTTTCCTGCTTTGTCAGGCCAATATCCCTGATGATTATGGATGCTAAGATTCTCAAAAAGATCCTAGCTAATAGGCTCCAGCAGTACATTAAAAAGATTTTCCATCGTGACCAGGTGGGTTTTATCCATGGGATGCAAGAGTTGGTCAACAGTCACAAATCAATTAATGGGATAGGACAAATCAATGGGAGAAGAGAGAAGAATCACATGGTCCCTTCAACTGAAACAGAAAAATCATTAGACAAGATAGAGCATCCATTCCTGGTTAAAATGTTTCAATATGCTTTTCACAATGGGTTTGCCACCAGAACACAGGTGTCATGAAAACCACCGCTCAACCTAAACCAGAATGGGGAAGGAAAAGACTCATATCAACATTGTTGTCATCGGACATGTAGATTCGGGCAAGTCTACCACTACTGGTCATCTGATCTACAAATGTGGTGGGATCAATAAAAGAACTATCGATAAATTTGAGAAGGAGGCTGCTGAGATGGGAAAAGGCTCCTTCAAGTATGCCTGGGTCTTGGATAAACTGAAAGCTGAATGTGAACGTGGTACCACCATTGATATCTCCCTGTGGAAATTCAAGACCAGCAAATATTATGTGACCATCATTGATGCTCCAGGACACAGAGACTTTATAAAAAACATGATTACAGTCACATCTCAGTCTGACTGTGCTGTCCTGGTTGTTGCTGCTGGTGTTGGTGAATTTGAAGCAGGTATTTCCAATAATGGGCAGACCCATGAGCATGCCCTTCTGGCTTACACACTGGGTGTAAAACAACTAATTGTTGGTGTTAACAAAATGGATTCCACTGAGCCACCCTACAGCCAGAAGAGATATGAGGAAATAGTTAAGGAAGTCAGCACCTACATTAAGAAAATTGGCTACAACACTGACACAGTAGCATTTCTGCCAATTTCTGGTTGGAATGGTGACAACATGCTGGAGCCAAGTGCTAACATGCCTTGGTTCAAGGGATGGAAAATCACCTGTAAAGATAGGAATGCCAGTGGAACCACACTGCTTGAAGTCCTGGATTGCATTCTGCCACCAACTCATCCAACTGACAAGCCCTTGCATCTGCCTCTCCAGGACGTCTACAAAATTGGTGGTATCGGTACTGTTCCTGTGGGCTCAGTGAAGACTGGTGTTCTTAAACCTGGCATGGTGATTACATTTGCTCCAGTCAATGTTACAACTGAAGTCAAGTGTGTTGAAATGCACCATGAAGCTTTGAGTGAGGCTCTTCCTGGGGACAATGTGGGCCTCAATGTCAAGAAGGTATCTGTCAAAGATGTTCGTCATGGCAATGTGGCTGGTGAAGCAAAAACGATCCACAAATGGAAGCAGCTGGCTTCACAGCTCAGGTGATTATCCTGAACCATCCAGGCCAAATTAGTGCTGGATATGAACCTGTGCTGGATTGTCACACAGCTCACATTGCTTGCAAGTTTGCTGAGCTGAAGGAGAAGATGGATTGTCATTCTGGAAAAAAGCTGGAAGATGGTCCCACGTTCTTGAAATCTGGTGACGCTGCCATTGTTGATATGGTTACTGGCCTATGTGTGTTGAGAGCTTCTCTGACTATCCTCCTCTCGGCCATTTTGCTGTTCATGACATGAGACAGACGGTTGCTGTGGGTGTCATCAAAGCAGTGGGCAAGAAGGCAGCTGGAGCTGGCAAGGTCACCAAGTCTGCCCAGAAAGCTCAGAATGCTAAATGAGTATTATCCCCAATACCTGCGACCCCATTCTTAATCAGTGGTGGAAGAACGGTCTCAGAACTGTTTGTGTCAATTGGCCATTTAAGTTTAATAGTAAAAGACTGGTTAATGATAATAATGCATCATAAAACATTCAGAAGGAAAGGAGACTGTTTTGTGGACCATTTGTTGTTTTCTCTGTGTGTGGTAGTTTTAAGTTATTAGTTTTTAAAATCAGCACTTTTTAATGGAAACAACTTGACCAAAAATCTGTCACAGAATTTTGAAACCCATTAAAACAAAAAGTTTAATGAGAAAAAAATATGTTTCAATATATTGGGATGATAGAGGGAAAATTCCTCAACTTTATAAAATCTTTCTACAAGAATCCCACAGGGAATATGATTCTCTATGAGTAAAAGCTGACAGCCTTCCCTTCGAGGTCAGGAACAGGACAAGGATGCCCACTAACACCATTCTTGTTTCAAATAGTATTAGAAGTCCTAGCAACAGCAATCAGACAACAAAAAGGATTTAAAAAGTATTCAAATTGGCAATGAAGATGTGAAAATCTCTTCACAGATGATATGATACTTTATAAGTAAAGCCTTAAAGACTCCAGCCCCAAACAACTAGAACTCATACAGCAATTCAGTAATATGACACGACACAAAAACCAATGTACAGAAATTAGTTGCTTTCTTATATACTCACAATGAAAATACAGAAAGTGAAATTAGAGAATTGATTCCATTTATTACAGCACCAAGAACCATAAGATAACCTGGGAATAAACCTAACCAAAGAGGTAAAGGATCTGTTGAGGAACTACAGAACAGTCGTGAAAGAAACTGAAGAAGACACAAAAAGATGGAAGACTATTCCATGCTCATAGTTCAGAAGAATAAACATTGTTAAAATGTCTATACTGCCCAGTGCAATCTATAATTTCAATGTCATTCCGATCAAAATCCAACCAGCATTTTTAGAGACCTGGAAGAAACAATCCTAATTTTTTTATGTAACCAGAAGAGACCCAAAATTCCTCAGGAAATGTTGGAACATTCATTTTTAACTTATCTAGATAGTGTCTATCACCTCCCTCTCTGTCATCCCACTCCAACTGGGTGCACTTCTTCTCCCTGCCCCCCATCTTTTCATTCAAGAATTGCTCTGTAGCTTACAGTTTATACAATCTTAAACTTTCATTTTCAAATTAGAGTGGATTATGAGCCACTTCACCCTTAATATATAAGGGTGTGTTCTATATATATATATAGTATAATTATTAATTATTATATAAATATAATATTTATAATATTTGATATTAATATTAATAGTTAATATTAATATAATAATTATATAGATATAATTATTAATTATGTGTATTATATAAAATATAAATATTAAAGTATTAAATATAAAAGTGTTATATATATTTAATATACATTATATATACATATTATATATGTATATAAAATTTTATATTTTATTTACATTTTATATTTTATATATAAAAGTGTTCAAACTGTGGAAAGAAGCAAGATGCCCTACAATGGACAAATGGATAAGGAAGATATGGTCCATGTATACTATGGAGTATTATGCCTCCATAAGAAAGGATGAATACCCAACTTTTGTATCAGTGTGGATAGAACTGAAAGAGATTATGCTAAGTGGAATAAGCCAAGCAGAGAGAGTCAATTATCATATGGTTTCACTTATTTTGGGATCATAAGAAATAAGACAGAGGACATAGAGAGATGAGATGAAGAATGGAAGGGAGTTGGGGGAAATTGGAGGGGGAGATGAACCATGAGAGACTGTGGACTCTCAGAAACTATCTGAGGGTTTTGGAGCGGAGGGAGGTGGGAGTTTGCATGAGCCTGGTGGTGGGTATTATGGAGGACACTTATTGCCTGGAGCCTTGGGTGTGGTGCATAAACAATTAATTCTGGAACACTGAATAGTAAGTTAAAAAAATTTTAAAAATGGAATTTTACAAAATTCATATAATGAATAGATAGATCTGAAAAGGAAACAGTGCAACTTTAAACAAATGAAACAAACAGTAGATAATAAAATGGTAGACTTAAATAAATGATTGTTGATAATAACATTGAGCATGAATGATATTTCTCATTTTATTTTTAAGCACTAATAATCTTAATACCATCATGAAATGACACAGTAGGATTAAAACCAAGACTTGAAAATACCTAAAAGAGATGCATTTTAAACATAAAGATATATATTGACTGAAAGGAAACTTTTGAGATAAGTTGGACCATACAGACACAAATATAAAAAAGCAACGCTGACTGTTTAAATACAAATAGACAAAATAGGGGCACCTGGGTGGCTCAGTGAGTTATAGCCTTTGCCTTCAACTCAGGTCATGATCCTAGGGTCCTGGGATCTAGCCCCACGTCAGGCTCTCTGCTCAAGCAGGGAGCCTGCTTCCTCCTCTCTCTCTCTGCCTGCCTCTCTGCCTACTTGTGATCTCTCTCTGTCAAATAAATAAATAAAATCTTTTTAAAAATAAAAAAAAATTAAAATAAATAGACAAAACAGACTTCATGACATAAAAAGAAACACATAATTACAAAGACCAAAACCACGATGTTTTCCTCTATATTTTCTGGAGATTCACTTCACTTCTCCCTTTTAAATCTCTAAGATATTTTGATTCATTTCTGTGTATAGTATAAAAGTTCAATTTCATTATTTTGCAAGTGGATATTCAATTTTAACAATACCATTTCTTTGCTCTACAAACGTGCACTTTTGCTTCCTTTGATTTGTTGCCAATATATGTGTTGAGTTATTCTTGGAAAGTGTATTGGAAGCCCTGAGGGGTGACTGTGGAATAAGCTGAAACATCACCACCATTTCTGATCTCAGACTATTTAATGCAATGTGCCAGTAGGACCAAGATCCCATCATCTCCTGGGGGAGGGTATGGATTAAAAACTATGAAAGAAAGTAACCCTTAACTCCTCTGCCTCCAGGGATTTCTATCACACACATTCCATTCCTCCCTTATCCCATGACTGCCTCCGTGTCTAAGGAAGGGTGCAGGCCTGCTTTCCAACTTCAGGATAATTGTCATCTCCTTGTATTCCTTCCCAGTGCTTTGATACATCTGTCATTGCTTTGCATACACACACACACATACACACACACACACACACACACATATATATGTATATATATACATATATATATATATTCTAAACCCTATAAAGAAAACAGAACAAAACACAAAGGAACCAAAACAATTAAAAAATAAAAGCTATGTGCTGAATTCAGCTACTGTTATTCTACCTTGCAGAGACAGCCCTGCATGACCAGACAGATTAGGGACTGAGAGCTTTATTTCTGTGACTGATGACATATATGCATTGGTTTATTTCATTGTTCAATTCTACTGGTTTGTATGTTTGTCTTTGTTCTTGTACCATAATATTTTAAGAACTGTAGCTTTGTTCTTCTTTCTCAAGATTAATTTGGCTATTCAGGAAAATTCCACATGAATTCATTCCAATTCCATATTAATTTTTGGACAATTTTTGTTCTATGTTTTACAAACAAATTGATTAGAATTCAGTATGGAGAGAACACAGTCTCTATTACTGCCCATGATATTAATACATTTAAATAATATTTAGTCTTCCTGATATAGATGTTTTTCCATTTATGAGCATCTGCCTTAATTTCTTTCATGAGTGTTTTACAGATTTCAGTGTTGCTTCACCACTGAGTATGATGACATGTAGGCTTGCTAGACCTTTATGATATTAAAATGCATTCCTCCTATACGTGGTATGTTGTTTTTATTATGAAAGCCTGTTAAACTAACAAATAATTATTCTGAAACGATTGAGAAAATTATGTTATTTTCATCCCTCATTCTGTTAATGCGATATGTTACTTTAACTTGTTTGTGTATATTAAAGTGTGCTTCCCACCTGATCACATGCTGTTGAATTGAGAAAGTAGTATTTTCTTGAGGTTTTCTTGTCTATTTTGTTTTGTTCTGTTCTGTTTAGTTTTGTCTGCATCCAGGTTCATCAGGGATTATAGTTTGCAGTTTTCTTTTCTGGAAGGATAATGAAACACCACAATTCATGATGCTCAAAAGGTATAAAGTATGAAATCTAGAAATGTCTAGACTGAGGTACATCATTTTTATTTGTCACAAATGAAAGACGAAGAGAATTTTGAAAGCAGAAAGAGAAAACTCATTCCACATATACAAAGCAGTTGCCTTCAGACTATTGGCTCATGGCTCAGCAGCAACCTTATAGGTTAGAGGTAAGTGGTTGATATATTCAGAGTGACTTAAAAAAAAAAAAAAAACTGCCACTGAGAATACTATGCTCAGTAAAACTGTCCTCCAAAAACAAAGATTAAAAAAAAGCCTTTCCCAGACCAATAAAAATAGGAGTTCATCACCAGTACACCTATCTTACAGGAAATGCTAAAGAGGGGCTCATCCCAAGGTGAAATGAGAGGAGGCTAAGCAACAACACAAAAACATCCAAAAGCATCCAAAGCATAACACCCTGGTAAAGGTAAATATATACACAAACAGAAAATATTATAATAACACTAATGTGTAATTCATTTTTAATTTCAGGAATACATTAAAATACAAATTTATTACATCAACAGAGATCAATCCATTAAGAACTATATCTGTATCACCAATAGGAAATCACCTTCAAAAATGTAAAGTAAACACTGATAAAACCAAAAGAATAAATAGACAGCAATACAACTGTATTGGTACTTCAATTCCCCATTTTTAACAACCGATGGAACATCAATACATACAGTAAGAGCAAACAGCAGACATCAACATCACTAAACACCACATATATCCATATATCCAGAACATGCAATCCAACAGCAGCAGGAAAAACATTTTCTTAGAGGAAAAATGTCATGTTCTCTAGAATAAATAAATTTCAGGTCACAAAATTAGTCTTGACAAATATTCATTTTTAAATATTTTATTTATTTGGCAGAGAGAAATCACAACTAGGCAGAGAGGCAGGAAAAGAGAGAGGAGGAAGCAGGCTCCCTGTGGAGCAGAGAGCCCAATGCGGGGCTCAATCCCAGGACCCTGGGATCATGACCTGAGCCGAAGGCAGAGGCTTTAACCCACTGAGCCACACAGGCGCCCCATTGACAAATATTCTTAAATTTGTCATAGCAAGTTTTTTTTTTTCAATCTCAGTGGAATGAACCTAGGAATTGTTATGAATATTAATTAGGAATAGTAATAGGAATAGTAACAGTAGGAAACTGAAAATTCACAAATATGTGGAAATTAATCCGCACACTTTGGAAAAACGAGCAAACAAACAAACAGTCAAACTTTTAACTGGCTAACAGGTGGGCGTTAGAAAAGTACAGTTGTTTTAAAAAAACACTGACATGATGGTGGTTTTCATGGTAGCTTCTTGAAAATACACTCAACATACGGTTTAAACAATGCTAGGTCAAACTAGTGAACTTTAAAGACATGAAAGATCTAGACACCACTGAGTGAGAGTCTTTTTATACACAATTAGAGGAAACATATTCAAAAAAACCTATACCTGTTAAATACCCACTGCACACCTCAGTTCATGAAAAATGATGAAGGGCAAATATGATTTTAAAAAATGGCCAGAACCTCACTTTCTTCCCCTGCATGGTGCTGGTGTAAGGTCTTTTAGAGATACTTGACATGAATGAAAATGTAGCAGAGGACCCAAATTCGAGAAGTGAAGGAGAGGATGGTAGCCTCAGAGAGACAAGATGTGAGTTTTCTTCATGTGGAAACAGATAATGTCCCTCAACATATATCCATGGACTCATAATGTAGAAAGAACCCATGAGGGGCATGTGGGTGGCTCAGTTGTTGGACATTTGCCTTTGGCACAGGTCATGATCCCAGCATCCTGGGATCGAGTCCCCCTCCCACCTCTGTTTCTCTGCTCAATGTGTAGCCTGCTTCTCCCTCTGTCTCTGCCTGTGACTCTACTTGCTTGTGCTCTCTCTCTGTCAAATAAAAAAAAAAGTACGCATGAACAGGAGATGCTATGGGGCCAGTTGAGGTGGATTTCAATAAGAAGCGTTATGCCATGTCTTAGCATTAGTGAAAGAAAACAGTTGCTTTGGACTGCACAAACAAGGATTCCATGTGTTTAGGTTTGAACAAGGAAGTCGTCAGTCACTGCTGTTATCAAGTAATGTCACTGACCACTGACTTTGTTGTCACTGTGTCTATAATGGGGCAAGACCTATCCAAATTGACCCTCCTACCTCTGACACCTGTCCATACTAATCTATACACACTGTTTGACAACCTAGCCACCTGCCAGAGATATCCTTATTTCCCAAGTGTCAACCTTCAAGGGTACTCCTTGAACAGAGATGGGCACATGCAGTGTTCATCATGCAGGCCTCCAAAAAGGCATAAAACTGCAGTGAAGTCATATTTGTAAAGCACTGGATAAAACTCTGTGTGGTGACAAATTCAGAAAACTCCAAGTCTCTATGGGTCAGAAGAAGATTATTGCTGGTGCCATCCTGGTCACCTCTGATTTTCCCTCAGCCATCTTCTCCCTGAACTCTGGGTTCACTGGACCACAGAGGAAACTTCACTAGGGTATCCAGCTTCTTTTTTTTTTTTTTTTTTTTTTTTCTCATTTTATTTATTTTTTCAGCGTAACAGTATTCATTCTTTTTGCACAACACCCAGTGCTCCATGCAAAACGTGCCCTCCCCATTACCCACCACCTGTTCCCCCAACCTCCCACCCCTGACCCTTCAAAACCCTCAGGTTGCCCCAACCTCCCACCCCTGACCCTTCAAAACCCTCAGGTTGTTTTTCAGAGTCCATAGTCTCTTATGGTTCGCTTCCCCTCCCCAATGTCCATAGCCCGCTCCCCCTCCCCCAATCCCACCTCCCCGCAGCAACCCCCAGTTTGTTTTGTGAGATTAAGAGTCATTTATGGTTTGTCTCCCTCCCAATCCCATCTTGTTTCATTTATTCTTCTCCTATCTCCTACCCCCCCATGTTGCTTCTCCATGTCCTCATATCAGGGAGATCATATGATAGTTGTCTTTCTCCGATTGACTTATTTCACTAAGCATGATACGCTCTAGTTCCATCCACGTCGTCGCAAATGGCAAGATTTCATTTCTTTTGATGGCTGCATAGTATTCCATTGTGTATATATACCACATCTTCTTGATCCATTCATCTGTTGATGGACATCTAGGTTCTTTCCATAGTCTGGCTATTGTAGACATTGCTGCTATAAACATTCGGGTACACGTGCCCCTTCGGATCACTATGTTTGTATCTTTAGGGTAAATACCCAGTAGTGCAATTGCTGGGTCATAGGGTAGTTCTATTTTCAACATTTTGAGGAACCTCCATGCTGTTTTCCAGAGTGGTTGCACCAGCTTGCATTCCCACCAACAGTGGAGGAGGGTTCCCCTTTCTCCACATCCTCTCCAGCATCTGTCATTTCCTGACTTGTTCATTTTAGCCATTCTGACTGGTGTGAGGTGATATCTCATTGTGGTTTTGATTTGTATTTCCCTGATGGCGAGTGACGTGGAGCATTTTTTCATGTGTCTGTTGGCCATCTGGATGTCTTCTTTGCAGAAATGTCTGTTCATGTCCTCTGCCCATTTCTTGATTGGATTGTTTGTTCTTTGGGTGTTGAGTTTGCTAAGTTCCTTATAGATTTTGGATACTAGCCCTTTATCTGATATGTCGTTTGCAAATATCTTCTCCCATTCTGTCAGTTGTCTTTTGGTTTTGTTAACTGTTTCCTTTGCTGTGCAAAAGCTTTTGATCTTGATGAAATCCCAACAGTTCATTTTTGCCCTTGCTTCCCTTGCCTTTGCCGTTGTTCCTAGGAAGATGTTGCTACGGCTGAGGTCAAAGAGGTTGCTGCCTGCATTCTCCTCAAGGATTTTGATGGATTCCTTTCTCACATTGAGGTCCTTCATCCATTTGGAGTCTATTTTTGTGTGTGGTGTAAGGAAGTGGTCCAATTTCATTTTTCTGCATGTGGCTGTCCAATTTTCCCAGCACCATTTATTGAAGAGGCTGTCTTTTTTCCATTGGACATTCTTTCCTGCTTTGTCGAAGATTAGTTGACCATAGAGTTGAGGGTCGATTTCTGGGCTCTCTGTTCTGTTCCACTGATCTATGTGTCTGTTTTTGTGCCAGTACCATGCTGTCTTGATGATGACAGCTTTGTAATAGAGCTTGAAGTCCGGAATTGTAATGCCACCAACTTTGGCTTTGTTCTTCAATATTCCTTTGGCTATTCGAGGTCTTTTCTGGTTCCATATAAATTTGAGGATTATTTGTTCCATTTCTTTGAAAAAAATGGATGGTATTTTGATAGGGATTGCATTAAATGTGTAGATTGCTTTAGGTAGCATAGACATTTTCACAATATTTATTCTTCCAATCCAGGAGCATGGAACATTTTTCCATTTTTTTGTGTCTTCCTCAATTTCTTTCATGAGTACTTTATAATTTTCTGTGTATAGATTCTTAGTCTCTTTGGTTAGGTTTATTCCTAGGTATCTTATAGTTTTGGGTACAATTGTAAATGGGATTGACTCCTTAATTTCTCTTTCTTCAGTCTTGTTGTTGGTGTACAGAAATGCAACTGATTTCTGTGCATTGATTTTATATCCTGACACTTTACTGAATTCCTGAACAAGTTCTAGCAGTTTTGGAGTGGAGTCTTTTGGGTTTTCCACATATAGTATCATATCATCTGCGAAGAGTGATAGTTTGACTTCTTCTTTACCAATTTGGATGCCTTTAATTTCTTTTTGTTGTCTGATTGCTGAGGCTAGGACTTCTAGTACTATGTTGAATAGCAGTGGTGATAATGGACATCCCTGCCGTGTTCCTGACCTTAACGGAAAAGCTTTCAGATTTTCTCCATTGAGAATGATATTTGCGGTGGGTTTTTCATAGATGGCTTTGATAATATTGAGGTATGTGCCCTCTATCCCCACACTTTGAAGAGTTTTGATCAGGAAGGGATGCTGTACTTTGTCAAATGCTTTTTCAGCATCTATTGAGAGTATCATATGGTTCTTGTTCTTTCTTTTATTAATGTGTTCTATCACATTGATTGATTTGCGGATGTTGAACCAACCCTGCAGCCCTGGAATAAATCCCACTTGATCGTGGTGAATAATCCTTTTAATGTACTGTTGAATCCTATTGGCTAGTATTTTGGCGAGAATTTTTGCGTCTGTGTTCATCAAGGATATTGGTCTGTAGTTCTCTTTTTTGGTGGGATCCTTGTCTGGTTTTGGGATCAAGGTGATGCTGGCCTCATAAAATGAGTTTGGAAGTTTTCCTTCCGTTTCTATTTTTTGGAACAGTTTCAGGAGAATAGGAATGAGTTCTTCTTTAAATGTTTGGTAGAATTCCCCTGGGAAGCCGTCTGGCCCTGGGCTTTTGTCCAGCTAGGCTATCATTGAAAATAGAAGGAGAGATAAAAAGCTTCCAGGACAAACAAAAACTGAAAGAATTTGCAAACACCAAACCAGCTCTACAGGAAATATTGAAAGGGGTCCTCTAAGCAAAGAGAGAGCTAAAAGTAGTAGATCAGAAAGGTACAGAGACAATATACAGTAACAGTCACCTTACAGGCTAATAATGGCACTAAATTCATATCTCTCAATAGTTACCCTGAATGTTAATGGGCTAAATGCCCCAATCAAAAGACACAGGGTATCAGAATGGATAAAAAAACAAAACCCATCAGTATGTTGCCTACAAGAAACTCATTTTAGACGCGAAGACACCTCCAGATTTAAAGTGAGGGGGTGGAAAACAATTTACCATGCTAATGGGCATCAGAAGAAAGCTGGAGTGGCAATCCTTCTATCAGATCAATTAGATTTTAAGCCAAAGACTATAATAAGAGATGAGGAAGGACACTATATCCTACTCAAAGGGTCTGTCCAACAAGAAGATCTAACCATTTTAAATATCTATGCCCCTAACGTGGGAGCAGCCAACTATATCAACCAATTAATAACAAAATCAAAGAAACACATCAATAATAATACAATAATAGTAGGGGACTTGAACACTCCCCTCACTGAAATGGACAGATCATCCAAGCAAAAGATCAACAAGGAAATAAAGGCCTTAAATGACACACTGGACCAGATGGACATCACAGATATATTCAGAACATTTCATCCCAAAGCAACAGAATACACATTCTTCTCTAGTGCACATGGAACCTTCTCCAGAATAGATCACATCCTGGGTCACAAATCAGGTCTCAACCGGTATCAAAAGATTAGGATCATTCCCTGCATATTTTCAGACCACAATGCTCTGAAGCTAGAACTCAATCACAAGAGGAAAGCTGGAAAGAACCCAAATACATGGAGACTAAACAGCATCCTTCTAAAGAATGAATGGGTTAACCAGGAAATTAAAGAAGAATTGAAAAAATTCATGGAAACAAATGATAATGAAAACACAACAGTTCAAAATCTGTGGGACACAGCAAAGGCAGTCCTGAGAGGAAAATATATAGCGGTACAAGCCTTTCTCAAGAAACAAGAAAGGTCTCAAGTACACAACCTAACCCTACACGTAAAGGAGCTGGAGAAAGAACAAGAAAGAAACCCTAAACCCAGCAGGAGAAGAGAAATCATAAAGATCAGAGCAGAAATCAATGAAATAGAAACCAAAAAAACAATAGAAAAAATCAATGAAACTAGGAGCTGGTTCTTTGAAAGAATCAATAAGATTGATAAACCCCTGGCCAGACTCATCAAAAAGAAAAGAGAAAGGACCCAAATCAATAAAATCATGAATGAAAGAGGAGAGATCACAACTAACACCAAAGAAATACAGACAATTATAAGAACATACTATGAGCAACTTTACGCCAACAAATTGGACAATCTGGAAGAAATGGATGCATTCCTAGAGACATATAAACTACCACAACTGAACCAGGAAGAAATAGAAAACCTGAACAGGCCCATAACCAGTAAGGAGATTGAAACAGTCATCAAAAATCTCCAAACAAACAAAAGCCCAGGGCCAGACGGGTATCCAGCTTCTTGCAGAAGTTTGTGTATGAAGAGTGCTTTCAGGGGATGATGGCAATTTCAGGCAGCACCCACAAGCCCAGCTTCTTTGAGGCCAACTCATGTTGTTTGCAGATATGGCAGTGTCTGAAGACAGGACCCAACCCAGTAAACAAGACTTTAATTTTTTTTTCTTTGTATTTCTTAGCCCTTTTGTTCCATGTCTAGGCCAGAGAGATGCCAGTCTTACATTTAAACTGCCCCTTACTGTAAACCTGTCAAGAAAACGTAATCCTTCTTTAGAGACTGCCTATGTTCTTACTTTACCTACCTTCATATCTTTTTCTTTTTGTTATAATTTTATTCTTTCCAGTGTTCAAACACTCATTGTTTATGTACCAAATATGTTCCATGCTATATGTGCCCTCCCTAATACTTACCACCAGGCACTCCCAACCCCCCACCTTCCTCCACTCCAAAATCCTCAGTTAGTTCCTCAGAGTCCACAGTCTCCCCAGTCTCTCATGGTTTATATCCCCCTTTGATTTCCTGTAACAAACTTTTCCTCCCCTTCTCCCAGCGTCTTCCATGTTATTCCTTTTGCTCCACAAGTTAGCAAAAACATGAAAATTGTCACTCTCTGATTGACTTATTTCATTCAGCACTCTCCTCCAATCTCGTCCATATTGGTACAGAAGTTGTGTATTCATCATTTTTGATGGAGGCATAATACTCCATAGTGTATATGGACTATATCTTCTTAATCTATGTGTCTTTTAGAGGCATATTGTCTTTTTCCACAGTTTGGTGACCATAGCCATTGCTGCTATGAACATTGGGGTACAGATGGCCCTTCTTTTCACTACATCTGTATTTTGGGGGAAAAAAATAGTGCAATTGCAGGGTCATATGGTAACTCTATATTTAATTTCTTAAGGCATCTCCACACTGTTTTCCAAAGTGGCTGCATCAACTTGCATTCCCACCAACAGTGTAGGAAGGTTCCCCTTTCTCCACATCCTTTCCAACAGACGTTGTTTACTATCTTGTTAACTGTGGCCGTTCTAACTGGTGTAACGTAGTATCTCAATGTGGTTTTGATTCAAATATTCCTGATGGGTAATGATGATGAACATTTTTCATGTGTCTGTTAGGACACATGTTGCATGTCTTCATTGGAGAATTGTCTGCTCATGTCTTCTGCCCATTTTTTGACATGATTATCTGTTTTGTGTGTGTCGAGTTTCAGAGTTCTGTATAGATCTTGGATATCAGCTTTTGTACTGTCATTTGAGAATATCTTCTCCCATTCTGTGGGTTGTCTTTTTGTTTTGTTGACTGTTTCCTTTGCTGTGCATAAGCTTTTGATCCTGATAAAGTCCCAAAAGGACATTTCTGTTTTTGTTTTCTTTGCCTTTGGAGACATGACTTGAAAGAAGTTGTTGTGGACAATGTCGAAGACAATACTGCTTATGTTCTCCTCTAGGATTTTGATAGACTCATGCCTCACATTGAGATCTTTTATCCATTTCAAGTTTATCTTTGTGAATGGTGTAAGGGAATGGTCGAGTTTCATTCTTCTACACAAAATTTTCCAGTTCTCACATCGCAATTTACGAAAGAGAATGTTTCCCCCACACACACTGGATATTTATTCCTTTATTAACAAGATTATATTACCATAGAATTGCAGGTCCATATCAGGGCTCCTTACTTGTTCCAGTGTTCTATGTGTCTTTTTTTTTTTTTTTTTCTTTTTGCCAGTAACATGCTGTCTTCATGATCAAAAATTTGTAGAAATGCTGGAAATCGGGCAATGTGATGTCTCCAGTTTTGTTTTTCTTTTTCAACATTTCCTTCGCAATTCTGGATGTTTTCTGGTTCCATATAAATTTAAAAGATTGTTTGTTCAAGCATCTTGAAAAATATCAGCGGAATTCTGATTGGAATTGTATTGAAAGTCTAGTTTGCTCTGGAAGTATAGATTTTTTTTTATTTGTTTATTTACAGCATAACAGTGTTCATCGTTTTGGCATCACACCCAGTGCTCCATGCAGTACGTGCCCTCCCTATTACACACCACCTGGTTCCTCAACCTCCCACCCCACCACCCCCCACCCCGCCGCCCCTTCATAAACCTCTGGTTGTTTTTCAGAGTCCATAGTCTCTCATGGTTCATCTCCCCTTCCAGTTTCCCTCAACTCCCTCTCCTCTCCATCTCCCCATGTCCTCCATGTTATTTGTTATGCTCCACAAATAAGTGAGACCATATGATACTTGACTCTCTCTGCTTGACTTATTTTGCTCAGCATAATTTCTTCCAGTCCCGTCCATGTGGCTACAATAGTTGGGTATTCATCCTTTCTGATGGAGGCATAATACTCCATTGTGTATATGGACCACATCTTCCTTATCCATTCATCTGTTGAAGGGCATCTTGGTTCTTTCCACAGTTTGGCGACCATATCCATTGCTGCAATAAACATTGGGGTACAAATGGCCCTTCTTTTCACTACATCTGTACATTTGGGGTAAATACCCAGCAGTGCAATTGCAGGGTCATAGGGAAGCTCTATTCTTAATTTCTTCAGGAATCTCCACACTGTTCTCCAAAGTGGCTGCACTAACTTGCATTCCCACCAAGAGTGGAAGAGGGTTCCCCTTTCTCCACATCCTCTCCAACACACGTTGTTTCCTGTCTTGCTAATTTTGGCCATTCTAACTGGTGTCAGGTGGTATCTCAATGTTGTTTTAATTTGAATCTCCCTGATGGCTAGGGATGATGAACATTTTTTCATGTGTCTGATAGCCATTTGTATGTCTTTGTTGGAGAAGTGTCTCTTCATATCTTCTGCCCATTTTTGGATATGATTATCTGTTTTGTGTGTGTTGAGTTTGAGAAGTTCTTTATAGATCCTGGATATCAACCTTTTTGTCTGTACTGTCATTTGCAAATATCTTCTCCCATTCCGTGGGTTGCCTCTTTGTTTTGTTGACTGTTTCCTTTGCTGTGCAGAAGCTTTTGTTCTTGATGAAGTCCCAAAAGTTCATTTTTGCTTTTGTTTCCTTGGCCTTTGGAGACATAACTTGAAAGAAGTTGCTGTGGCTGATATCGAAGAGGTTACTGCCTATGTTCTCCTCTAGGATTCTGATAGATTCCTGTCTCACGTTGAGGTCTTTTATCCATTTCGAGTTTATCTTTGTGTACGGTGTAAGAGAATGGTCGAGTTTCATTCTTCTACATATCACTGTCCAGTTTTCCCAGCACCATTTTTTGAAGAGACTGTCTTTTTGCCACTGTATATTTTTTCCTGTTTTGTCGAAGATTATTTGACCATAGAGTTGAGGGTCCATATCTGGGCTCTCCACTCTGTTCGACTGGTCTATGTGTCTGTTTTTATGCCAGTACCACGCTGTCTTGGTGATCACAGCTTTGTAGTAAAGCTTGAAATCGGGTAATGAGATGCCGCCAGTTTTGTTTTTGTTTTTCATATTTCCTTAGCAATTCGGGATCTCTTCTGACTCCATACAAATTTTAGGATTATTTGTTCCAGCTCTTTGAAAATCACTGGTGGAATTTGGATCAGAATGGCATTAAAAGTATAGATTGCTCTAGGCAGTATAGACATTTTAACAATGTTTATTCTTCCAATCCAAGAGCATGGAACGGTCTTCCATCTTTTTGTGTCTTCTTCAATTTCTTTCTTGAGTGTTCTGTTGTTCCTCGAGTACAGGTCCCTTACTTCTTTGGTTAGATTTATTCCCAGGTATCTTATGGTTCTTGGTGCTATAGTAAATGGAATCGATTCTCTAATTTCCCTTTCTGTATTTTCATTGTTAGTGTATAAGAAAGCCACTGATTTCTGTACATTGACTTTGTATCCTGCCACGTTACTGAATTGCTGTATGAGTTCTAGTAGTTTGGTGGTGGAATCTTTGGTGTTTCCATATAAAGAATCATGCCATCTGTGAAGAGAGAGAGTTTGACTTCTTCCTTGCCAATTTGGATACCTTTATTTCTCTTCGTTGTCTGATTGCTGTTGCTAGAACTTCTAATACTATGTTGAACAAGAGTGGTGAGAGTGGGCATCCTTGTCGTGTTCCTGATCTCAATGGGAAGGCTGCAAGCTTTTTCCCATTGAGGATGATATTTGCTGTGGGTCTTTCATAGATAGATTTTATGAAGTTCAGGAATGTTCCCTCCATCCGTATACTTTGAAGTGTTTTCATTAGGAACGGATGCTGGATTTTGTCAAGTACTTTTTCTGCATCAATTGAGAGGACCATGTGGTTCTTCTCTCTTCTCTTATTGAATTGTTCTATCACATTGATTGATATGCGAATGTTCTACCAACCTTGCAACCCAGGGATGAATCCCACCTGGTCATGGTGGATAATCTTTTTAATGTGCTGCTGGATCCTGTTTGCTAGGATCTTGTTGAGAATCTTTGCATCCATATTCATCAGTGATATTGGTCTGAAATTCTCCTTTTTGGTAGGGTCTTTGCCTGGTTTGGGCATCAGGGTAATGCTGGCTTCCTAAAAAGAGTCTGGAAGTTTTCCTTCTGCATCAATTTTTTGAAACAGCTTCAGGAGAATTGGTGTTATTTCTTCTTTGAATGTTTGGTAGAATTCCCCAGGGAATCCGTCAGGTCCTGGACTCTTGTTTTTTGGGAGGTTTTTGATCACTGCTTCAATCTCATTACTAGATATCGGTCTATTCAGGTTGTCAATTTCTTCCTGGTTCAATTTTGGGAGTTTGTAGCTTTCCAGGAATGCATCCATTTCATCTAGGTTGCTTAGCTTATTGGCATATAGCTGTTGGTAATAATTTCTGATGATTGTTTCTATTTTCTTGGTGTTAGTTGTGATCTCTCCCTTTTCATTCATAATTTTATTAATTTGGGCTTTCTCTGTTTTCTTTTGGATTAGTGTGGCCAATGGTTTATCGATCTTATTGATTCTTTCAAAAAACCGGCTTCTAGTTTCATTGATACGTTCTACTGTATCTCTCGTTTCTACCTCATTGATCTCTGCTCTAATCTTGATTATTTCCCTTCTTGCATGTGGAGTTGGTTTGATTTGTTGTTGATTCTCCAGTTCTTTAAGGTGTAGAGACAGCTGGTGTATTCTGGATTTTTCAATGTTTTTGAGGGAGTCTTGGCTGGCTATGTATTTCCCCCTTAGAACCGCCTTTGCTGTATCCCATAGGTTTTGGACCGAGGTGTCTTCATTCTCATTGGTTTCCATGAATTGTTTAAGTTCATTTTTGATCTCCTGGTTGATCTAAGCATTCTTAAGCAAGGTGGTCTTTAGCTTCCAGGTGTTTGAGTTCCTTCTGAACCTTTCCTTGTGATTGAGTTCCAGTTTCAAAGCATTGTGATCTGATAATATGCAGGGAATAATGTCAGTCTTTTGGTATCGGTTGAGTCCTGTTTTGTGACCCCGTATGTGGTCTATTCTGGAGAAGGTTCCATGTGCACTTGAGAAGAATGAGTATTCTGTTGTTTAAGAGTGGAATGTTCTGTATATGTCTATGAGGTCCATCTGGGCCAATGTTTCATTCAATGCTCTTATTTCTTTATTAATTTTCTGCTTCGATGATCTGTCTATTTCTGAGAGAGGCGTATTAAGATCTCCTACTATTATTGCATTCATATCAATATGACTCTTTATCTTGATTAATAGTTTTCTTATGTAATTGGGTGCTCCCATATTGGGGGCATAGATATTCACAATTGTTAGATCATCTTGGCGGATAGTCCCTTTAAGAATTATGTAGTGTCCTTCTGTATCTCTGACTACAGTCTTTAGTTTAAAATCTAATTTATCTGATATGAGAATCACTACCCCGGCATTCTTTTGACGCCCATTGGCATGAAAGATGCTTCTCCATCCCTTCACTTTCAGTCTGGTGTATCCTTAGGTTCAAAATGGGTCTCTTGTAGACAACATATGGATGGGTCCTGTCGTTTTATCCAATCTGCAACCCTGTGTCATTTTATGGGCGCATTTAGGCCATTCACATTGAGAGTGATTATTGAGAAATAGGTTTTTATTGACATTGTGTTGCCTTTGAAGTCTTTCTGTCTGTAGATTGTCTCTATATTTCTGTTCAATGATATTCTTAGGATTTTTTCTCTTTTATAGGACCCCCCTTAATATTTCCTACAGTGTCGGCTTGGTGGTTGCATAGTCTTTTAAGCCTTGCCGGTCTTGGAAACTCTTTATCTCTCCATCCATTTTAAATGTCATTCTTGCTGGATAGAATATTCTTGGCTGCATGTTCTTCTCATTTAGTACTCTGAATATATTTTGCCAGCCCTTCCTGGCTTTCCAGGTCTCTGTGGAAAGGTCTGATGTTATTCTAATGGGCTTTCCTCTGTATGTAAGAAGCTTCTTTGTCCTAGCTGCTTTTAAGAGGGTCTCTCTTGAAACATAATTCCCCATTCTAACGATAAGGTGCCGTGAGGACTTTCGAGAATCTAAAATCTTGGGACGAAATCTTTCTGCCTCTAGTACATGAATGTTGTTTCCATTCGTGAGATTGGGAAAATTTTCATAGACAACTTCTTCCACTCTATCTTCTAGACTACTTTCTTTTTCTTCCCCTTCAGGGATTCCAATAATTCTGACGTTGGAACGTTTCATGGCATTGTTTATTTCCCTGATTCTGTTTTCGTGGCTTCTGAGCTGTTTGTTCCAGGCTTCCTCCTGGTCCTTTCTCTCTATCTGTTTGTCCTCCAGATCACTAATTCTATCTTCTGTCTCAGTTACCCTAGCATTTAGAGAATTTAGATTGGATTGGAACTCATTGAGAGCATTGTGAACATCATCCCTGGTGGCTTTCAGTTCTGCCCTAATCACTTCTGTTTGGTCATCCATGGATTTCTCCAACCTAGCTATTGCCTGGATAATTGTTAGTCTGAATTCCTTTTCTGACATATTTTCTATGTCGATAGCCATTAGCTATGTTGCAGAAGGCCCATCCTGTGTATTTTTCTTCTGTTGGGTATTCCTCCTCTGAGTCATTTCGGAAAGAGATGACTAAACAGATGCAGCTGGACTTATCGTTTGTGGTGCAGTCAATGTGCACCCTGGAACGCTTCTTTGCAATCAGGATTCCCCACCTAAATGAGAGAAAAAAGAAAAGAAAAAGAAATAGAGAAGAAGAAAGAAAAAAAATGGGGAAAGAAAAAAGGAAAAAAAAAGAGAGAGAGAGAGATAGGAAAAAAAGGGAAGATAAAAAAGAACGCTCAGCCCAAATGGGCCACAAGGTAAGATTTGTGGAGTATACAAAGAAAAACAGACAAACAAAAAGAGCGATAAAATTATATGACAAGAGAAAAAAATATGTATATATAAGCAAAAAAAAGGGAAGATGCTCATCAGAAAGAACCCCACGTATAAGATTTATGTATTATCAGGACAAACACAAATTCACAGAAACACTGACAGAAGGAAAAATTGGGAGAGTGGTTATAGATTCTCAGTGTGGGTGAGGAAGGTTATTTTGATTCTTCCTGAAGGTATCTTGATGTTTTTGTTAAGGGACTCAACTTTCCAAAGTTACAGGAGGATTAGAAACTGGTTTGCCTATAGGGGTAGCATTGATTGGGGAAAGGGGATTACCTTGAAGTTTAACTCTATATGTATAGTAGAAAATAAAAATTAAAAAAGAATAAACTAGACTAAACTAAGTTAAAATTAAAAAAGGATTAAAAAAATAGAAAAACAAAAGAAAAACACGGGTGTATGTATCAAAAAGTTCAGGTTAGAAGGTTATTAAAGAATTTGATGTACTGGACATCTCAGTGTGATGGTAAATAGGTTAAAAAATTATCTGTATGTATAAAAAAAAGAACCAGAATATTGGTAAAGAGTTAAAAATAAAAGTTGTATTTATGAAGTAGTGGTGGTTGTTCTCTTGTAGTCTTTTTTTTTTTTTTTTCTTCCTTCCTGGTTGGTTTTCTGGGGGAGGGGCCTGCCACGTGGGTTTTCAGACAATGATGTTCCCTGAGTTAAGTCCTCCAGCTCCCCTCAAGGGGGTGAGCTCTTTTTTTTTTTTTTTCCAGGAAACTGTTTTTTTCAGCCTTTTGTTCTCTGGGGGTTTTTATGTTCTTTCATCTGCTTTCTCTCGCCTTGACAGCTTTTGATGGTTTTTGGAGGTTTAGAGGAGAGCAAACAGCACCCCAACCTCCCTCTCAGAGAGAAGCCTCAGACTGTTTTGCAAAAGCTGCTGGCAGAGTCGGTTCTGAGTCACTGTCCCTGGGGATGCAGGAGCTCCTCCTTGTACCCAAAACCAGGGCAGCGGCGGCTCTCTAGGCAGCTCCAGACCGCCAGTAGGTTCCAAGCTGAGATAGCACACTGAGATTTTCCCGCTACCCTGGGCTGGGAATGTCTGGTTTTTCCAGCTGCCAGAACTCCAGGCTAGCACCTGTGAGCACCTATCCCAAGGGAGGGTGTGGGATGAGCGCATTTCAGGATTGCCGTCTGGCCAGGCTCCCAGCCCCTCAAGGGAGCCAGACGCCACTCGTTCTAGGGCGCGCTGGCATTCAGGTGCACTGGCGGCTCAGGGACGGAGACCTGATTTCTCAGCCACACTCTCTCTGGCTCAGAGCCATGGGAGGCTGTCCTGGGTCTGGGGACTTAGGTCCCTGACCCTAACCGCCCAGGTTCCCACTATTACCCCCCCCCCACCGCGATCCTTTGCTGTTTGTTTTTTGAGTGCTTTCAACCAGACTCCAAGTTAATGCTGGTCCCCAGACGCAGAGCACTCTCGTGTTGGGGTGTTACTTTCTGATCGTTCACCTCTGGTGGCTCCCTCCCCCTTTTGTTTATCTTCCGATATCAGTCCGATGCTCCCAGTCTGCTTTACCTGCCACTGGCGTCTTCTGCTCCAGTAGAGATCCAGACGTGTATAATTCTGATCTCAGGCTGATTTCATGGGTGGTCAGAGTTCTTTGGTAGTAATCAGCTCACTTTAGGGTACAGGTTGAAATGGTGCCTCCTCCTACTTCCCCGCCATCTTGACCTCCCCCGTATAGACATTTTAACAATGTTTATTCTTCCAATCCATTAGCATGGGATTCTTTTCCATCCTTTTGTGTCTTCCTCAATTTCTTTCACAAGTGTTCTGTAGCTCCTCAAGTACAAAACTTTACCTCTTTTGTTGATTTATTCCCAGGTATATTATGGTTCTTGGTACTACAGTAAATGAAATTGATTCTCTAATTTCACTTTCTGTGTTTTCATTGTTAGTGTATAAGAAAGTAACTGGTTTCTGTACATTGATTTTTTATCCTGCCACAATACTGAATTGCTGTATGAGTTTTAGTAGTTTGGGGTTGGAGTCTTTTGGGAATTCCATATCAAGTATCATGTCATCTGTGAAGAGAGAGAGTTTCACTTCTTCATTGCCATTTGAATACTTTTTGTTTCCTTTTTGTTGTCTGATTGCTGTTGCTAGGACTTCTAATACTATGTTGAACAAGAGTGGCAAGACTGGGCATCCTTGTGGTGTTCCTGATCTGAAAGGGAAGGTTGTCAGCTTTTCCCCTTTAGGATGATATTCGCTGTGGGTTTTTCATAGATAGATTTAATGAAGTAGAGGAATTTTCCCTCTATTGGTAACTTTGATGCATGTTATTCAGGAATATATGTGTGGTTTTGTCAAATCCTTTATCTTTCTTTTTTAAAAAGATTTTATTTATTTATTTGACAAAGAGATATCACAAGTAGGCAGAGAAGCAGGGAGAGAGAGAGAGGAGGAAGCAGGCTCCCTTCTGAGTAGAGAGCCCAATGCAGGGCTCAATCCCAGGACCCTGGGATCATGACGTGAGCTGAAGGCAGAGGCTTTAATGCACTGAGCCACCCAGATGCCCCGGTAAAATCCTTTTTCTGCATCAATTGAGAGGACCATGTAGTTTTTTTTTCTTCCCTAATTGATTTGTTCTGTCACATTGATTGATTTTTGAGTGTCAAAAGACTCTTGCATCCCATGGAAAAATTCCTCCTGGTCATGGTAGATAAACTTTTTAATATATTGTTGGATCCTCGTAGCTAGGATCTCATTGAGAATCTTAGCTTCCATATTCATCAGGGATATTGGTCTGAAATTCTCCTGCTTGATGGGTTTCTTCACCTTATTTAGGGATCACGGTAATTCTGGACTCATGGAGAGTCTGGGAGTTTTCCTTTGGTTTCTATTTTTTTGAAATAGCTTCAGGAAGTTTGGTATTATATCTTCTTTGAATGTTTGGTAGAATTCTCCCAGGGGTTCCGTCTGGTCCTGGGCTTTTCTTGGGAGCTTTTTGATCACTGCTTCAATCTCATTGCTAGATATTGGTCTATTCAGGTTGTCAATTTCTTCCTGATTCAGTGTTGGAAGTTTGCAGGTTTCCAGGAAAACATCCATTTCTTCTAGGTTGCTTACCTTACTAGCATATAACTGTTGGTGATAATTTTTGGTGATTTTTCTATTTCCTTGGTGTTAGTCATGATCTCTCTCCTTTCATTCATAATTTTATTAATTTGGGTCTTCTCTCTTTACTTTTGGATAAGCCTGGCAAGTGGTTTATCAATCTTATAGATTTTTTCAATGAACCACTTTCTAATTTCATTCATGTGTTCTACTGTATCTCTAGTTTCTATCTCATCGTCTGCTCTAATCTTGATTATTTCCATTGTGCATGAGGATGGCTTAATTTGCTGTTGATTTTCTAGTTCTTTACATTGTTAAGAGAGATGGTGTATTCTGGATTTTTTTCTTTTCTTTTCTTTTTTTCTTTCTTTTTTTCTTTTTTTTTTTTTTTTTTTTTTTTTTTGAGTGAGGCTTGGATGGCTATGTATTTGCCCCTTAGGACCCGCTTTGCCATATTCCATAGATTTTGGACTGATGTGTTTCATCCTCCTTGGTTTCCATGAATTGTGTAAGTTCTTCTTTGTTTTCTGGGTTGACCCAAACATTCTTAAGTAGGATGGTCTCTAGCTTCCAAGTGTTTGAATTCCTTCCAAACATTTTCTTGTGATTGAGTTTTGGTTTCAAAGCACTGTGGTCTGAGAATATGCAGGGAATAAGCACAACCTTTTGGTATTGGAGGAGACCTGATTTGTGACTTGATAGTTGGTCTATTCTGGAGAAAGTCCCATGTTTACTGTGAAGAATGAGTTTCCTGTTGTCCTTAGGGTGAAATGTTCTGTGTGTAACTATGGGGTCCATCTTGTCCAGGGTGCCGTTTAAAATTGTTTCTTGTTCCCTGTTTCCTTATTGATTTTCTGCTTGGGTCATCTGTCTATTACTGAGTGGCATGTTATGATCCCCTAAAATTAATGTATTCATATCAATATGACTCTTTATTTTGATTAACAATTGGCTTATGTATTTGGCTACTTCCATACTGGGGGCATAAATATTTATAATTGTTAGAGCTTCTTGGTGAATAGAGCCTTTCAGAATAATGTGGGACCATTCTGTATCCCTGACTACAGACTTTAGCTTAAAATATAATTTGTCTGCTATGAGAATCTGTACCCCAGATTTTTTGAGTCCCGTTGGTATGAAAGATGCTCTTCCATCCCTTCACTTTCAGTCTGGATGTATCTTAAGATTTCAAATGGGTCTCTTGTAGGCAGAATGTGGATGGATCCTGTGGTTTTATCCAGTCTGCAACCCTGTACTGTTGTATGGGAACATTTAGGCTGTTTACATTGAAAGTGATTACTGAAATAGATGTTTTTATTGACATCATGTTGTCTATGAGGTCCTTGTTTCTATAAATTGTCTCCAAATTTCTGTCCTATGGCACTCTTGGGTTCTTTCCTCTTATAATGAATCCCTCTTAACATTTATTGTAGTGCCACGTTGGTTTTCACATACTCTTTTAAGCCTTGCTGCTCTTGGAAGCTCTTTATCTCTCCATTCATTTTGAATGTCAACCTGGATGGATAAAGTATTTTTTTTCCTGCAAGTTCATCTCATTTAGTGCCCTGAATATGTCTTGTCATTCCTTTATGGTTTGCCAGACCTGTGGACAGGTCTGATATAATTCTGATGGGCCTTTCCCTGTACATAAGGAATCTCACCCCCCTAATGGCCCTTAGGACCTCTTGTCTAAAATTATGATTCATGAACTGCACAATCAAGTGTCGGAAGGTCTTTCTAGATTTGTTGATTGTGGGGGGTTTCTTTCTGCCTCTGGATTATAAACGTTTGTTCCATTCCCAAGACTGGGAAAATTTGCATCCAGATTGTTTCAACTATATCTTATAGTCTTCTTTCCCACCCACTCAGGGATCCCAATAATTCTGACATTGGAAAACTTCATGGTGTTGCTTGTTTTACTAATTCTGTTTTCAAGGCTTCTAACTTATTTGTTCCAGTCCTCCTCTTATCCTCCTTCACTATTAGTTTGTCCTCTAGATCACTATTTCTATTTTCTGCTTTACTTACCCTAGCTGTTAGAATATTTAGATTTGAATGGATCTCATTGATAGCATTTTTAACATCTACCAGACTTGCTCTCACTTCCACCCTGAGAGATTCCATGTTGTCAATAATGGTTTCTCCAACCTAGCCATTTTCTGGATAATTGTTTCATTGAATTCCCTTTCTAACATACTGTTTATGTCCATATCCAATAGCTCTGATGGAGAGCGCACAGTCTATGAGTTTTTGTCTGCTGGATATTCCTCCTCCTAGTTATTTTGGTAGGAGTTGTTTGAGGGGATATATCAACCACAATCCAGGCAAGGTGCAACCTGGAAGGTTTCAGAGCAATCAGAAGTCCCCAACAACAAGAAAGAAAAAAAATATAAAAAGAAAGATAAAGAGAAAAAAGGAGAAAGGTCAGGCAAAATGAGCCCCAAAGGTGAGGTTTATAAGGTATATAAACAAAAATGAACAAACTAAAAGATCAACAAAAGTTAATGACAAGAAAAAAAAATAGAACACAGCCAAAATGAACCCCAGGATTATGATTTATATAAAACCAGAACCAGGGGCGCCTGGGTGGCTCAGTAAGTTAAGCCGCTGCCTTCGGCTCAGGTCATGATCTGGGAGTCCGGGATCGAGTCCCGCGTCAGGCTCTCTGCTCAGCAGGGAGCCTGCTTCCCTCTCTCTATCTTGGCCTGCCTATCTACTTGTGATCTCTCTCTGTCAAATAAATAAAAATAAAATCTTAAAAAGAAATAAAACCAGAACCAAAATAAATACACAGAGCACTGATAGGGGAAAAGAAGGGAGACTGGTTATAAATTTTTATGTGGGAATTGTTTATGTGTTCTTCCTGGGTGTATCTTGATATCTTTGCTAAAGGACTCAACTTTCCAGAGAGAAAGTGAGATGAAAACTGGTTTATATGTATGTTTAAAATTGACCAGGGAAAGAGGGTCACCTTGGAGCTTATATCTATATGTATATTTGAAAAAAAAAAAAAAGGAAAGTAAAAGAAAAACACAGCGATATGCATGAAAAAGTTATTTTCATACAGGTTAAAAAGGTTATTATGTAGTATATTGTATTAAAAATCTAACTGTAATAGTAGGTAGGTTAAAGATATTAAAAGAACAAGAATCATGAGAATGAATTTTTAAAAAGTTGCATCGATGAATTATACAGGTTTTAGGGCAATACTGTGAACTTAATATATTGTTTTCCTCTGATGTTGGGGTTTTGCAGTTTTATGGGGCCCTGGTGATCATCCACCTTTTGGTGGCGCGGGGGGTGCTTGCCTTCTGGGGAAGAGGTCTGTTGCACTGTTTTTCAGTCAGTCTTGCTTGGGTTAATCGTACTGTGCTCTATGAAGGGGTTGGGCTCTGTGCAAACAAGTTTTTCAGGCTTTTGTTCTCTGGTGGTTTTTGTTCTTTGGTGACTTTTTGTGGCTTTTTGGAGGTCTAGTGGAAAGGAATCTGCCCCCAGACCTCTGCCTCAGAAAGAAGCCTCATTCTGCTCCCCTCTGGCTGGTGCAGAACACGAAAATTCCCCCACTGCACACTCTACAGAACAGCAGACTGTGCACGTCCCCAGGCATGGTCTCAGGGGTCACCAAAGGCACCCGCTTTTCTCTGCTCCCCATGCCACTAAACCCACTATATTGGTCCAGAGAGCCTGCTTCCAGTGGTTGCCTTTATCAGGACTGCTGTCTGGGGACCAGGTCCATACATGGAGCAATCAGACCCTATGGTTGCACAGATCTCAGAAGACTGTCACCGCCACCAAGAGATCCTGACCAGAGATCTCACTGGGTTCCCTCAGGTACTGGCTGGGAGCTCCAGACCCTCAGTCAGTCCTAGAGACCACTGGCTAGGTCCCACCACACCAAGCTCTCTCAGGCGTGGGTGGGGAGTGTGCTTAGACTCTAGGCATGCAATGCCTGCAGAGCACAAAAGGCTGTGGTTCTAGAGAACTCTGGCTGGTGCCCACACCAGCTCTCTCAGGTGGGGGCAGATGTGCACCACACAAACGTTGGTGAAGACAGTGGAAAACCAAGGGCTCAGGAATCACAGACTGGAGGACCTGCCAGGCACTTTGGCATGGATGATCCCTTATACTGGCCATCCTGGGAAAATAAGCTTAGGCCCCTGCCCATGACCTCCCAATCCCACCAGTTGCCCCTTCAGAGATTTTGCTCTTTCTAGTGCCTTCCCCCACCCCAGAGTTTAAATTAATGCTATTCCCCAATCATAGCACTTTCATATTGAGATATTAGTTTCCAGTGGGTCACTTCTGGTGGCTCCCTCTGCCTTTGTTTGTCCTCCAATATCAGTCTTAGCATTTCCACTCTGCTTTACCTCTCCACTGATGTGTTGTCTCAAAAGAGGTCCAGAAGTGTATAATCTTACATCTCAGGCTGATTTCATGGGTTTTCAGAGTGTCCTGGTAAATATTTAGCTCATTATAGGGGACCAGTTGAAACTGGGTTTCCTTCTTCTCTGCCATCTTCTCCAGTTCTTCTCTCTTCCAAATCAACTCTGCATTTCTTACATTCCATGATATGCTCAACTTACCTTTCTCCACAGTTCTAGTTGCATATTTTTACGCTCTCAACCACTGGATTGATTTCTTGTGTGATCAAAGTGATTTGATATTAATTGAGCTACATTCCAAGGACAAGGCAAGCCTAGGATTTCCCTACTCCTCTGCCATCCTAACTCTTCCCTGAAGCGCAATCAGAATAAATAAATAAATAAATAAATAAATAAATAAATAAATAAATAAATGGATGTATGTGTATATATATAGTATATGTGTGTGTGTATATATATATATATATATATATATATGTATATATATAATCTCTTTCCTCTCTTCCTTTCCTCCTTTATTAGCCTTCTGTTCCAGGGATGTGATAGCAGTTTAAACACCTGATGAGGGAAATTGACAGCATACCCCATTCCTGTCAAAACCAGTGAGATCCTGTATTTCCTTATAAAGTGCCCCAGCCCCTTCCTCTGGGAGTGCTTGGAATATTTTGAAGGCCAAGGGTGCTGCAGTCTCCTTTATCTTGCAAAGCAAAAGTGATTGTTCCTCTGTCCTAAACTCTTCTCTCTGCATTATACTTTGGCTCCAAATCTCAGAAGTCAGCATTCCACAAAATATCCACACTTTGAGGGCCCTTGTTAATCACTGTCTTGGGAATGTAGAGATCTATTGCTATCTTCCTTTTTGCTGTTGTTGTATTTGAAATAATGATTTTTTGTACTGGTATGCTTTCATTCTTTTTGTCATTTGCTTATCTATTGTAGGGCTTTGCTTTGACTTCTTGGGGCCTACTTACTATATCATAGAGTTAGAAGTGTGTTTCATGCTGCTAACTGTAATCATAAGACCTCTACACTTTTACTCCTCCCTTTTATGTTTTTTTGATATCACAACTTACATATTTTTATATTGTGTATCCAGTAACAAAGTATTTTATTTTATTTATTTTTTAAGATTTTATTTATTTATTTGACAGAGAGAAATCACAAGAGAGGCAGGCAGAGAGAGAGGAAGGGAAGCAGGCTCTCCACTGAGCAGAGAGCCCAATGTGGGACTCTATCCCAGGACCCCGAGATCATGACCTGAACCGAAGGCAGCGGCTTAACCCACTGAGCCACCCAGGCTCCCAGTAACAAAGTATTTTAATGATAATGTCAATTCCTGGATTTTTTTTTTCTATTGTAAAGTGGTTAGTTTTAGGCTATTTTCAATCTTGCTATATACTTACTTTTAACAGTATATTTTATGTATATTTTTTAATTTTTATTTATTTCTTATTTTTATAAACATAAAATGTATTTTTTTATTTTTTCAGCATAACAGTATTCATTGTTTTTGCACAACACCCAGTGCTCCATGCAAAACGTGCCCTCCTTATTATCCACCACCTGTTCCCCCAACCTCCCACCCCTACCCTTCAAAACCATAAGGTTGTTTTTCAGAGTCCATAATGTATTTTTATCCCCAGGGGCACAGGTCTGTGAAGTGCCAGGTTACATACTTCACAGCACTCACCATAAAATATACCTTCCCCAATGTCCATAACGCCCTTCCCCTCTCCCAACCCCACCTCCCCCAGTAACCTCCAGTTTGTTTTGTGAGATTAAGAGTCACTTATGATTTGTTTCCCTCCCAATCCCATTTTGTTTTATTTATTCTTCTCCCATCTCCCTAGCCCCCCATGTTGCTTCTCCATGTCCTCATATCAGGGAGATCATATGATAGTTGTCTTTCTCCGATTGACTTATTTCACTAAGCATGATACCCTCTAGTTCCATCCACATTATCGCAAATGGCAAGATTTCATTTCTTTTGATGGCTGCATAGTATTCCATTGTGTATATACACCAATTCTTCTTTGTCCATTCATCTGTTGATGGACATCTAGGTTCTTTCCATAGTTTGGCGATTGAGACATTGCTGCTATAAACATTCGGGTGCACGTGGCCCTTCAGATCACTATGTTTGTATCTTTACTGTAAACACCCAGTAGTGCAATTTCTGGGTCATAGAGTAGTTCTATTTTCAACATTTTGAGGAACCTCCATGTTGTTTTCCAGAGTGGTTGCACCAGCTTGCATTCCCACCAACAGTGTAGGAGGGTTCCCCTTTCTCTGCATCCTCGCCAGCATCTGTCATTTCCGGACTTGTTAATTTTAGCCATTCTGACTGGTGTGAGGTGATATCTCATTGTGGTTTTTTAATTTTTTTATATTACTAGTTAGCTCGCTTTTTTTTTCCCATTTTATTTATTTTTTCAGCGTAACAGTATTCATTGTTTTTGCACAACACCCAGTGCTCCATGCAAAACGTGCCCTCCCCATTACCCACCACCTGTTCCCCCAACCTCCCACCCCTGACCCTTCAAAACCCTCAGGTTGTTTTTCAGAGTACATAGTCTCTTATGGTTCGCCTCCCCTCCCCAATGTCCATAGCCCGCTCCCCCTCTCCCAATCCCACCTCCCCCCAGCAACCCCCAGTTTGTTTTGTGAGATTAAGAGTCATTTATGGTTTGTCTCCCTCCCTCCCATCTTGTTTCATTTATTCTTCTCCTATCCCCCTAAACCCCCATGTTGCTTCTCCATGTCCTCATATCAGGGAGATCATATGAGAGTTTTCTTTCTCCGATTGACTTATTTCACTAAGCATGATACGCTCTAGTTCCATCCACGTCGTCGCAAATGGCAAGATTTCATTTCTTTTGATGGCTGCATAGTATTCCATTGTGTATATATACCACCTCTTCTTTATCCATTCATCTGTTGATGGACATCTAGGTTCTTTCCATAGTCTGGCTATTGTAGACATTGCTGCTATAAACATTCGGGTACACGTGCCCCTTCGGATCACTATGTTTGTATCTTTAGGGTAAATACCCAGTAGTGCAATTGCTGGGTCATAGGGTAGTTCTATTTTCGACATTTTGAGGAACCTCCATGCTGTTTTCCAGAGTGGTTGCACCAGCTTGCATTCCCACCAACAGTGGAGGAGGGTTCCCCTTTCTCCACATCCTCGCCAGCATCTGTCATTTCCTGACTTGTTCATTTTAGCCATTCTGACTGGTGTGACGTGATATCTCATTGTGGTTTTGATTTGTATTTCCCTGATGCCGAGTGACGTGGAGCACTTTTTCATGTGTCTGTTGGCCATCTGGATGTCTTCTTTGCAGAAATGTCTGTTCATGTCCTCTGCCCATTTCTTGATTGGATTGTTTGTTCTTTGGGTGTTGAGTTTGCTAAGTTCCTTATAGATTTTGGATACTAGCCCTTTATCTGATATGTCGTTTGCAAATATCTTCTCCCATTCTGTCAGTTGTCTTTTGGTTTTGTTAACTGTTTCCTTTGCTGTGCAGAAGCTTTTGATCTTGATGAAATCCCAATAGTTCATTTTTGCCCTTGCTTCCCTTGCCTTTGCCGTTGTTCCTAGGAAGATGTTGCTACGGCTGAGGTCGAAGAGGTTGCTGCCTGCATTCTCCTCAAGGATTTGATGGATTTCTTTCTCACATTGAGGTCCTTCATTCATTTGGAGTCTATTTTCGTGTGTGGTGTAAGGAAGTGGTCCAATTTCATTTTTATGCATGTGGCTGTCCAATTTTCCCAGCACCATTTATTGAAGAGGCTGTCTTTTTCCCATTGGACATTCTTTCCTGCTTTGTCGAAGATGAGTTGACCATAGAGTTGAGGGTCGATTTCTGGGCTCTCTATTCTGTTCCACTGATCTATGTGTCTGTTTTTGTGCCAGTACCATGCTGTCTTGATGATGACAGCTTTGTAATAGAGCTTGAAGTCCGGAATTGTGATGCCACCAACTTTGGCTTTGTTCTTCAATATTCCTTTGGCTATTCGAGGTCTTTTCTGGTTCCATATAAATTTTAGGATTATTTGTTCCATTTCTTGGCAAAAAATGGATGGTATTTTGATAGGGATTGCATTAAATGTGTAGATTGCTTTAGGTAGCATAGACATTTTCACAATATTTATTCTTCCAATCCAGGAGCATGGAACATTTTTCCATTTTTTTGTGTCTTCCTCAATTTCTTTCATGAGTACTTTATAATTTTCTGTGTATAGATTCTTAGTCTCTTTGGTTAGGTTTATTCCTAGGTATCTTATAGTTTTGGGTACAATTGTAAATGGGATTGACTCCTTAATTTCTCTTTCTTCAGTCTTGTTGTTGGTGTACAGAAATGCAACTGATTTCTGTGCATTGATTTTATATCCTGACACTTTGCTGAATTCCTGTACAAGTTCTAGCAGTTTTGGAGTGGAGTCTTTTGGGTTTTCCACATATAGTATCATATCATCTGCGAAGAGTGATAGTTTGACTTCTTCTTTACCAGTTTGGATGCCTTTAATTTCTTTTTGTTGTCTGATTGCTGAGGCTAGGACTTCTAGTACTATGTTGAATAGCAGTGGTGATAATGGACATCCCTGCCGTGTTCCTGACTTTAGCGGAAAAGCTTTCAGTTTTTCTCCATTGAGAATGATATTTGCGGTGGGTTTTTCATAGATGGCTTTGATTAATATTGAGGTATGTGCCCTCTATCCCCACACTTTGAAGAGTTTTGATCAGGAAGGGATGCTGTACTTTGTCAAATGCTTTTTCAGCATCTATTGAGAGTATCATATGGTTCTTGTTCTTTCTTTTATTAATGTGTTCTATCACATTGATTGATTTGCGGATGTTGAACCAACCCTGCAGCCCTGGAATAAATCCCACTTGATCGTGGTGAATAATCCTTTTAATGTACTGTTGAATCCTATTGGCTAGTATTTTGGCGAGAATTTTTGCATCTGTGTTCATCAAGGATATTGGTCTGTAGTTCTCTTTTTTGGTGGGATCCTTGTCTGGTTTTGGGATCAAGGTGATGCTGGCCTCATAAAATGAGTTTGGAAGTTTTCCTTCCCTTTCTATTTTTTGGAAGAGTTTCAGGAGAATAGGAATGAGTTCTTCTTTAAATGTTTGGTAGAATTCCCCTGGGAAGCCGTCTGGCCCTGGGCTTTTGTTTGTTTGGAGATTTTTGATGACTCTTTCAATCTCCTTACTGGTTATGGGCCTGTTCAGGTTTTCTATTTCTTCCTGGTTCAGTTGTGGTAGTTTATATGTCTCTAGGAATGCATCCATTTCTTCCAGATTGTCCAATTTGTTGGCGTAGAGTTGCTCATAGTATGTTCTTATAATTGTCTGTATTTCTTTGGTGTTAGTTGTGATCTCTCCTCTTTCATTCATGATTTTATTGATTTGGGTCCTTTCTCTTTTCTTTTGGATGAGTCTGGCCAGGGATTTATCAATCTTATGGATTCTTTCAAAGAACCAGCTCCTAGTTTCATTGATTTTTTCTATTGTTTTTTTGGTTTCTATTTCATTGATTTCTGCTCTGATCTTTATGATTTCTCTTCTCCTGCTGGGTTTAGGGTTTCTTTCTTGTTCTTTCTCCAGCTCCTTTACGTGTAGGGTTAGGTTGTGTACTTGAGACCTTTCTTGTTTCTTGAGAAAGGCTTGTACTGCTATATATTTTCCTCTCAGGACTGCCTTTGCTGTGTCCCACAGATTTTGAACTGTTGTGTTTTCATTATCATTTGTTTCCATGAATTTTTTCAATTCTTCTTTAATTTCCTGCATAACCCATTCATTCTTTAGAAGGATGCTTTTTAGTCTCCATTTATTTGGGTTCTTTCCAGCTTTCCTCTTGTGATTGAGTTCTAGCTTCAGAGCATTGTGGTCTGAAAATATGCAGGGAATAATCCTAATCTTTTGATACCGGTTGAGACCTGATTTATGACCCAGGATGTGATCTATTCTGGAGAAGGTTCCATGTGCACTAGAGAAGAATGTGTATTCTGTTGCTTTGGGATGAAATGTTCTGAATATATCTGTGATGTCCATCTGGTCCAGTGTGTCATTTAAGGCCTTTATTTCCTTGTTGATCTTTTGCTTGGATGATCTGTCCATTTCAGTGAGGGGAGTGTTCAAGTCCCCTACTATTATTGTATTATTATTGATGTGTTTCTTTGATTTTGTTATTAATTGGTTGATATAGTTGGCTGCTCCCACGTTAGGGGCATAGATATTTAAAATGGTTAGATCTTCTTGTTGGACAGACCCTTTGAGTAGGATATAGTGTCCTTCCTCATCTCTTATTATAGTCTTTGGCTTAAAATCTAATTGATCTGATAGAAGGATTGCCACCCCAGCTTTCTTCTGATGCCCATTAGCATGGTAAGTTGTTTTCCACCCCCTCACTTTAAATCTGGAGGTGTCTTCGCGTCTAAAATGAGTTTCTTGTAGGCAACATACTGATGGGTTTTGTTTTTTTATCCATTCTGATACCCTGTGTCTTTTGATTGGGGCATTTAGCCCATTAACATTCAGGGTAACTATTGAGAGATATGAATTTAGTGCCATTATTAGCCTGTAAGCTGACTGTTACTGTATATTGTCTCTGTACCTTTCTGATCTACTACTTTTAGGCTCTCTCTTTGCTTAGAGGACCCCTTTCAATATTTCCTGTAGAGCTGGTTTGGTGTTTGCAAATTATTTCAGTTTTTGTTTGTCATGGAAGCTTTTGATCTCTCCATCTATTTTCAATGATAGCCTAGCTGGATAGAGTATTCTTGGCTGCATGTTTTTCTCGTTTAGTGCTCTGAATATATCATGCCAGCTCTTTCTGGCCTGCCAGGTCTCTGTGGATAAGTCTGCCACCAATCTAATATTTTTACCATTGTATGTTACAGACTTCTTTTCTCGGGCTGCTTTCAGGATTTTCTCTTTGTCACTAAGACTTGTAAATTTTACTATTAGGTGATGGAGTGTGGACCTATTCTTGTTGACTTTGAGGGGGGTTCTCTGCATCTCCTGGATTTTAATGCTTGTTCCCTTTGCCATATTAGGGAAATTCTCTCCAATGATTCTCTCCAATAGACCTTCTGCTCCCCTCTTTTTTCTTCTTCTTCTGGAATCCCAATTATTCTAATGTTGTTTCGTCTTATGGTATCACTTATCTATCGAATTCTCCCCTCATGGTCCAGTAGCTGTTTGTCCCTCTTTTGCTCGGCTTCCTTATTCTCTGTCATTTGGTCTTCTATATCACTAATTCTTTCTTCTGCCTCATTGATCCTAGCAGTGAGAGCCTCCATTTTTGATTGCACCTCATTAATAGCTTTTTTGATTTCAACTTGGTTAGATTTTAGTTCTTTAATTTCTCCAGAAAGGGCTTTAATATCTCCAGAGAGGGTTTCTCTAATATCTTCCATGCCTTTTTCGAGCCCGGCTAGAATGTTCAGAATCGTCATTCTGAACTCTTGATCTGACATATTACCCATGTCTGTGTTGATTAGGTCCCTAGCCTTCGGTACTGTCTCTTGTTCTTTTGTTTGTGGTGATTTTTTCTGCCTTGTCATTTTGTCCAGATAAGAGGATATGAAGGAGCAAATAAACTACTAAAAGGGTGGCAAAGACCCCGGAAAAATGCGCTGTAACCAAATCAGAAGAGACCCCAAATTGTGGGGGGGAGAAAGGGGATAAAAACAGCTTCTGAAAAAAAAAGAAAAAAAAAAAGAAAGAAATAAATTTAAAAAATAAAACAAATAAAAAATATAAAAAAGAAAGAAAAAATATATATATTTAGATGAACTGTCAAAAAATGTTAAAAAAGAAAAGGGTAAAAGTTTTAAAAAAATTTAGCAGAAGAAGAAAAAAGAAAAAAGAAAAAAAAATTGAAAAAAGAAAAAAAAATGAAGTAGCCGCAAGACTAAAGAATCATGGGGAGAAAGCCATGAGTTCCGTGTTTTGCTTTCTCCTCCTCTGGAATTGCTCTGCTGTCTTAGGAATTGAATCTGCTTTCTCCTTGATAGATGAACTTCGTCCTGGCTGGATATTTTGTTGATCTTCTGGGGGAGGGGCCTGTTGTAGTGACTCTCAAGTGTCTTTGCCCGAGGCGGGATTGCACCGCCCTTACCAGCAGCCGGACTAAATAATCGGCTCGGGTTTGCTTTTGGGAGCTTGTTCCCTGAACGCTTTCCGTAGAGTTCCGGAGGACGGGAATGAAAATGGCGACCTCCCAGTCTCCAGCCCGGAGGAGCCAAGAGCCTGGGGCCCCACTCCTCAGTGCGCCCCCAGAGGACAGCACCCAATCACTCCCGTATCCCCAGCCTCTAGCCGCGCTCTGAGCTCACCCAGCCCGCGACCAGTTCAAGGTAACCCCGAGCTGAGAGTTTAGTCCTCGGCTCTGTCTCTCCAGCCGGCTTCTCCGTTCTAATACCTGCGAGCTCTCTGACACTCCGACACCCCCAATCCTTCTGTGACCCTGCGGGGCCTGGGGCCACACTGGCCCCGCGTGGGCTTCACCCCGGTTTAGCCCCTGGAGCAATGTCCCTCAGTGGAACATACTTTTAAAAGTCCTGATTTTGTGCTCCTTTCCTCCGCCGCTTGCCGGGAGCTGGCCCCTCCCCCCGCAGTCTATCTTCCCGTCATTTTAGATTCACTTCTCCGCCAGTCCTACCTTTCAGAAAGTGGTTGATTTTCTGTTTTTGAGTTGCTGTTCTTCTTCTCTTCGCTCTCCCATTGGATTTGTAGGTGTTTGCAATGTTTAGATAAGCTATCGAGCTGATCTCCTGCTGCCTGATGTAGTCTCAGGCTGCTACTTCTCCACCATCTTGAATCCTCCCCCCCACACACTCCACTCTTATCCAGTTTCCTGTCTATTCTTGATAGTAACATGAGTGAACATTCATATATAACAACTGAATATATGTGGAAAGTTGGCCCAAATCTGCAGGCCTGAGAGCAACCAGACACTTGAACATTCATCACTAGTAGCAAAACAAAAGGAAACTGTCACATCAAAGATTTTGCTGGTTTGAGCGAAGCCATAAAGCTTAAATTGTGCCATAGCAGGGACTAAAAATTAATGAAACAGTGATTTATTCAAGTGCTAAAAGAAAACTATTACCCATCAAGTATATTTTACCCAGAATCATTGTCCTTCAGAATGTGGTAGGATACAGACACCCACAAATAAAAGGGGGATCAGGGAAGGTCTCATCATCACTAGATCTGCCTTTCAAGAAATGCTAAGTTGAGTTCTTCAGGATTAAATAAAAAGAGCTAACTTGGGGGGAGGAGTCAAGATGAAAAAATCAATGAAACTAGGAGCTGGTTCTTTGAAAGAATCCATAAGATTGATAAATCCCTGGCCAGACTCATCCAAAAGAAAAGAGAAAGGACCCAAATCAATAAAATCATGAATGAAAGAGGAGAGATCACAACTAACACCAAAGAAATACAGACAATTATAAGAACATACTATGAGCAACTCTACGCCAACAAATTGGACAATCTGGAAGAAATGGATGCATTCCTAGAGACATATAAACTACCACAACTGAACCAGGAAGAAATAGAAAACCTGAACAGGCCCATAACCAGTAAGGAGATTGAAAGAGTCATCAAAAATCTCCAAACAAACAAAAGCCCAGGGCCAGACGGCTTCCCAGGGGAATTCTACCAAACATTTAAAGAAGAACTCATTCCTATTCTCCTGAAACTCTTCCAAAAAATAGAAAGGGAAGGAAAACTTCCAAACTCATTTTATGAGGCCAGCATCACCTTGATCCCAAAACCAGACAAGGATCCCACCAAAAAAGAGAACTACAGACCAATATCCTTGATGAACACAGATGCAAAAATTCTCGCCAAAATACTAGCCAATAGGATTCAACAGTACATTAAAAGGATTATTCACCACGATCAAGTGGGATTTATTCCAGGGCTGCAGGGTTGGTTCAACATCCGCAAATCAATCAATGTGATAGAACACATTAATAAAAGAAAGAACAAGAACCATATGATACTCTCAATAGATGCTGAAAAAGCATTTGACAAAGTACAGCATCCCTTCCTGATCAAAACTCTTCAAAGTGTGGGGATAGAGGGCACATACCTCAATATTAATCAAAGCCATCTATGAAAAACCCACCGCAAATATCATTCTCAATGGAGAAAAACTGAAAGCTTTTCCGCTAAAGTCAGGAACACGGCAGGGATGTCCATTATCACCACTGCTATTCAACATAGTACTAGAAGTCCTAGCCTCAGCAATCAGACAACAAAAAGAAATTAAAGGCATCCAAACTGGTAAAGAAGAAGTCAAACTATCACTCTTCGCAGATGATATGATACTATATGTGGAAAACCCAAAAGACTCCACTCCAAAACTGCTAGAACTTGTACAGGAATTCAGCAAAGTGTCAGGATATAAAATCAATGCACAGAAATCAGTTGCATTTCTGTACACCAACAACAAGACTGAAGAAAGAGAAATTAAGGAGTCAATCCCATTTACAATTGTACCCAAAACTATAAGATACCTAGGAATAAACCTAACCAAAGAGACTAAGAATCTATACACAGAAAATTATAAAGTACTCATGAAAGAAATTGAGGAAGACACAAAAAAATGGAAAAATGTTCCATGCTCCTGGATTGGAAGAATAAATATTGTGAAAATGTCTATGCTACCTAAAGCAATCTACACATTTAATGCAATCCCTATCAAAATACCATCCATTTTTTGCCAAGAAATGGAACAAATAATCCTAAAATTTATATGGAACCAGAAAAGACCTCGAATAGCCAAAGGAATATTGAAGAACAAAGCCAAAGTTGGTGGCATCACAATTCCGGACTTCAAGCTCTATTACAAAGCTGTCATCATCAAGACAGCATGGTACTGGCACAAAAACAGACACATAGATCAGTGGAACAGAATAGAGAGCCCAGAAATCGACCCTCAACTCTATGGTCAACTCATCTTCGACAAAGCAGGAAAGAATGTCCAATGGGAAAAAGACAGCCTCTTCAATAAATGGTGCTGGGAAAATTGGACAGCCACATGCATAAAAATGAAATTGGACCACTTCCTTACACCACACACGAAAATAGACTCCAAATGAATGAAGGACCTCAATGTGAGAAAGAAATCCATCAAATCCTTGAGGAGAATGCAGGCAGCAACCTCTTCGACCTCAGCCGTAGCAACATCTTCCTAGGAACAACGGCAAAGGCAAGGGAAGCAAGGGCAAAAATGAACTATTGGGATTTCATCAAGATCAAAAGCTTCTGCACAGCAAAGGAAACAGTTAACAAAACCAAAAGACAACTGACAGAATGGGAGAAGATATTTGCAAACGACATATCAGATAAAGGGCTAGTATCCAAAATCTATAAGGAACTTAGCAAACTCAACACCCAAAGAACAAACAATCCAATCAAGAAATGGGCAGAGGACATGAACAGACATTTCTGCAAAGAAGACATCCAGATGGCCAACAGACACATGAAAAAGTGCTCCACGTCACTCGGCATCAGGGAAATACAAATCAAAACCACAATGAGATATCACGTCACACCAGTCAGAATGGCTAAAATGAACAAGTCAGGAAATGACAGATGCTGGCGAGGATGTGGAGAAAGGGGAACCCTCCTCCACTGTTGGTGGGAATGCAAGCTGGTGCAACCACTCTGGAAAACAGCATGGAGGTTCCTCAAAATGTCGAAAATAGAACTACCCTATGACCCAGCAATTGCACTACTGGGTATTTACCCTAAAGATACAAACATAGTGATCCGAAGGGGCACGTGTACCCGAATGTTTATAGCAGCAATGTCTACAATAGCCAGACTATGGAAAGAACCTAGATGTCCATCAACAGATGAATGGATAAAGAAGAGGTGGTATATATACACAATGGAATACTATGCAGCCATCAAAAGAAATGAAATCTTGCCATTTGCGACGACGTGGATGGAACTAGAGCGTATCATGCTTAGTGAAATAAGTCAATCGGAGAAAGAAAACGCTCATATGATCTCCCTGATATGAGGACATGGAGAAGCAACATGGGGGGGGGTAGGGGGATAGGAGAAGAGTAAATGAAACAAGATGGGATTGGGAGGGAGACAAACCATAAATGACTCTTAATCTCACAAAACAAACTGGGGGTTGCTGGGGGGAGGTGGGATTGGGAGAGGGGGAGCGGGCTATGGACATTGGGGAGGGGAGGCGAACCATAAGAGACTATGTACTCTGAAAAACAACCTGAGGGTTTTGAAGGGTCAGGGGTGGGAGGTTGGGGGAACAGGTGGTGGGTAATGGGGAGGGCACGTTTTGCATGGAGCACTGGGTGTTGTGCAAAAACAATGAATACTGTTACACTGAAAAAATAAATAAAATTAAAAAAAAAAAGAGTGGAGTGTGTGTGGTGAGGTATGTGGATTGCCAAAGGTGTCCATGTGCCAGTTGGGAGATCCCCATAGCTTAGGTGCAGGGATCCTAATGGAGTCTAGGATGTGGTTAAGAGGATGTCCTTCTCACAACTGTTTCAAATAATGCAGAATTTCTCCAATCACCACTACCTGTTAAGCATTCACAGTCTCTTTGTTTTATGCTTAAGAGAAATCCTGAACCTAAAAAGGAGGGATGACATGTGAAATTCAAACTCTTTCTCTTACTCTTCTTAATGTATTTAACCTCCATTCTGTTTGGTTAATTCTGTGGGTAATTTCCAAAATCCCTTGGAGAAAAGCTATAGAGCCCTCCTATTCTTTTGATATTTCTTTCCTTGTTTTAAAGCTGAAAATCATGTGTGTATCATAACTTATTTATACATTTATCCAGTGATAGATGCTTCAGTTGGTTCCCCCCCTGGTCACTCTGAATAATGTTACAATGAATATGGAGTACGGATATCTTTCTTCAAGATCCTGAGTTCACTTCCTGGACTGTATAGCAACAATGGGGTTGTAGTGTACTGTGTTTCTATTTTTAATTCTATGAGGAAATTTCTTGCAGTTTTCCATAGCAAGTGTGCCATGTCATATCCTGCCAACAGTGTAAAAGAGTTATGATTTCTCCACATCCTCTTTTGTAGCATATGTAACTACAGATAATCATGCCTACAGAACCATCAGGCCAGCCTCCACACCAGAAGACTGCTATCTCTTTCCATAAAACAGGCCTATTTAGACAGTTGATGAATCTATGATGAGGAAATCTTGCTTCCAGATCCTTTATGGTATATAGAGGTCTACATAGCCTCAATAGTAATACCAAATAATAATAATAAACATGAATCACGTTTTCTGTTATATTGCATTATTTGCTGTATTTGAAACAAAGTTTATCACTGTTCTTCTCTCATTGATAGTGGAATTAAAGCCCAGAATATTTTTTTTCCAGCTATATGGAACTAAAACATTCTAACTGTAGAACTCATAAGCTTAAGTTTGAGAGTGTGATTCATACGGTGTTCTCTGCTGCCTTCTTGGGTCTCTAGACTTTTTAGTTGACTGTCTCTGCTCATAAAACTCTTACTACTGGATTATGACTTTAATGTTTTCCTCTGGTTTCCTTCATCCATCTGTGCATGAGTCAACCCTACCTGGACACCCAAAAGATTTTCCAAGACAAGGTTATTATTCTGTTTCTGTTTCAGTAAGTTCCTTCACAATGACTGCTGAGTCACTGAAAGCCAAAACAAGCCTAAAACAAATATTGACGTTTGGAAAATTTTATTGGAAAAATAAAATTTATTTTGTACTTCTGGGACCACAAGAACTTGTTTTTCTTGACCTGCAATGCACTGCATACCCCTCCCCCAACACATACAACTCCTGAAATACCATGCATGTACTCTCCATTGTGTCCATTGATTTAATTTATTTTCACATATCTGAGTTGCTCGTGCTGGATGAACAAACACCTGTCAGAACAAGTGATCTTCTTTGCTATGATGACTTCAGCCCTCGGTCAACACCTGGCAGTGTAAATGAGTCACAGTTTTGAACTGCGGACCCTAACAGTAGGCAGGTTCCCTTGCACCCAGTGTGCTCATAGAATTTAGTAGTTGGATTGATTTTGGCTACCCAAAGACATTTGTCAAATCAGTGTTGGTTCTGGCTCTTGAAGTTCAGTCAACTTTTGACAGGCCAGTGGAAATCTCTGGATTATCCAAATTAATTTGTCTCATCCAATAAATTTTTATCATCTCAAGTCCCATAGAAAGTTCAAATCTTTGCACTTAATTAAACCTGTACTTCCAATTGCCTTTTCATCACAAGCTCACCGCGTTTTTAAAAATTCAGTAAATAAAAGTAAATTTGTTCCTGTTTATGATGCACCACTCCAAGGGCACAAGTAAATTTCAATGGAAATCTCCAATCCTAATGTGAGTGTCATATTTTCTCCAGCTTCATTACCATCAGTAGTGTTTGGAGCCAATAAAATAAAATAGAGAAATACCCTCAGCCAACTGAGGGAGTTCCACAAGTTTTGCTCTGTTGAAACATATGGAGGCTAATCTAACGCCTTCACTTAGTGTAGTATAATCAGAGAGTCAGTAGCTATTTTGGTGTGTGCATCACCGACTGGGAGACATCACCAAAACGCTAAGGAGGCAAAGTAGAGATAAGGTGCTCCTTTGGACTTAGGCACTAAACATCGTGATGCCCCAAAGCAATGCTATTTGGCTTTGCACATAGTATGCTGCCTAGCAGATTGATCTGTGCATTTTGCCTGAGGTCACATTCCAGATTTCATTCAGAAGTAATCAATAGGTTAGTTAGAATGCCCAGGACAAAGAACAGAATGAAATAATTATCACTCACAAGAAATAATGTAAGCCCTTCCTCCTCAATCGATCAAGAACAAAAGATCACACGTGTTTCAGGTCGATGCCTCCCCTAAACGTTACACCTTTTCACTGTAAGATTATCTGTTCTTTTTCTTGGTTACCACATGGATGTCAACAACTTTGGACCCTTCTTTGGCTTCATTCCCCAATTCCAGAACCCAGGATTAAAGGATACCTCTTAAATCATAGTTTTCAATTCTCACATAATCTTCTATTAGTCCTCCAGACCCCAGTTGTATATATCATGGTTACCCTGAGTCTTAATGCCTCACACTTCTAGTAAACACCTCAGCATCTGATTTTATCAGCTTTCCCACGTGTCTTTTAAACAAGCAGTCTTTCAAACCTCATCATCTTCCACTCTTTCTCTGCCTTCCTCATATTCCTGAGTAAACCTAACTCCTTGGAGATTTGTTTATCAAGCCAGCTTCTTCTTAGCCCATTTAATTAAATTTAATATACTCCCTTTTACTTAGGAAGTAGTACATCCATGGTCAACTTCCAGGGATCTCTGTGAAGAAACTGGAATTCTTCAAGTTTCCAGTAATTATCCTAGCTAGAGATTCCATGCTTGCAATGCATTTGCACTAACAGGTTTTTCATTTTAATCCCTTTCATTATTGTAACAATTAAAAAAATATATTTAATTGTTTTATTTCTATTTATTTTTATCATTAAATTTTATTGCATAATATATTATGTTAATAATATAGAAGTACAATATGCTATTATATTTTATTTATTATATTTATTTGATTATTTATTTTAATTATTTAATGATTATTTTAATTATTTTTAATTGCTACAGTTGACATATAATATTTAGTTAGTGTCAGTGGGGGTTGGGGTGGAGAAAGATGGCAGTAGAGTAGGAAGGTCCTAGGCTCATTTCATCTCACTGACACAACTAAATAACTATCAAATCATTCTAAATACCCCAGAAAGCAACATGAAGACTGACAGAACAAAGCCCACAATTAAAGGGATAGAAGATGTCATATCAAGGAAGGTAGGAAATGCCAAGATGTGGTTGAGGAGACAAACAGATCATGGGTGCAATGGAGAGCCAGCGTCAGGGAAGGGTGTGAGAGAGGGGAGCTCACAGGAGAATGCACAAAGTAATGCACTAGAATACCATTAACTGGGGAATGAAGAGGACAAATTTTGTGAGTTTCTGCAAAAAAGCAGGGCTTGAAGACTGTTGTTGTAAAGGCCAGTGGGCTTGGCAGAGATAGAACCCTGAGAGAGCTGTGCCCCTTTGGAGAGAAGGGAGGAAAACAACCAAGAATGGACGGTGTAGAATTTGGCCTGAAAATGCCTTTGGCTCACAGGGGAAGGTTATTTGCTCTTCTCAGAATGGTTACCTGAGAAGTAATGTTCACGGAGTTGCCTCTCCAGGAAAAAAGGAACTGGCCAGCACTTCTCCTTCCCTCCGCAATCAGCATAAACAGAGAATCAGCTGCTGGAAGCAGAGCACACCCACATTCACTGCCTAACTGGCATTCACCAAGCCGCACCACCTGGTGCCCTGGTGGGATTGCTATTCTTAATCACTCTGGCCTCATCCCAGCACTCTGGGTCTTCTCCTAAGTGACCAACACAAACAGCTGTCCACACCAATTCTTTGGACCAGAGAGTTCTGCAGGATGCAGTTCTGGTGGAGGTGGTGCAAAGTCACATTTTACAAGCAGATCTGAGCTCACCTAGTTAAAACTCACCACATTATTTTCAGTGGCCAAATACTGCCAACACCTGGCACAGAGAGATAGAAATGACTGGCATGAAAGACAGAGCAGCCATAACATGAGAGAAAACTGCACCCAGCACACATCAGAGATATTTCCTGAAGTGCCAGGGCCTGGGCAAGATATTAACTCTTCATCCTAAGGCCACCATTTTCAGGAACAGGAGACATAACTGGCTTTTCTAACACAAAGAGGAAGGCAGATACTTAGATAAAAGGTGAACACAGAGGAGTTTATCCCAGGAAAGAATGAGATAAGGCTATGCCACACATCTAAGCAAAGCAGATATAAGTAAACATGCCAGAGAAAAATGTAAAGCCACAATCCTAACGATACTCGCCAGGCTTCAGAAAAGAATAGAACATATCAGAGAAACCCTTGCTGCTGAGAGTTAAAAAGGAATTTAAAAAAAATTGGAAGGGGAGGCGAACCATAAGAGACAATGGACTCTGAAAAACAACCTGAGGGTTTTGAAGGGTCAGGGGTGGGAGGTTGGGGGAACAGGTGGTGGGTAATGGGGAGGGCACGTTTTGCATGGAGCACTGGGTGTTGTGCAAAAAGAATGAATACTGTTACGCTGAAAAAATAAATAAAATGGAAAAAAAAAAGTAAACCAGAAAAAAAAAAAGAAGACTCTGTCAGAGATGAAGAATCGACTAAATGACATTGGCAACAGACTGATTGCAATGAACAGAGACCGAAAGAAGCAGAAGATTGAATTAACAAAGTAGAAGACAAAATAATGGAAAACAATGAAGCTTAACAAAATAGAAGAAGAATTATGAAACATGAGTATTAAGTTAGGGAACTCAGTAACATTATCAAATGTAGTAACATTTGCATTATAGGAGTGCCTTAAGAAAAGAGAGGAAACAACAAATCCAGGGCAATGCCAAGACATATTGTAATTAAATCTGCAAGATGTAGTGACAAATAAAAAAAAAAAATAAAAGCAACAAAAGAAGTCCCTATCTTATAGAGAAGATACACTAAGCTAGTTGCAGTTCTTTCTACAGAATCGTGGGAATCCAGAGAAAAGTGGCATGATGGTGAAGGGGGAAAATATAGAGCCAAGAATACTCGTTCTGTCAAAGCTGTCATTCAGAATAGAAGGAGAGATAAGGAGGATCAGGAGTTCCCCAGACGAACAAAACCTAAAGCGGTTCATGATCACTAAACCATCCTTGCAGGAAATATTAAAGGGGATTATTTGAGAGCAAAGGAGTGACCGAAAGTAACAAAGAAAGAAAGGTTTAGAGAAAGTCTCAGAAATGGTGACAAAACAATATTAAACGACGGTAAAAACATATCTAAAAATGTTTTATATGAATGTAAATGGACAAAATGCTCTGAATGGGTAGAAGAAGAAAGACCCATCTAACATGCTGCATACAAGAGATTCATTTTAGACACAAAGACATCTGAAGATTGAAAGTGAGGGAATGCAGAAAAGTTTATCATGCAAGTGGACGTCAAAAGAAAGTTAAAGCAGCAATCCCGTGTTGGGGAAACTAGACACTAAAAAAGACTATAGTAACAGTAATCAGACAACACAAAGAAGTCATCCAAATTATCAAGAAATGAATCAAACTTTTACTATTTCCAGATGACAAACTTTTACTATTTCCAGATGACATGGTATCAAGTATAGAAAACCCAAAAGACCCACCAAAAAATTGCTAGAGTTGATACATGAATTCAGTAAATTCTCAGGATACAAATTCTGTTGCATTTCTATACATCAGTAATAAAGCAGCTGAAAGACAAATTAGGGAAACAATTCCAACTTTATAATGCACTATAACTATTCTATACCTAGAAATAAGTGTAGCCAAAGAGGTAAAATATCAGTATCCTGAAAACTATAAAACACTGATGAAAGAAATTGAAGATGACACAAATATGGAAAGACATTTCATGCTCATGGATTGAAAGAATAGATATTCTTTAAATGTCTGTAGTCACCAAAGAAATATATACACTTAATGACATCCCTATCAACCTACTGAAAGCATCTTTTTTCTTGTACTCCAAGTTTATTGAATATACACATAGGATAATAAGACTTTGCACAAAAAGAACCTTTTGGTAATAAATCCATGTAAAAGATTGTGCCTCAGGGAATAATTCTAGATGTTAGAAGTATATTTGAATTCCCTGCACACAGAATGCAGAACTCTAGACCAACTATGTAACTATTTATCATTCATAATACTTAATAGGTCTTTTTTTCTGAATTTTTTTTATTTGTTTATTTACAGCATAACAGTGTTCATTGTTTTGGCATCACACCCAGTGCTCCATGCAGTCCATGCCCTCCCTATTACCCACCACCTGGTTCCTCAACCTCCCACCCCCCAGCCCCTTCAAAACCCTATGATTGTTTTTCAGAGTCCATAGTCTCTCATGGTTCATCTCCCCTTCCAGTTTCCCTCAACTCCCTCTCCACTCCATCTCACCATGTCCTCCATGTTCTTTGTTATGCTCCACAATTAAGTGAGACCATATGATACTTGACTCTCTCTGCCTATTTTGCTCAGCATAATCTCTTACAGTCCCGTCCTTGTTGCTACAAAAGTTGGGTATTCATCCTTTCTGATGGAGGCATAATACTCCATTGTGTATATGTACCACATCTTCCTTATCCATTCATCCGTTGAAGGGCATCTTGGTTCTTTCCACAGTTTGGCGACCATAGCCATTGCTGCAATAAACATTGGGGTACAGATGGCCCTTCTTTTCACTACATCTGTATCTTTGGGGTAAATACCCAGCAGTGCAATTGCAGGTCAATTGCAGGTCATAGGGAAGCTCTATTGTTAATTTCTTCAGGAATCTCCACACTGTTCTCCAAAGTGGCTGCACTAACTTGCATTCCCACCAGCAGTGGAAGAGGGTTTCCCTTTCTCCACATCCTCTCCAACACACGTTGTTTCCTGTCTTGCTAATTTTGGCCATTCTAACTGGTGTCAGGTGGTATCTCAATGTGGTTTTAATTGGAAACTCCCTGATGGCTAGTGATGATGAACATTTTTTCACGTGTCTGAAAGCCATTTGTATGTCTTCGTTGGAGAAGTGTCTGTTCATATCTTCTGCCCATTTTTGGATATGATTATCTGTTTTGTGTGTGTTGAGTTTGAGAATTTCTTGATACATCCTGGATATCAAACTTTTGTCTGTACTGTCATTTGCAAATATCTTCTCCCATTCCGTGGGTTGCCTTTTTGTTTTGCTGACTGTTCCCTTTGCTGTGCAGAAGCTTCTGATCTTGATGAAGTCCCAAAAGTTCATTTTCACTTTTGTTTCCTTGGCCTTTGGAGACATCTCTTGAAAGAAGTTGCTGTGGCTGATATCGAAGAGGTTACTGCCTATGTTCTCCTCTAGGATTCTGATAGATTCCTGTCTCACGTTGAGGTCTTTTATCCATTTCGAGTTTATCTTTGGCTATGGTGTAAGAGAATGGTCGAGTTTCATTCTTCTACATAAAGCTGTCCAGTTTTCCCAGCACCATTTATTGAAGAGACTGTCTTTTTTCCATTGTATATTTTTTCCTGTTTTGTTGAAGATTATTTGACCATAGAGTTGAGGGTCCATGTCTGGGCTCTCCACTCTGTTCCACTGGTCTATGTGTCTGTTTTTATGCCAGAACTGGGCTGTCTTGGTGATCACATCTTTGTAGTAAAGCTTGAAATTTGGTAACGTGATGCCGCCAGTTTTGTTTTTGTTTTTCAACATTTCCTTAGCGATTTGGGGTCTCTTCTGATTCCATACCAATCTTAGGATTATTTGCTCTAGCTCTTTGAAAAATATCGGTGGAATTTTGATCAGAATGGCATTAAAAGTATAGATTGCTCTAGGCAATATAGACATTTTAACAATGTTTATTCTTCCGATCCAAGAGCATGGAAGGGTCTTCCATCTTTTTGTGTCTTCTTCAATTTCTTTCATGAGTGTTCTGTAGTTCCTTGAGTACAGATCCTTTACCACTTTGGTTAGGTTAATTCGCAGTTATCTTATGGTTCTTGGTGCTATAGTAAATGGGATTGATTCTCAAATTTGCCTTTCTGTATTTTCGTTGTTAGTGTATAAGAGAGCCACTGATATCTGTACATTGACTTTGTATCCTGCCACGTTACTGAATTGCTGTATGAGTTCTATAACTCATAAAGTTATATAGTCTATAAAGTCATAAAGTTATATAGTCTATAAAGTCATAAAGTCTATAACGCAAAAGTTCTATAACTTTGGAGGTGGAGTCTTTAGGGTTTTCCATATAAAGAATCATGTCATCTGTGAAGAGATAGAGTTTGAATTCTTCATTGCCAATTAGGATACCATTATTTCTCTTTGTTGTCTGATTGCCGTTGCTAGGACTTCTAATACTATGTTGAAAAAGAGTGGAGAGAGTGGGCATCCTTGTCTGTTCATTGATATGTTCTACTGTATCTCTTATTTCTACCTCATTGATCTCTGCTCTAATCTTGGTTATTTCCCTTCTTGCATGTGGAGTTGGTTTGATTTGTTGTTGATTCTCCACTTCTTTAAGGTGTAGAGACAGCTGGTGTATTCTGGATTTTTCAATTTTTTTGAGGGAGGCTTGGATGGCTATGCATTTCCTTCTTAGACCAGCCTTTGCTGTATCCCATAGGTTTTGGACCGAGGTGTCTTCATTCTCATTGGTTTCCATGAATTGTTTAAGTTCATCTTTGATCTCCTGCTTGATCCAAGCATTCTTAAGGAAGGTGGTCTTTAGCTTCCAGGTGTTTAAGTTCCTTCTGAACTTTTCCTTGTGATTGAGTTCCAGTTTCAAAGCATTGTGATCTGAGAATATGCAGGAAATAATGTCAGTCTTTTGGTATCGGTTTAGTCCTGCTTTGTGACACAGTATGTTGTCTATTCTGGAGAAGGTTCCATGTGCACTTGAGAAGAATGCGTATTCTGTTATTTTAGGGTGGAATGTTCTGCATATGTCTATGAGGTCCATCTGGTCCAATGTCTCATTCAATGCACTTATTTCTTTATTAGTTTTCTGCTTCGATGATCAGTCTATTTCTGAGAGAGGTGTATTAAGATCTCCTACTAGTATTGTATCATATCAATATGACTCTTTATCTTGATTAATAGTTTTCTTATGTAATTGGGTGTTCCCATATTGGGGACATTGATATTCACAATTGTTAGATAATCTTGGCAGATATTCTCTTTAAGAATTATATAGTGTCCTTCTGTATCTCTGACTACAGTCTTTAACTTAAAATCTAATTTATCTGATATGAGAATTGCTACCCCGTCCTTCTTTTGGGGCCCATTGGCATGAAAGATGCTTCTCCATCCCTTCACTTACAGTCTGGGTGTATCCTTAGGTTCAAAATGGGTCTTTTGTAGACAACATATGGATGGGTCCTGTCGTTTTATCCAATCTGCAACCCTGTGTCATTTTATGGGTGCATTTAGGCCATTCACATTGAGAGTGATGATTGAGAAATAGGTTTTTATTGACATCGTGTTGCCTTTGAAGTCTTTCTGTCTGTAGATTGTTTCTATATTTATGTTCAATGATATTCTTAGGATTTTTTCTCTTTTATAAGACCCCCTTAATATTTCCTTCAGTGTCGGCTTGGTGGTTGCATAGTCTTTTAAGCCTTGCCGGTCTTGGAAACTCTTTATCTCTCCATCCATTTTAAATGTCAGTCTTGCTGGATAGAGTATTCTTGGTTGCATGTTCTTCTCATTTAGTACTCTGAATATATTTTGCCAGCCCTTCCTGGCTTGCCAGGTCTCTGTAGAAAGGTCTGACGTTATTCTAATGGGCTTTCCTCTGTATGTAAGGAGCTTCTTTGTCCTAGCTGCTTTTAAGAGGTTCTGTCGTGAAACACAATTCCTCATTTTTTTTATACAATTCCTCATTTTAACTATAAGATGTCCTGAGGACTTTCGAGAATCTAAAATCTTGGGAGGAAATCTCTCTGCATCTAGTACATGAACGTTGTCTCCATTCATGAGATTGGGAAAATTTTCATAGACAACTTCTTCCACTATATCTTCCAGACTTCTTTCTTTTTCCTCCCCTTCAGGTATTCCAATAATTCTGACGTTGGAATGTTTCATGGCATTATTTATTTCCCTGATTCCATTTTCTTGGCTTCTGAGCTGTTTGTTCCAGGCTTCCTCCTGGTCCTTTCTCTCTATCTGTTTGTCCTCCAGATCACTAATTCTATCTTCTGTCTCAGTTACCCTAGCTTTTAGAGAATTTAGATTAGATTGGAACTCACTGAGAGCATTTTGAACATCATCCCTGGTGGCTTTCGGTTCTGCCCTAACATTGTAAACATCATCCCTGGTGGCTTTCAGTTCTTCCCTAATAAATTCTGTTTGGTCATCCATGGATTTCTCCATCCTAGCTATTGCCTGGATAATTGTTAGTCTGAATTCCTTTTCTGACATATTGTCTATGTCAATAGACATTAGCTCTGTTGCAGAAGGTCCTTCCTCTGTATTTTTCTTCTGTTGGGTATTCCTCCTCTGAGTCATTTTGGTAAGAGATGACTGAACAGATGCAGCTGGGCTTATTGATTGTGGTGCAGTCAAGGTGCACCCTGGAACGCTTCTGTGCAATCAGGGTTCCCCATTCAAATAAGAGAAAAAAGAAAAGAAAAAGAAATAGAGAAGAAGAAAGAAAAAAAAAGGGAAAGAGAAAAGGAAAAAGCGAGGGAGAGAGAGAGAGAGATAGGAAAAAAAGGGAAGATAAAAGAGAAGGCTCAGCCCAAATGGGCCACTAGGTAAAATTTGTGAAGTATACAAACAAAAAACAGACAAACAAATAGACTGATAAAAGTATATGACAAGAGAAAAAAATATATATAAGCAAAAAAAAGGGAAGAACCTCATCAGAAAGAACCCCAAGTATAAGATTTCCATATTATCAGGACAAACACAAATTCACAGAAACACTGACAGAAGGAAAAATTGGGAGAGTGGTTATAAATTCTCAGTGTGGGTGAGGAAGGTTATTTTGATTCTTTCTGAAGGTATCTTGATGTTTTTGTTAAGGGATTCAACTTTCCTAAGTTACTGGGGTTTAGAAACTGGTTTGCATATAGGGGTACCATTGATTGGGGAAAGGGGATTAACTTGAAGTATAACTCTATATGTATAGTAGAAAATAAAAATTAAAAAAGAATAAACTAGATTAAACTAAGTTAAAATTTAAAAAGACTTAAAAAATGGAAAAACAAAAGAAAAACACGGGTGTATGTATCAAAAAGTTCGGGTTAGAAGGTTATTAAAGAATTTGATATACTGGACATCTCAGTGTGATGGTAAATAGGTTAAAAAATTATCTCTATGTATAAAAAAAAGAACCAGAATATTGGTAAAGAGTTAAAAATAAAAGTTGTATTTATGAAGTAGTGATGGTTTTTGTCTTGTAGTCTTTTTTTTTTTTTTTCTTCCTTCCTGGTTGGTTTTCTGGGGGAGGGGCCTGCCATGTGGGTTTTCAGACAATAATGTTCCCTGAGTTAGGTCCTCCCGCTCCCCTCAAGGGGGTGGGCTCTGAGGAAACTGGTTTTTTCAAGCTTTTGTTCTCTGGGGTTTTTATGTTCTTTCATCTGCTTTCTCTTGCCTTGACAGCTTTTGATGGTTTTTGGAGTTTTAGAGGAGAGCAAATTGCACCCAGACCTCCCTCTCAGAGATAAGCTTCAGAATGTTCTGCAAGATCTGCTGGCAGGTTCGGTTCTGAGTCACTGTCCCTGGGGATGCAGGAGCTCCTCGTTGTACCCAAAACCAGGGCAGTGGTGGCTGTCTAGGCAGCTCCAGACCGCCAGAGAGGTTCGGAGCAGAGATCACACACTGAGATTTTCCTGCTGTCCCGGGCTGGGAATGTCTGGTTTTTCTGGATGCCAGAGCTCCAGGCTAGCGCCTATGAGCACCTCTCCCAAGGGAGGGTGTGGGACGCGCATGTTTCAGGATTGCCATCTGGCCAGGTTCCCAGCCCCTCACGGGAGCCAGACCCCACTCGTTCTGGGGTGTACTGGCAGCTCAGGTGCACTGGCGGCTCAGGGACAGAGACCTGATTTCTCAGCCGCACTCTCTCTCGCTCAGTGCCAGGGGAGGCTGTCCTGGTTTCGGGGACTTAGGTCCCTGACCCTAACCACCCAGGTTCCCGCTATTTCCCCCCACGATCCTTTGCTCTTTGTTTTTTTGAGTGCTTTCATCCAGACTCCAAGTTAATGCTGGTCCCCAGACGCAGGGCCCTCTTGTATTGGGGTATTACTTTCCAATCGGTCACCTCTGGTGGCTCCCTCCCCCTTTTGTTTATCTTCCTATATCAGTCCGATTCTCTCAGTCGGTTTTACCTGCCACTGGCATCTTCTGCTCCTGTAGGGATCCAGACGTGTATAATTCTGATCTCAGGCTGATTTCATGGGTGGTCGTCATTCTTTGGTAGGTAATCAGGTCACTTTAGGGTACATATTGAAACGGTGCCTTCTCCTACTTCCCCGCCATCTTGACTCCCCCTGAAAGCATCTTTCACAGAGCTACAACAAACAATCCCAAAATTGCATGGAACCCCAAAAGACCCCAAAATGACAAAGCAACCTTGAAAAACAAAAGCAAAGCTGGGGACCTCAGAGTTCTGGACTTCAAGATATAGTACAGAACTGTAAATCAAAACAGACCCAAAAACAAACACATCAAAAAGAGCCCCAAAACAGACACATCAACCAATAAGAAAGAACAGAAAACCCAGAAATGAGCCCACAGTTATATAATCAATTAATCTTCAACAAAACAGGTAATAATGTCTCTTGGGGAAAAGGCAGTCTCTTCAATGTGTGGTGTTGGGAAGACTTGGTAACAACATGCAGAAGAATGAAACTAGACCACTTTATTACACTACTTACAAAAAATAAATTCAAAATGGGTTAAATACAAGAGATCATCAAAATCCTACAGTAGAACACAGGCAGTAACCACTTTGACATCAGCTGTAGCAACTTCTTTCTAGATAAGTCTCCGGAGACAAAGGAAGCAAAATAAAAAACAAACTACTTGTACTTCACCAGAATAAAAAGCCTCTACACAACAAATCACACAATCAACCAAACTAAAGTCAACCTACCGAATGAGAGGAGATATTTGCACATGACATACATGACAAAAAAATTAGTATCCAAAATATACAAAGAGTTTATAAAACTCCACAGCCATAAAAGCAAATAATCCTTTTAAGAAAAGGGCAGAAGACATGAATAGAAACAAAAATATACAAGTGGCCAAGAAACATATGGAAAGGTGCTCAACAACACTGATCAGAGAAATACTATTCTAAACAAAAATGAGATATCACCTCATACCTGTCAGGATGACTAAACTTAACAATAGAATAAACTACAAGCGTTAGTGAAGATGTAGAGAAAGAGAAACCCTCTTGCACTGTTTGTTGGAATACAAACTGGTGCAGTCACTCTGGAAAACTGCAGGTTTTCTTTAAAAAAATAATGGAGAAGTGCCCTATGTTCTATTAATTGCACTACTGGCTATTTACCCAAAGAATACAAGAACACTAATGCGAAGGAATACATGCACCCCTTTGTTTGTTAATAGCAGCATGATCAGCAATAGCCTAATTATTGGAAAGAGCCCAAAAGCCCATCAACTAATGAATGAACAATGGAGTTGCTCTATACAATGGAATATTACTCAGTCATAAAAAATCATGAAATCTTATTTCAAACAACACAGAGTTAGAGAGTATTAGGCTAAGTGAAACTAGTCAGTCAGAGAAAGACACATTCCATTTGATTTAAATCATGGCTAACTTAAGAAATGAAACAAATAAGCAAAAGGAAGAAAAAGAAAGAGTGAGACAAACGAAGAAACTGACCCTTAATTATGGAAAACATAATTATGGAAAACACCTGATGATGAAGGCAGAGGTGGTGCATTAGAAAGGTGATGAGGATTAGGAGGGGGACTTGGGATGGGCATCTGGGTATTGTATGGGGAAATATTGAATCATTGTATTGTACATGTGGAAATAATGCTACTAAACTATATGGTAACTAACTGGAATTTAAGTAAAAATTAAAAAAAATTAGTACAGGGGTAGGAGTCAAGATGGCGGAGAAGTAGCAGGCTCAGACTACATCAGGTAGCAGAAGATCAGCTCGATAGCTTATCTAAACATTGCAAACAATTACAAATCCAACGGGAGATGGAAGAGAAGAAGAACAGCAATTCTAGAAACAGAAAATCAACCACTTTCTGAAAGGTAGGACTGGCGGAGAAGTGAATCTAAAAAGATGGGAAGATAGACCACGGGGGGAGGGGCCTCTCCTGGCAAGCGGCAGAGGAACAGAGCACAAAGTCAGGACTTTTAAAAGTCTGTTCCACTGAGGGACATTGCTCCAGAGGCTAAACCGCGGAGAAGCCCACGCGGGGTCAGCGTGGCCCCAGGTCCCGCAGAGTCACAGAAGGATCGGGGGTGTCGGAGTGTCACAGAGCTCGCAGGTATTAGAACGGAGAAGCCGGCTAAAGAGACAGAGCCATGGACTGAACTCTCAGCTCGGGGTTACCTTGAACTGGTCGCGGGCTGGGTGAGCTCGGAGCGTGGCTAGAGGCTGGGGATATGGGAGTGATTGGGTGCTATCCTCTGGGGGTACAGTGAGGAGTGGGGCCCCGGGCTCTCGGCTCCTCCGGGCCGGAGACTAGGAGGCCACCATTTTCATTACCGCCCTCCAGAACTCTACGGAAAGCGTTCAGGGAGCAGAAGCTCCCAAAAGCGAACCCGAGCCTATTACTTAGTCCGGCCCCCGGTAAGGGTGGTGCCATCCCGCCTCGGGCAAAGACACTTGAGAATCACTACAACAGGTCCCTCCCCCAGAAGATCAACAAAATATCCAGCCAGGACGAAGTTCATCTATCAAGGAAAGCAGGTTCAATTCCTAAGACAGCAGCGCAATTCCAGAGGAGGAGAAAGCAAATCACGGAACTCTTGGCTTTCTCCCCATGATTTTTTAGTCTTGCGGCTAATTCAATTTTTTTTTCTTTTTTCAATATTTTTTTTCTTTTTCCTTCTGCTAAATTTTTAAAAACTTTTACCTTTTCTTTTTTTTTGATTTTTTTATTCATTTTACCTATCTTTTTTAACGTTTTTTGACTAGTTTATCTAAATATATATATTTTTTCTTACTTTTTATATTTTTTCTTTGTTTTATTTTTAAAATTTTTTTCTTTTTTTTTCAGAACCTGTTTTTATCCCCTTTCTCCCCCTCACAATTTGGGGTCTCTTCTGATTTGTTTACAGCGCATTTTTCTGGGGGTCTTTGCCACCCTTTTAGTATTTTATTTGATCCTTCATGTCCCCTTATCTGGACAAAATGACAATGCGGAAAAAATCACCACAGACAAAAGAACAAGACAGTACTGAAGGCTAGGGACCTCATCAACACAGACATTGGTAATATGTCAGATCAAGAGTTCAGAATGACAATTCTGAACGTTCTAGCCAGGCTTGAAAAAGGCATGGAAGATATTAGAGAAACATTCTCTGGAGATATAAAAGCCCTTTCTGGAGAAATTAAAGAACTACAATCTAATCAAGTTGAAATCAAAAAAGCTATTAATGAGGTGCAATCAAAAATGGAGGCTCTCACTGCTAGGATCAATGAGCCAGAAGAAAGAATTAGTGATATAGAAGACTAAATGACAGAGAATAAAGAAGCCGAGCAAAACAGGGACAAACAGCTATTGGACCATGAGGGGAGAATTTGAGAGATAAGACACCATATGACGAAACAACATTAGAATAATTGGGATTCCAGAAGAAGAAGAAACAGAGAGGGGAGCAGAAGGTCTATTGGAGAGAATTATTGGAGAGAATTTCCCTAATATGGCAAAGGGAACAAGCATCAAAATCCAGGAGGTGCAGAGAATCCTCCTCAAAGTCAACAAGAATAGGTCCACACCCCGTCACCTAATAGTAAAATTTACAAGTCTTAGTGACAAAGAGAAAATCCTGAAAGCAGCCCGAGAAAAGAAGTCTATAACATACAATGGTAAAAATATTAGATTGGCAGCAGACTTATTCACAGAGACCTGGCAGGCCAGAAAGAGCTGGCATGATATATTGAGAGCACTAAACGAGAAAAACATGCAACCATGAATACTCTATCCAGCTAGGCTATCATTGAAAATGGAAGGAGAGATAAAAAGATTCCAGGACAAACAAAAACTGAAAGAATTTGCAAACACCAAACGAGCTCTAAAGGAAATATTGAAAGGGGTCTTCTAGGCAAAGAGAGAGCCTAAAAGTAGTAGATCAGAAAGGTACAGAGACAATATACAGGAACAGTCACCTTAGAGACTAATAATGGCACTAAATTCATATCTCTCAAAAGTTACCCTGAATGTTAATGGGCTAAATGCCCCAATCAAAAGACACAAGGTATCAGAATGGATAAAAAACCAAAACCCATCAGTATGTTGCCTACAAGAAACACATTTTAGACGTGAAGACACCTCCAGATTTAAAGTGAGGGGGTGGAAAAAACAATTTACTATGCTAATTGGCATCAGAAGAAAGCTGGGGTGGCAATCCTTATATCAGATCAATTTGATTTTAAGCCAAAGACTATAATAAGAAATGAGGAAGGACAATATATCCTACTCAAAGGGTCTGTCCAAGAAGAAGATCTAACAATTTTAAATATCTATGCCCCTAACGTGGGAGCGGCCAACTATATAAACCAATTAATAACAAAATAGAAGAAACACATCAATAATAATACAATAATAGTAGGGGACTTTAACACTCCCCTCACTGAAATGGACAGATCATCCAAGCGAAAGATCAACAAGGAAATAAAGGCCTTAAATGACACACTGGACCAGATGGGCATCACATATCTATTCAGAACATTTCATCCCGATGCAACAGAATACACATTCTTCTCTAGTGCACATGGTACTTTCTCCAGAATAGATCACATCCTGGGTCACAAATCAGGTCTCGACCAGTATCAAAAGATTAGGATCATTCCCTGCATATTTTCAGACCATAATGCTCTGATGCTAGAACTCAATCACAAGAGGAAAGCTGGAAAGAACCCAAATACATGGAGACTAAACAGCATCCTTCTAAAGAATGAATGGGACAACCAGGAAATTAAAGAAGAGTTGAAAAAACTCATGAAAACAAATGATAATGAAAACACAACAGTTCAAAATCTGTGGGACACAGCAAAGGCAGTCCTGCGAAGAAAATATATAGCGGTACAAGCCTTTCTCAAGAAACAAGAAAGGTCTCAAGTACACAACCTAACCCTACACGTAAAGGAGCTGGAGAAAGAACAAGAAAGAAACCCTAAACCCAGCAGGAGAAGAGAAATCATAAAGATCAGAGCAGAAATCAATGAAATAGAAACCAAAAAGAAAAAAAGAAAAAAAAGAAAAAATCAATGAAACTAGGAGCTTGTTCTTTGAAAGAATCCATAAGATTGATAAACCCCTGTCCAGACTCATCCAAAAGAAAAGAGAAAGGACCCAAATCAATAAAATCATGAATGAAAGAGGAGAGATCACAACTAACACCAAAGAAATACAGACAATTATAAGAACATACTATGAGCAACTCTACGCCAACAAATTGGACAATCTGGAAGAAATGGATGCATTCCTAGAGACATATAAACTACCACAACTGAACCAGGAAGAAATAGAAAACCTGAACAGGCCCATAACCAGTAAGGAGATTGAAAGAGTCATCAAAAATCTCCAAACAAACAAAAGCCCAGGGCCAGACGGCTTCCCAGGGGAATTCTACCAAACATTTAAAGAAGAACTCATTCCTATTCTCCTGAAACTCTTCCAAAAAATAGAAAGGGAAGGAAAACTTCCAAACTCATTTTATGAGGCCAGCATCACCTTGATCCCAAAACCAGACAAGGATCCCACCAAAAAAGAGAACTACAGACCAATATCCTTGATGAACACAGATGCAAAAATTCTCGCCAAAATACTAGCCAATAGGATTCAACAGTACATTAAAAGGATTATTCACCACGATCAAGTGGGATTTATTCCAGGGTTGCAGTGTTGGTTCAACATCTGCAAATCAATCAATGTGATAGAACACATTTATAAAAGAAAGAACAAGAACCATATGATACTCTCCATAGATGCTGAAAAAGCATTTGACAAAGTACAGCATCCCTTCCTGATCAAAACTCTTCAAAGTGTAGGGATAGAGGGCACATACCTCAATATTATCCAAGCCATCTATGAAAAACCCACTGCAAATATCATTCTCAATGGAGAAAAACTGAAAGCTTTTCCATTAAGGTCAGGAACACAGCAGGGATGTCCATTATCACCACCGCTATTGAACATAGTACTAGAAGTCCTAGTCTCAGCAATCAGACAAAAACAAGAAATTAAAGGCATCCAAATCGGCAAAGAAGAAGTCAAACTATCACTCTTCGCAGATGATATGATACTACTATATCTGGAAAACCCAAAAGACTCCACTACAAAACTGCTAGAACTTGTACAGGAATTCAGTAAAGTGTCAGGATATAAAATCAGTGCACAGAAATCAGTTGCATTTCTGTACACCAACAACAAGACAGAAGAAAGAGAAATTAAGGAGTCAATCCCATTTACAATTGCACCCAAACCTATAAGATACCTAGGAATAAACCTCACCAAAGAGGCTAAGAATCTATATGCAGAAAACTATAAAGTACTCATGAAAGAAATTGAGGAAGACACAAAGAAATGGGAAAATGTTCCATGCTCCTGGATTGGAAGAATAAATATTGTGAAAATGTCTATGCTACCTAAAGCAATCTACACATTTAATGCAATCCCTATCAAAATACCATCCATTTTTTCCCAAGAAATGGAACAAATAATCCTAAAAGTTATGTGGAACCAGAAAAGACCTCGAATAGCCAAAGGAATATTGAAAAATAAAGCCAAAGTTGGTGGCATCACAATTCCGGACTTCAAGCTCTATTACAAAGCTGTCATCATCAACACAGCATGGTACTGGCACAAAAACAGACACATAGATCAGTGGAACAGAATAGAGAGCCCAGAAATCGACCCTCAACTCTATGGTCAACTAATCTTCGACAAAGCAGGAAAGAATGTCCAATGGAAAAAAAGACAGCCTCTTCAATAAATGGTGCTGGGAAAATTGGACAGCCACATGCATAAAAATGAAATTGGACCACTTCCTTACACCACACACGAAAATAGACTCCAAATGGATGAAGGACCTCAATGTGAGAAAGGAATCCATCCAAATCCTTGAGGAGAATGCAGGCAGCAACCTCTTCGACCTCAGCCGCAGCAACATCTTCCTAGGAACAACGGCAAAGGCAAGGGAAGCAAGGGCAAAAATGAACTATTGGGATTTCATCAAGATCAAAAGCTTCTGCACAGCAAAGGAAACAGTTCCCAAAACCAAAAGACAACTGACAGAATGGGAGAAGATATTTGCAAACGACATATCAGATAAAGGGCTAGTATCCAAAATCTATAAGGAACTTAGCAAACTCAACACCCAAAGAACAAACAATCCAATCAAGAAATGGGCAGAGGACATGAACAGACATTTCTGCAAAGAAGACATCCAGATGGCCAACAGACACATGAAAAAGTGCTCCACGTCACTCGGCATCAGGGAAATACAAATCAAAACCACAATGAGATATCACGTCACACCAGTCAGAATGGCTAAAATGAACAAGTCAGGAAATGACAGATGCTGGCGAGGATGTGGAGAAAGGGGAACCCTCCTCCACTGTTGGTGGGAATGCAAGCTGGTGCAACCACTCTGGAAAACAGCATGGAGGTTCCTCAAAATGTCGAAAATAGAACTACCCTATGACCCAGCAATTGCACTACTGGGTATTTACCCTAAAGATACAAACATAGTGATCCGAAGGGGCACGTGTACCCGAATGTTTATAGCAGCAATGTCTACAATAGCCAGACTATGGAAAGAACCTAGATGTCCATCAACAGATGAATGGATAAAGAAGAGGTGGTATATATACACAATGGAATACTATGCAGCCATCAAAAGAAATGAAATCTTGCCATTTGCGACGACGTGGATGAAACTAGAGGATATCATGGTTAGTGAAATAAGTCAATTGGAGAAAGACAACTATCATATGATCTCCCTGATATGAGGACATGGAGATGCAAAATGGGGGGTTAGGGGGATAGGAGAAGAATAAATGAAACAAGGTGGGATTAGGAGGGAGACAAAACATAAATGACTCTTAATCTCACAAAACAAACTGGGGGATGCTGGGGGGAGGTGCGGTTGGGAGAGGGGGAGGGGGTAATGGACATTGGGGAGAGTATGTGCTATTGTGAGTGTTGTGTAGTGTGTTAACCTGGCGATTCACAGACCTGTACCCCTACGGATAAAAACACATTATATGTTTATAAAAAAAAAAATTGGAAGGGGAGGGGAACCATAAGAGTCTATGGACTCTGAAAAACAACCTGAGGGTTTTGAAGGGTCAGGGGTGGGAGGTTGGGGGAACAGGTGGTGGGTAATAGGGAGGGCACGTTTTTCATGGAGCACTGAGTGTTGTGCAAAAACAATGAATACTGTTACGCTGAAAAAATTAAAAAAAATAAAAAAAGATAAAAATATCTCCATAATGGTAAAAAAATAGTACAAGTTCCACAACATAGTGACTCAATAATTACATACATTTTGAAATGATAGTTAGGTTGTGATTGACATCGTGTTACCTTTGAAGTCTTTCTGTCTGTAGATTGTCTCTATATTTCTGTTCAATGATTAGCAGCCACCATTTGTCTATAACCATCAAAGGTACAATATTATTCACTATGTTCTCTGTGCTATAGTTTTCATTCCATGTGTTATGTATTTCACGAGTAGAAATCATCCTTCCTAATCCCTTTCACCACTCTCCCTTCCCCGAATTCTCCCCTTTTGGAAACCATCAACTATAAGTGAAATCATATGGTATTTGTCTTACTCTGTTTTACTTATTTCACTTAGCCTGATACTTCTAGCTTCATATGTGTTGTCACACATGTCAAAATTTTATTCTTCTTATGACACAGTAATTTTCCATCATTCTAATATTCTACAGATATCATAAGGGGTTAATACCCAGAACATACAAAGAACATATACAATTCAACACACGCACACACACACACACACACACACACACACACACAGCAATTAAAGTGGGTAGAAGGCATAAACAGACAATTTTTCAAAGAAGATATTGAGATGGACAGTAGACACATGAGAGATGCACAACATCAATGATCATCAGGTAAATACAAATTAAAAAACCAATTAGATATCACCTCATGCCTGTCAGAATAGCTTAAATTAACAACACAGGAAACAAGAGGTGTTCATGAGGATGCAGAGAAAGGGGAAGCCACCTGCACTGTTGGTGGGGATGCAAACAGATACAGTCTCTCTGGAAAACAATATGATGTTTCTTCAAAATTCTGAAAATAGCAGGGTCCCTGGTTGGCTCAGGCAGTTAAGTGTCTAACTTCAGCTCAGGTCATGGTGTCACGGTTCTGGACTTGAGCCCTGCATGGTGTTCCACACCGAACTGGGAGTCTATTTCTCCATCTGTCCCTTCCCCACTTGTGGTGTCTCTCTCAAAAAGTAAATAAATATTTTTTTTTGGAAAAACTAAAAATGGAAATACTATATTATCCAGTTTATCTTCTACTGGGTATCTACCCCCGCCCCCCCCAAAAACGAAAAAACTAACATTAATTTGGAAAGTTACATATATCCCTATGTTTATTGAAGTGTTATTTATGATAGTCAAGATAAGGAAGTAATCCACATGTTCATCAAAAGGTGAATGGAAAAGGAGTCATTAAGATCATCAAGGTCAAAGGGAGGGGCAAGATGGTGGAGGAGTTGAAGGCACTATTTCAACTGGTCCCCTAAAGATCCCTTTTCAACCATCCCACTGAAGTAAGCTAGATATCTGCCAGAGCACTCTTAACACAATGAAATCAGCCTAAGATATAAGATGATACATATCTGGATGACTTACAGGGACAAAGGATCATCAGTGGAGAGGTACAGAGGAGTTAGGAGTATGCGGAAAGATATCAGAGGATAAACAGAAGGGGGAGGGAGCCACCAGAAACAACCCATTGGAAAGTAATACCACAATGGGAAGGTACACTGCACTTGGTGAACAGCATTAGCTTAAAGACCAGTGGGTGTGAGAAGGTGAGGCATTAATTACAGCATTCAAACAGAACAAAGGGACCTCAGGGACAATTTCTAGGACCAGAAAGCTTCTGTGTGGACTTAAGCCCATGGTCCTAGGATGGCCATAGCAGGTGCCTGTCCATGCCTGAGAGAGCCCAAGATTGGCTCAAGTCAGTGGTCCCTGGGTCTGAAGTCACCACAGCCATCCCACTGCTTCTACCACCATTGCCGGGACTGAGCACACCCAAAGTGGGCATGGCTGTAGTCAGCAGTCCCAGGAGTGACAGCTTCTGGGACCAGGCTTGCCAGGACCAGTAACACTTATGGTTTTGGTGGCACAGGGGCATGGAGACAAGTGGGGACATGTATTGTATGGTGATTAACATAACAAAAATATATAGAAATAAAGTTGTGGAGTCATCCAGAAATAAGGACACTACAAATATAATCATTTATGATTTTTTAAAGGATTTTATATATTTACTTGATGGAGAGATCACAAGTAGGAAGGGGGGGGTGGGAAGCAGGCTCCCTGCTGAACAGAGAGCCCTATGTGGGGCTCGACGCCAGGACCCTGAGATCATGACCTGAACCAAAGGCAGAGAGGTTTAACCCCATGAGCCACCAAGGTGACCTATAATCATTTACTATTAAAAATAATAATAATAAAAAAGATGGAATCCGGAATTGCTCAGATAAATGAGGCTGAAGAGTCAGTGATTTAGAAGAGAAAATGATGGAGAAAAAGAAGCTGAGAAAAAGAGAGAAAAACAACTCCTAGGTCATCATGGGAGAATTCAAGAGATCAATGATACCAGAAAGGAAAATAATATTTGAATAATAGGGGTCCCGGAACAGGAGGAGAGGGGAGAGGGGCAGAAGGCATATCTGAAATGAGAACTGAGAACTTCTCCAATGTGGGGAAGGGAAAAGGAGTTGAAGTCCATGTGGCAGAGAGAACTGCCCTCAAAATCAATAAAAATAGGCCTACACCCCAACATACAACAGTGAAGCTTGCAAATTTCAGAGATTGAAAATCCTGAAAATCAGACTGGGGCAAGAGGTCTATAACCAATAAGGGAAGGTACATAATGCTGGCAGCATACCTGTTCACAGAGATCTGGAAGACCAGAAAGAACTGGCATTAGAAACTCAACTGATAAATGGGAAACATATGTGGCCAAGAATCCTTGATCCAGCAAAGCTGTCATTAAGAATAGAAACCAAAGAGTTTCCAGGACAAACAGAAACTAAAGGGATTTGTGAACACTAAACCATCTCTGCAAGAAATGGGAGCAAAGACAGAGCCAAAAAGCAACAACGATGAGAAAGGAGCAGAGAAAAATTGAGAGGAGCAGTGAGTTTCATAATACAATGACACCAAGTTCCTATTTTCTTCTTCTGTTTTTCCTTTCAACTTTTTGTTATGGAATATATGACACATAAATACAAGTAAACAAAATAATACAATGAACACCCATATAATAATTGCTCACCTTAATAACTTAATAACTACCAGCCTGCTCAGTAGAGAGTCTGCTTCTCAAACTCCCCTGGCCACTCCCTGATTCACACTCTTTTACTCTCTCTTTCAAATAAGTATATAAAATCCTTTTAGAAAGAATAACTGCATTAAAATATATTTACAATCTAACTCTAAGTTAAAGACTTCTAAAATTGTTTTGTTTATCCTTCCAGGTTTTTTTAAAGATTTTATTTATTTATTTGACAGAAATCACAAGCAGGCAGAGAGGCAGGCAGAGAGAGAGGAGGAAGCAGGCTCTCTGCTTGGCAGGGCTTGATCCCAGGACTCTGGGATCATGGATCATGACCTGAGCTGAAGACAGAGGCTTTAACCCATTGAGCCACCCAGGTGCCCCTATCCTTCCAGTTTTTTATCTGTGTACTTCTCTTGTAATTGAGCTGATTATGTATATACTCCCTTTCATTGTTTACAATGGCTAGTGATATTTGATCATATAAGTTCTTATCTTTTAATAATAATGCTGAATGTAAATGGACTTACTACTTCAATCGAAAGACACAGGGTGTCAGGTTGGATTAAAAAAAAAAACGTAGGACTGACTGATATGCTGTCTCTAAGACACCAAAAGACACATCTAGATTGAAAGTGAGGGGGTGGAAAACCATTTATCATGCTAGTGGACATCAAAAGCTGGAAAAACCATCCTTATATCAAACTAACTAGATTTTAAAGGAAAACTGTGATAAGAGATGAACAAGAATATTATATCATCATAAAAACATTAAAAACAAAAAAATCATCAAAAACATTATATCATCATCTGTCCAACAAGAAGATTAACAATTGTAAATATTTATACCCCAGCTTGAGACCCACCAATTATATAAACCAATTAATAACAAACTTAAAATATCTCATTGATAATAATATGATAACAGTAGGAGACTTTAACACCCTATGCAAAGCAATGCACAGAAGATCAACAAGGAAACTAGAGCTTTGAATGACACACTGGACCAGATGGACTGGTATATATTCACATATATTACAATATATCATTGTATATAACACATATATTCAGAGCATTTCATTCAAAGGCAACAGAATAGACATTCTTCTTGAGTGCACATGGAACATTCTTCAGAATAGGTCACATACAGGGTCACAAGTCAGGTCTCACCAGTACCATAAGACTGAAATCATTTCGTGAATATTTTCAGACTACAATGTTTTAAAAATTGAGCTCAATCATAAGAGAAATATTGGAAGGAACACAAATATATGGAAGTTAAAGAATATCCCACTAAAGAAATAATGGGTTAACCAGGAAATTAAAGAAGAATTTTTAAAAATCCATGGAAATGTATGAACATGAAAAGACAACACCTCAGTATTTTTGGGATGCAGCAAGAGCAGTCCTAAGGGGAAGTATATTACAATATAGGTCTTTCCCAACAAACAAGAAAAGTCTCAAATATACATCTAACCTTACATGAAAAGGAGCTGGAAAAAGAACAGCAAATGAAGCCTAAATGCAGAAGGAGAAAAGAAATAACAAAGATTAGAGCAAACTCAATGAAATAAAAATCAAAAGAACAGTAGAACAGCGCAATCAAACTAGGAGCTGGTTCTTTGACAGGATTAATAAAGTCAATAAAGCCCTAGCTAGACTTTTCAAACAGAAAAGAAAAAGGACTCAAATAAATATAATCATGAATGAAAGCAAAGAAATCAGAACCAATATGACAGAAATACAAACAATCATAAGAGAGTATTGGGAGCAATATCATTCCAACAAGGAAATGGATCCCTTCCTAGAAACATATAAACTACCAAAACTAAACCAGGGAGAAATAGAAAGCCTGATCAGACCCTAACAAAGAAATTGAATTAGTAATCAAAAATGTCAAGATCCCAGACCTGGATGGCTTCCCAGAAGAATTCTATCAAAGATTAAATAATTTAATACCTATTCTTCCGAAACTGTTTCAAAAAATTAAGAAAAAAAAATGGAAAGAAAACTTCCAAAACTTCCAAGCTCTTTCTATGAAGTCAACATTACCTTGATCCCTAAACCAGACAAAGACACCACCAAAAAGGAAAATAACAGACCAATATCCCTGATAAACATGGATGTAGAAATTCTTAACAAGGTACTAGGCCACAGGATCCAATGGTCCATTTAAAGGATTTCTCACCAGGACCAGGTGGGATTCATTCCTGGGCTGCAGGGTGCTTCAACACCAGCATATCAAACACTGAAATATGGGACATTAATAAAAGAAAGTACAAGGCCCAGATGATCCTCTCAACAGACACAGAAAAAGCATTTGGCAAACTACAGAAACCTTCCTGATTATAACGCTTTGTAGTGTAGAGATAGAGAGAACATACTTCAATATCATAAAAGCCCATCTATGAAAAGCCACAATGAATATCTTTCTCAATGGGGAAAAGCTGAGAGTGTTTCCCCTAAGGTCAGGATCATGACAGTGATGTCCACTCTCACCACTGTTGTTCAACATAGTATTGGATAGCTCATGGGAAAAAGGTCTAGCCTTAGCAAATATCATCCTCAACTGGGAAAAAGTGAGAGCATTTCCCCTAAGGTCAGGAACATGACAAGGATGTCAACTCTCACCACTATTATTCAGCATAGTACAGGATAGTACATAGGACAAAGCCCTAGCCTCAGCAATCAGAATTAAAAAAAAAAAAAAAGGAAGAGGACATTAAAAAAAAAAAAAGAAAGGAATCAAATTTGTCAAATAAGATGACTCCTTGCTGATGACATGATTCTCTATTGAAAACCCGAGACTCCACCTGACAATTTCTAGAATCATAGAAGAATTCAGTAAAATCCCAGGATATAACATCAATGCACAGAAGTCAGTTGCATTTCTACGCACAACCAATGAGGCAGAAGAAAGGGAAATTAAGGAATTGATCCCATTTACAATTGCACCTAAAACCATAAAATACCTAGGAATAAATCTAAGCAGAGAGGTAAAGAATCTGTATTTTGAAAACTATGGTACACTTATATCAGAAGCTGAAGAAGACACGAAGAAGTGGAAAAATATCCAATGCTTATGGACTGGAAGAACAAATATTGTTAAAACAGCTGTGATATCCAGAGTAATCTACACATTCAATGCAAATGCTATCAAGAAAACACCAGCATTTATCACAGAGCTGGAACAAATAATCCTAAAATTGGTATGGAACCCAGGAAAGACCCTGAATAGACAAAGCATGTTGAAAAAGAAAACCAGTCATGGAGGCCTCACAATTCTGGACTTTGAGCTGTATTACAATAAGCTGTAATCATCAAGACTGTATACTACTGGCACAGAAACAGACACAATAGATCAATGGGATGGAATAGAGAACTGAGAAATGTACCCAGAACCCTATAGTCCCCTTAATCTTTGACAAAGCAGGAAAGAATGTCCCATGGAAAAGAGACCATCTCTTCAACAAATGGTGTTGGGAAAATGGGACAGCCATATGCAGAAGAATATAAATGGATCATTTTCTTACACCATATAAAAGATGAACTCAAAGACTTAAATGTGAGATAGGAACCAATCAACATCCTAGAGGAGAATAGAGTAAGCATCCTCTTTGACTTCAGCCACAGCATCTTCTTGATAGATATGTATCAAAGGGCAAGAGTAAAAAAAGCAAAAACAAACTATTGGGACTTCACCAGGATAAAAAGCTTTTGTCCAGAAAAGGAAAGAGTTGAGAAAATAAAAGACAACCTACACAATGGGTGAAGATATTTGCAAATATTGTATCAGATAAAGAGCCAATATCCAAAATATATACAGAAGTTACCAAATTCAACACTCCAAACCAAATAATCCAGGCAAGTAGAAAACAGGAAGAGACATTTATTTCTCCATAGAAGTTATACAGATAGCCAATAGACACAAGAGGCTCAAATGAACAACTCAGGAAAAAACAGATATTAATGAGGATTTGGAGAAAGGGGAACCCTCTTATCGTGTTGGTGGGAATGCAGACTGTTGCAGTCACTCTCAAAAACAGTATGGAGTTTCCTCGATTGCACTGTTAGGTATTTAACCAAAGGATACAAACACAATGATTTAAAGGGGCACAAACACCCCAATGTTTATAGCAGCAATGTCCACAATAGCTGAACTATTGAAAGAGTCCAGATATCCATGAAAAGATGAATGGATATGGAGCATGTGGTGTATATGTACAATGGAATATCATTCAGCCATCCAAAGAATGCGATTTTGCTGTTTGCAACAATGTGGATGGGACTAGAGGGTCCCATGCTAAGCAATGTGAGTCAGAGAAAGATAAAAATTATAGGGTTTCACTCATATGTGGAATTTAAGAAGCAAAACAGATGAGGATAGGGGAAGTGAAGGAAAAATAAAATAAGATGAAATTAGAGAATAAGATAAACTGTAAAAGACTCTTAACTATAGAGAATAAACCAAAGGTTGCTGGAGGGGAGGTGGGTGAGGTGCTACAGTAACTGGTTGATGGGCCTTAAGGAGGGCACATGATGTAATGAGCACTGGGTATTATATACAACTGATAAATCACTACATTCCACCCCTGAAAGAAATAATAAAGTATATGTTAACTAAATTGACTTTAAATTAAGAGCTTACTCCTTAGAGTGGAGTTGAACATGTGGGGAAAAAAAAAGAAACGAAGAGAATATTATGAAAAACTTTGTGTCAGGAAATTGGACAGCCAATTGGATATATCCTAGAAACACAGAATCTTCCAAAACTGAATCCAGAAGAAATATAAAATCTGAACAGACTAAAGCAAAATTAAATTTGGAATCAACACATCTTCCAATAAAGAAAAGCCCAGGGATAGAGGGCTTTACATGTGAGCTCCACCAAATATTTAGAAATCAGCTCGTATTTATACTTCTAAAAATATTCCAAAAAATTAAAGAGGAAGAAATGCAAACAGATTTATTCGATGAGGCCAGCATTACACTGATTCCCAAACTAGACAGAGACATTATGGAGAGAAAGGGAAGGGAAGGGAAAGGACGGGAAGGAATGGGAGAAGGAGAAAAAGGAAGGAAAAGAGGAAATTTGGAGACCAATATTGCTGATGAATATAGATGCAAAAATCCTCAGGAAGATAGTAGCTAACCAAATTCAACAATGCATTAAAAGGAACATTCACTATAATCATGTAGGATTTGTTGCAGGGATGCAAGGATGGTTCAATATATGGGAAACAAGTTTTTCACTTAAGATTTTTTTTTTCATTATGATTATATACCTTTAAAACTGTTCCAGCTTTATGCACTAGATGGTGACCTCCACAGCCCTGCCTTAAAAGTGTTCTCAGAGTAACGTATGGCTGAGTAGTCCATTCCTGCTCACAGAGGCATGTACATTGGCTCCTCAATTCAGTCTGTCCCCAGCCCTTTTGCTGGAAAGATGGCTGGGTTTTTTAATGGAAAAGAGGGCTGTGTGGAGATTGGCCTATGAAGGAGGATTGCCATAGGTGGGTGGACATTACCACACCTAATGCACACATTCACTTGTTCTATCCATTTCTTAGGGAGAAACCACAGTGATGCTGCGGTTTCCTACTAAACATATTCAGACTGCTGGGGCCAGTTGTCAAGGGTGAAGATTTATAGAGAAAGTTGGGTCTTCCCAGTCCTTATGCAATGATGTAGTATTAAAAATACTATACTCACTAAAAGTAAAAATTTATAAACATAGTACTAATAAATGAAACATTGAGAAGTCTCCATGATACAATGCACGAATGCAGATGATATGGCAGAGCAGTAGGGGTCCCTATTCCAACCAGTCCCCTGAATTAGATATCTATCAGATCATTCTGAACACCAACAAAATCAGCCTGCAGTGTAAGAAGATGTATCTCTATGTATCTGTATCTCTACTAACAAAATATCTCTGGCGGTTGGTCTTACGATATGAAGCAAGGAGCTGTGATTCATCAGGCAGGTTTTGGAAGATGAATGGAAATGGGAGGGGACTGTCATCAGCTGGGAAGGTGAAATAACACAGGATCGTAAAAACATTTGCTCTGGGGAATGGGCACAGACTTGCAGTCTGGCAGTGGAGGGAAAATGATGTTAGTGCAACCCCCAGACTGAAACTTGGAGTTTCGGGACCACACGTGTGAACTGGGGGTGGCTTACAATTTTAGAAGCACAAAGGGCAGAGGTATGTCTGGACCTGGAAGCAAGGGGTGAGAGTGCTGCTGTGAAGGTGCACAACCCAGGACACTGAAGTTTTTAGCTGCACAGACAAAAATGGTAACAGCTCATGGAGCGTCAGACTGCTATCTCTGTTCTGAGCAGAGGTTTGAGCAATCACTTTTGCTCTGACTCTCAGAAGAGAAGCAGAAAGCAACTGAGGAAAGCCCCAAGAGAACAAAAGCCCCCTAAAACCAGTTTTCACAGAGCCCATCCCTCCTCCCCACAGGGGGTAGGGCAAATCTTCCCAAACAGGGTTGCAGGAGTAATGGCATGGTAGGAGCCTCTCCCTGGAGACAGGCTGGAAGAACAAGAGGCCGACAACCCTAAGGTCCCAATAAAACAGGAGCATCTTGCTTGGGTTGTGGTCAGTACTTTGGGCTCTGTGCATTCCCTCAATCACCCCCCAACAGAATGACTTAGAAGAGGAACCCCCAACAAAGGGAAGAACCAGGCAAAGGGATCTCTGACACAAAACTACTGAATATGGGTATAACCAAGATGTCAGAAACCGATTTCAGAGTAACAATTATCAAGGAAATATCTAGGCTTGAGAAAAATACTGACAATATAGAATCTCTAAGGGCAGAAAGGGGATCTAATCAGCCCAAGCATAAAATTCAATGAATGAAATTCAGCCTCAGTTGGATATGCTGATGGCCACGGTAATGTAGGCAGAAGAATGAATTAGAGAGATAGAGGAAAAGATGTGTGCTATCAAGAGTGCTGTGAAGTGTGTAAACCTGGTGATTCACAGACCTGTAGCCCTGGGGATAAAAGTACATTATATGTTTACAAAAAAAAAAAAAAAAAAAAGAAAGAAAGAAAGGATGAATACCCAACTTTTGTAGCAACATGGATGGGACTGGAAGTGATTATGCTGAGTGAAATAAGTCAAGCAGAGAGAGTCAAGTATCATATGGTTTCACTTATTTGTGGAGCATAATAAATGACATGGAGGACATTGGGAGATGGAGAGGAGGAGGAACTTGAGGGAAATTGGAAGGGGAGGCGAACCATAAGAGACTATGGACTCTGAAAGATAACCTGAGGGTTTTGAAGGGGTGGGGGTGGGAGGTTGGGGGAACCAGGTGGTGGGTAATAGGGAGGGCACATATTGCATGGAGCACGGGGTGTTGTGCAAAAACAATAAATATTGTTACGCTGAAAAAACAAATAAATTTAAAAAAAAGATGATAGAAATGATGGGACTCGAGTTGGCATGGGAAAAACAAATTAAAACCCAAGCAATCAAACAGAGTTTAGTGACAGAATGAAACATTCCAATATCAGAATTATTGGGATCTGTGAAGGGGTGGAGAGAGAGAGGTCTCAAATATATATTTCAGCACATCTTAGCTAAGAACTCCCCTAATCTGGAGAAGGAAATAAGCATTTGTGCCACGAGACAGAGAGGACCCCTCCCAAGATCAATGAGCATACACCGACACGACAACATATAATAATGAAATTCTCAAATCTTAGATCCAAGGAAACAATCTTGAAAGCAGTGAGAGGGAAAAAATTTCTTACATACAGAGGGAGGAACATCAGAATAAGTCAGATCTGTCCACAGAAACCTGGCAAACCAGGAAGGGCTGGGAAGACATATTCAGGGTACTGAATGAGAAGAACATGTGGCCAAGAATATTTTATCCAGCAAGGCTGTCATTCAGAATGGATGGAGAGAGCTTCTAAGATGGGCAGAAGCTGAAATAATATCTGACCATCGAGCCATCCTGAAAGGAATATTAAGGGGCAGGACTCTAAAATGGAGCAAGATATAAAACAGAAAATTACAGTCTGTAGAAACAAGGGCTTCACAGGCAACTTGATGACAAAAAAAAAAATCATCTTTTTCAATGATCACTCTCAATATGAAGGTCCTAAATGCTCCCATGAAATGGAACAGGGTTGCAGATTGGATGAAAGAAAGGGCCTATCCATATGCTGTCTACAAGAGACTCATTTTGAACCTAAAGATACTAAAAGTGAGGGGATGGGAGAACAATTTTTCATGCCAACAGACCTCAAAAGAAAGCTGGGGTAGCAATTTTCATATCGGGCAAATTAGATTTTAAGCTAAAGACTGTGGTTAGAAATACATAAGGATATTATATCATGCTTAAAGGGCAGTTGAGATGTCATACTCAGGGTACAATCACTGCCTCTACTGAATTAAAGTTCCAGCTGCATTGCAAGGACTATGGCATCTTCTGCTGATTCTACACCTATAATCAGTTTCTTTTTTCATGTAAAAAGCCAGCCTAACTTCCAGCAAACATGCAGGTGGTTTTTTGGTAGGCAAGAAGTTTGGTAGAACGGGCAGTGATGCGGGTCAGGAAACACAGCTGAGTGACCTATTAATGGAGACCATTGATGAATCCCTTTCATAGCCAAATTTGGATTCGCACAAATACAAAAGTATCTATGAGTATTGGAGAGGAGAGAAATAACCAATGCAACTATTCAGTGTCACTCCATGTGTAGCCCCTTTTGGGAAGAAAATCTATTCTTTCTTTGAGAGACTTGCATTTCACCTGCCAAACAATTTCAAAGAGAGCGTGGCTGCAATTTAGGAAAATAAAACAGTCTACCTCATGAAACCCAGACGTTAAATTTAAGTGTAATGATAGAATTACAGCTCTGTAACAGGGTTATTCTTTACAGATTCAAATTAAAGCGGTATAAGCATTGTGTTACATGTCACATTGTTTAAAGCTATTCCAGAGGGAAAGGAAAAAAAATACAAATATGACAAAATATTAACGTAAGTTTAATTATTTAAATGCACGTAAATGAATGAAAGGAGGGTTTTTAAACTTTTTAAAAAATAGTTGTGATAGTGATGGTATTGTTTTGTAGGATGTACAGTCCTTTGTTTTAGAAAAATATATTGAAGAACTTAAAAATATCGTATAGTGTTCCAACTTGATTTCAATGTAATACAGTGCTATTAACCAAACTGGCCATGATTTTAAGGTTATTGAACCTCCCTGATGGATACATGGAGCTCATTGTACTATGGTTGTTGATAATAATTCTTATAAATGCCCATAATTTTTATTGTTTAAATTTACAAAAAATTATTTAATCTCTCCTCACAACATGGGGCTCAAACCCACAACCCCCAGATCAAGAGTAGCATGTTCTATCAACTGAGTCAGCCATGTGTCCCACATTGTTTTTAAAGATTTATTAACAGAGAGATACACAGTGAGAGAGGGAGCACAAGTAAGGGAGGTGGGAGAGGGAGAAGCAGCCTTCTTGTCTAGCAGGGAGCCCGGTGCATGGCACAATACCAGGCCCCAGGGATCATGACCTGAGCTGAAGGCAGACTCTTAATGAACGAGAACACCACGATGCCCAAACATTTTTTTTAATAAGTTGAGTAAAAATAATCTATGGGATGTAGGCAGGGATGGGCTAAATTTGTGATAAATGTTAAGGAAGACACTTGTTATGATGAGCACTGGGTGTTATATGTAAATGATGAATCACTAAATTCTATACCTGAAACCAGTATTACCAGATGTGTTAACTAGAATTTAAATAAGGTTCAAAAAAATAAACTTAAAAAAAGTACGTTGTGTTGCAATTTACTTATTGGTCAGAAACAGGCAAAACTTTACATCTAAACTCTAAGGATTTAGTATCCAGAAAGGAGCATCAAAAGATCTTCTGGAAAGATGGCTATGGTGTATTCCAATCCTGATGCATGAGTGTATTATCTTTATAAGAATTCTTTTTTTTTTTTTTTTGGTTCCACAGTAAATTTTATTTAGACCTTTATAAGAATTCTTCAAGCAGTACTTTTATGTTTGTTTTCATTTTTATGTTTTGAGGAATTAACAACATGGTTCACGTTTTCTTAAGAAGTAATGAGTAAGTGTCCATCATAGATAAATGGACAAAATTGGTACACAAAGGACTACTCTCCAATCTTAAACGGAAAGGAAGTTTGAACAAATGCAATTGTACAATTCCACTTATATGAGTTTGAAGTAGTCAGATTCATAGAGAGTAGAATAGTGGTTGCCAGGGACTGGAGCAAGGCCAATTTGAAGAGTACTAAAGTTCCAGATATGGATGATGGTGATGTTTGCCACAAATATGAATACAGTTAATGCCACTGAGCCACACACTTAAACATAGTTAAAATGATAAATTTATGTTACATATATTTTATCACAATTTTACTAAAAAGAAAAAAATAATGTATAATGGGTTGTTCGGAGTGCATGAAAATGTTCATAATAAAATTTTATAGTTAAAATCCAAATTTAAAAAACCCTGTATACGCTCTAGTTCCATCCACGTCGTCGCAAATGGCAAGATTTCATTTCTTTTGATGGCTGCATAGTATTCCATTGTGTATATATACCACATCTTCTTTATCCATTCATCTGTTGATGGACATCTAGGTTCTTTCCATAGTCTGGCTATTGTAGACATTGCTGCTATAAACATTCGGGTACACGTGCCCCTTCGGATCACTAGAGCGTATCATGCTTAGTGAAATAAGTCAATCGGAGAAAGACAACTATCATATGATCTCCCTGATGTGAGGACATGGAGAAGCAACATGGGGGGGTAGGAGATAGGAGAAGAATAAATGAAACAAGATGGGATTGGGAGGGAGACAAACCATAAATGACTCTTAATCTCACAAAACAAACTGGGGGTTGCTGCGGGGAGGTGGGATTGGGAGAGGGGGAGCGGGCTATGGACATTGGGGAGGGGAAGCGAACCATAAGAGACTATGGACTCTGAAAAACAACCTGAGGGTTTTGAAGGGTCAGGGGTGGGAGGTTGGGGCAACCTGAGGGTTTTGAAGGGTCAGGAGTGGGAGGTTGGGGGAACAGGTGGTGGGTAATGGAGAGGGCACGTTTTGCATGGAGCACTGGGTGTTGTGCAAAAAGAATGAATACTGTTACGCTGAAAAAATAAATAAAATGAGAAAAAAAAAAAACCCTGTATATTAAACATAATTTCCTACAACATCAAAATCAATATATGAAACCAGAAGCACCTGCTTATGCTGAGCCTGATACAATCTACAAATTGTCTGTAACAGACACATCCTCCCAGTTTCCCACTGGCCTTCTAATTCCCTAGTTTCAATCATTGTCAAGAAGGATGTGAATTTATTCCTTTAAACTGAGGACACATGTTTCATGGAATCTACAGAGATATAACTGCAACCTGAAATGAGTGTAGGAGGGAAGTCATTGTACACTTACCCATCATACACTTTTATCCCCACCCCAGACCGAACTTGGGTTTATTTGCCCATAGAAGCCTAATTGTCCCGGGAAGCAAATTAGTGAGGATGACCTCATTACTGTCAAGTCTATGTTAGGAACAAGAGAACCCACTTTCAACCCAAGTTTTGAGCACCGCATCTCCTAATGCCTGTTCATGTACAGCTTTTTCACCTCGCAAGGAATGTGTAAAAAGTTAAAAAGAATGAGTAAAGGAGGAAGTAGCAGAAGTTAGGTCAGAAGGATAAGTGGAATATGATTATCAGGTTTGGATGATTCAGCAAGGATTCTGGTAATTACATCATTAAGAAGGGAGACCATGCCAAAATTTTGAGCAAAGGACTCACCTTCACTCAGGTGTCAAAATCCAAGAGCACAATCTTTTTTTAACTTTTATTCATTTTTAAAATTTCTTACCAGTGTTCCAGAATTCATTGTTTATACACCATACGCAGTTTTCCATGCAATATGTGCCCTCCATAACACCCAACAGCAGGCTCACCCAACCTTTTAAATCTCAACCTGATCAAGCCTCTCCTGCAACCCTGAGCAGTTATCAAGATGTTGGATTTTATGTGTCAACTTAAGTGGGCCACAGGATGCCTAGAGATTTCGTTAAACATGATTTTCGGAGGTGTTTGAGAAGGTGTTTCTGGATGAGCTTACCATTTGAATTTCTAGACTAAAAGAGGCAGATTGTCTTTTTTTTTTTTTTTTTTTTTTTAAACACAGGTAGGCCTCAGCCAACTTGTCGATGACCTGAATTGAACAAAAACGCTGGGCTTAAAGAATTGGCTCAGCCTATATTCAAGCTGGGTCATGGGTCTCGCCCTGCTTTGGACTCAGACTCCAACTGGAATAACTTTCTTGCTTCTCAAGCCTTTGGACTTACACTAAACTGTTGGCCATCTAGAGTCTTGTCTTTGCAGATCTGGACTACAGAGCTTGGATTTCTCAGCCTTCACAAGTTTATGTGAATGAAGCTTGTTGATATATCTCTCCTAAGATGAGTAATAGTTGCACGTGGTCTGTCTTTTAACTAAAAAAGGATACATAATGTTTATTGAGTCTGAATTTGAAGGGCCAATTACTCTTTTGGGTGTGTTACTCTGATCAATTTGTTGGGTGGCCCAAGAAGTTGCTGGTTTTAGGAGCCCACAGCAGCAGAAAATTCTGCAACAGTTCCAGACACCCCTGCAAAGTGCTCTGTGTATGTGAGACGTACAATCTAGCAGACTCAATGGGGCTTGGTCTGTGGCAGCTAGGAATACTCTTTGGAGCCTTTGATAGGGTTGTACATGTGACCTGTAGCACAGTCCCTTAGAATGTTTTAGTAAACCCCTGCCATGCTTACTCCGCCTTTGAGAACCAGCCTTTGGTCTGTTACTGGGCATTAGCAGAGACTACCATATAGGAACTGGACCGTGGAATAATGATGGAACCTCATATGCCCATTATGAACGGGGAGTTATCTGACCCATTAGGCCATAAAGTTGGGCATGCACAGCAACATTGCATCATCAAATGGAAGTGGTATACCTGAGATCAGGCCCAAGGAAGTTGTAAAAGCACAAGGAAATTAGATGACCTCGTGGCCCAAATGCCTGTGATCCCCACTCTTGCTACACTGCCTTCTGAAAGCCTGAACTGCTTGCCGCAGGGGGTTCCTACGATCGGTTGACTGAGAAAGACTCAGGCCTGGTCTCAGACAGTTCTACGCTATACATAGACACCACCTAAAAGTAGACAGCTGCAACAGCACAGCCCCTCTCTGGCACATCCCTGGGCTGGGGGTGAAAGAAAATCCTCCAGAGGGCAGAATGTTGAACAGTCCTGGGTGAGGTTTGGGTGGTATCCTTCACCACCCAAGTGGTACCAATGAAGAAGACACAGGTATGGATGTGCCAGCAGAAGACTGTGCCTTCTGCTATGTGGAGACGTGTGTGCCTTCCATTATCTGTAGGGACAGCTGGGAGACTCCTGCTGTCAGATTTAACATACGAAACCCCCTCAGTCTCAGAAGCAAGCCCTTTCCTCAATGGTAGGAGGCCTGAAGGCTTTTGAGGAAAAGAACAAGGAGTCCTAGGGAAAGGGGTTGGGCTGGAGCAAGAAAAGCCTTTGTTCTGTTGATGTGCTCTGCAAAATAATTTCATTAGTAAGTGTATAATGTATCTTAAGGCCCTGGCATCACAGTCCAGGAGAGCTTATGGAGCCAATTTGTGGATGGTCTCCATGCATCAAGTGAGGTGGGATGGGACCATGTTCTTACAGGAAAAAAAGTTTATGGAGTAGCGAAAGTACATTCTCAAATGATAACAGTATACATAGGCACAACACGTACCATACGCCACCTTATAGACATTAAATGCCGTTATCCCTCATAACAACCCTTTATTCCTTTATTTTTTTCACACGTGGAACTGAGACACAAAGCAGTTAAGGTATGTGAGAACGCAACACACATTGGCAAGGCTTAGTATTCAGACCCACAGTCTGGGTCCAGGGTGTCTACTATATCTCAAAATAGTATGGCAGGTGGCTGGAGGTAGCAAAGATAGGATTAGAAAGTGAGTGAAATTTAACATAGGGCAAAGGAAGACCTGCTCTGTAGCCTAAAACTGCCTCTCTCTTGTTTGAGGAGGCAGGACAGGAGGAAAAGGAATCATCACACCTCATATTTATTAGATGAGCTGCACTTAATCTTCTCTGTCTCATAACCTTGGATTTGGGACCCATTCCATGTTTCTGGGATGGGACTGAACTCTTTGAATTATGTCCTGAACAAAGGTATAGGTAGCCCATCATTTCCCAGACGAAACAGGCCATGGGCCATTGCCAAAACCAGGACATGCCACATCTGCGTTAATAAGCCTTTATTAACAGTTCCAACTCTAAATAGGAGAAAGCAACCACAAAAAAAGTTCTCAACAGGATGTAAAGTTTATGTGCCTGGCCAGCACATGTTTGGGCACAACTAGAAGGCATCTGAAAGTAAACTATCTGGGGTCTGGGGAGTCAGCGGATGGTGTAGCGTACATAGGGAACCTCGACATCCTCGCCAGTATCATCGTTGCAGCACAGCTCAAGCACCAGTGCCCTCACATGGTGACCCAGCTTTCGCTTCGACACATGGCTCACAATTTCTGTCATCCTGGGGAGAGAGAGGAGAGGGTCAGGGACATAGCAAGAGAGGAGACACATATGGGGCTGAAGAAGGTAGGGAAAGCCATGACCACAAGTAGTAAGGCTCTCCACCCCACACAGGGCCTTCCTCATCCTGCCCAGTGGCCAACTCACGGCTGATCCAACCGTTCCTGGAGTTTGGTAGCTGGCATGAAAAAGGAGTACAGCATGGATACACCTTGGGACAGCATGGTAATCTCTAATTTGTGCTCTGTCTGGAGAGGGTGGGACGGAGGACAGACAACAGTGTCACAGAAAAGGAGAATACGAATCACCTGCACAATAACCAACCTCAGGTGGAGTGAGTGTAGAAAACCTCACCTTAAAGTAGTCAAGGAACTGTTTGAGAGTCATCTCTTCACCATTAGGCTGCAGCCCCTGCACCTCAAAGCGATCCCACAAGGTCCACTCTTGGTTATAGTACTGTAGGACAAACACAGGGGAGTCTAATATGGGCTAACCCAGATGATCCTAGCGTAACCACTGAACTTGAGTTTTTAAGATAGATCAATCACAACCTTCTTTCGTCCTAAGCCACCTGGGGCCCCATATCAGTGTGCAATCAAGTGATATTCT